>NW_005054324.1:3635083-3690863 GCF_000277835.1 Geospiza fortis
TATGTTCTCAAACTTACCCTTTCAAGTAATGAAAGTGTGGCTTTTAGAGCTCCTTCAGGACGTCCAAAAGGGAAACAGTATCTTAAAAATTAAAAAAAATAAAAAAAAAAGAAAAAAAGGAGAAAGAAAAAATAAGAGGAACATAAAATTATCAGAATTATAAAAGCTGCTCTGTGAATTTACTTTAAGATGGATCTACATACAACTTGTATTATGTTAGCAGAAGACTCCCATACCTGAAGTACTAATAAAAGCAGAAAGCCTCTTCAGTAGTCTACCATGGAGTACATACATATAACAGCAGTATCAGCCCACCAGCATTTCATTTTAGGCCTAAGTGCAGAAAAAACCCTAAAAGGCAGAAAGCATCACTTCCAAATTATCAGCTATGAAGGATATTTAAAGGTCTCTGATGAGTTTAATTGTCATTTTCCTGGAAAGAGGCACTATTTCTCATGTAGCCATGACTGCTACTGGACCTCTGAAGTAGCATTCTGTATATTGCATTTTATTTTAAAATTAGATTAAGACAAGGGTAAAATGTCAACTTTTTTAATTTCTAGAGATATCAATGCTCGCAGATATTCTGTGTTTTTTCTATTTTATATTAAAAATACCTTGGAAAAGCATTTGTCTTAAATTTTATCAGCTACAACTTAAACCATATCCACTCCTAAAATCATGTAAATTAAAAAGTGATTGCATTCACTGCTTCATTTTTTATTTTTGTCTGCTGAATGATGCAATATAGCAGGTCAATGAGAATACAATACTCAGGCAACTGTAACCTCCCTTAATCCTGTCTATAAAATCTTACTGGGATATCCCCAATTGGAAAAAGGATTTTTTGCTCTGCTGAGATTAGTTTTTTTCTTATTATTACTCACTGAGAATAGCAGCCTCCTATTCTAATGTTTTCCACTAGTCAAATCTTTTCTAATGATAAAAGGATTCAGACCAGTGAATTTTATATCTACATTTTGGTCAGCCAAAATAAAGCCCTATAAATGAGGTCAAAACAGGATTTCCTGCAGCGAGAATTCCAGTATTTACTTTTAGCTCTGTAAAGACTCCAGAGATAAACTTCACACAGCCAGGCAAGAGGTTAAAGTCCGAGACCTTCATGATAGCTTTCTCAGAAATATTGTCTCTTCCACATTTGATGCCTGAGAGGCTGGCAGAGATCAGAAGTCTCAGTGAGTAGAGAAGGTGACAGAGAGGAAAGGTGTAAGTACCTTAAGAACTACTTTAGATGACAGCCACTAGCACAGGATGGGCTGACTACATGTAAATCAAATGGAACCAGGCTGATAGTAGTGAAAATGAAAATTAAAAAGGTCATGGGGAGGTATTAAAACTGGGAGGTGCAGGTCAGTTGGCAGGCAAGGGAGAGCATCTTTTCCAGATGGGTGTGACCTAGTCACTTAAATGGACACAGCAAATGTTCAGAGCTGCTCTGAAAAGGCAGGAAGAGGCATGCACTCTTCAATTAAACTGTCCATGACAGCTGACCAGTGCACACAGCATTAAGCAATGAAGAGAGGGCAAAGCTTAGAATAAGTATCAACATATATTCCAGAGGAAAAAAAATGCTGATGATCCTTGAAAGTCTGTGCCACTCATCCCCTAGTTATAATGATTAGTGTGATTACAAAATGTTAAGTGAGATTAGAGGAGCTGCAAATTCAAAATTTCAACTCTAGACATAAACACTTGACTGATATCTCATTAGGACAAGGTATAATGACAATATTTTGGGACACAGGTTTGAATTGCTTTCTTGAACAGCTAATCTAGCCCACAAAAAAAAATCTTGTTCTGGATTCAGTCTCAAATGTGAAGAGAACACAGTTTGAGAGGTGCAGAACAGAAGAGGTGCTCTGTAGTAATAATCACAAGACAATACAATTTAATAATGTAGCAAAAGAGAACAGGCCAGAAAATTAAGTACATGTACACTTAGTACATGTATATACAATTTCAAGAATGGGATCTATGAAAAAAATTAAGAATTTGAAAAAAAAAAAGCAAAAGATACAATCAAAAAAAGCAAGAAACCTACAAGCAGCCTGAGGTAAAATTCAAAAAAGTAGGAGCCAAATGCATGCCACAATTAAGAAACCAAAGTGGTAACAAGCAATCTGACACCCTCTCTGTGATTCCATGAGGAAGATAAAGAGGTTATCATAGAGAATCTGGCATTTAAAAATAATAAAACTTATCTGAACATGGAGGGCATGAAAATCTCTGAAACATTCTAGGAAATGTAACAAATAAACAGCATGGATGCCCACACTGACAGCAGAAAGGACAGTGGAAGCAAGAAACCAGTCTGGGAGATGGTGGGGCTACCTGACGACACGGAATAAAGGGCATTCAAGGACAGTAAGGCCAAAGAGAGAAATTCAGTGTATACTCTGCATAAATCCTCACTGTTCAATGTATTTTTCCAAATATTCTGCATTCACAGTTATCATAACAATTTTGAAGGACTGAAATATGGAGTTGTTTGAATACCACATTTTCCTAAGAAAGCAATCTGACAGCCAAGGTTATTCTTTGTTAATTGACAGTGGGAATCCTTATACATGCCTTGAGTCAAGGATTTATTTAAAATATTACTTCCAATGCTTTGTCAGGATGTCCTATATTGTGACTTTATATGCTTTATAAATTCAGATTCTAAGGCACTATCTTTTTTCTTTCTTTCAGTATTATGCCAGTATCCTCACTTAAATCCAGACATTTCACCTATTATTTTATTTTTAATATTTGTTCACAGTAAGAAACAGTAATTACTCCTCACCTGGCAGAGCACAGTTTGTCTGTATTGATTAAATAGGATTTTAAGGCAAACCTTAGAATCCTCTGAAGGATGAAGTCATTCATATTTGAATGACACAATTAATTGCTCTCAAGGAGGAATTTCTAATGCTGTTTAAATTTGCTCAAAATCCACCAAGACTGAGGCAGAAAGGTTCTATGGTCACTGTTGCAGTCCAAGCTCATCAATGTAACTCTAATGTGTAGGTTAGCACACATGATGGGGATTTTTATTTGTTCCAACTCAAAAGATCATTTAGACTTTATTATACATTTCCTAATTAGTCTCATGCATGTAAAGGTCTGAAGGTAGGGAGCAGTCTGTATGTATCATTTCTCCTGCAAGAGCTCTTTGTTCCCTTGGAAGGGAGGAAAGAGGAAAAGAAAGACTGTTGTTTTTCCCTGAAAGGAATACTCTCCAAGGAGAGCTCTAGCTCTTTTTAGTTTAATATGGATATGAAGTCCCAAGTGAAGGCTGCTATGTCCTCTATGCTCAAAAAAATCCCCAATGACCTATGATGACACTGAATACCAGATATTTCCCTCATCAAACTCATAGTCAACCCTGCCAAACGAAAGTTCTGTTTCACAAAGAACTATTTAAACTGTGGAACTGGTTGTTACGTTGTGATACAGAGACAAGAAAAGATCTATACATACAGTCTAAAAGAATTAGATTGACAGAATAGTGGCAGATAGGTTGGCTTAGTGTGACAAAGTAACAGGTTTGGTGGTCTATCTGCAATTTTTATACTAAGTTTCAATTGCTGCAAAACAGAAGGAAATCCCATGTTTCCTCTGTTTCTCATACTCCTTCTCTAAAAATCTTCTGCTGCTACTGACAGTCCTTAATATCACAAACTCTTTATTGAGCATGATGAACCTTAACTTAAGAAAGACAAGTATATCATGAAAGTAAGAAGATCACACTAGACATCAAGAAAAGTTTTAGCTGCCGTCTACTAAAGATGTTCTCTACTCCTATGATTTTCTTGATCCACAGTAATTCAGAAATAGTTATGGCCCAGTCACTTTCATTCAGACAATTTTCTTGGTTAGAGTTACACAAAGCTTGAACTTTGAAAAAATCCACAAAATCAAGACCTGTATTATTGCATAATCTTTTCTATCATATCTATAACCTCACATATTACACAAACAAATTTCAAGTAAAATCACTTGTGTAAATAAATTATTCCATATTTAAGCTATTCCTTTGCAAGCAGACCATTTTATTTTCACTCCACTTGTTCAAGACCAAAATTAAACACCATGAGAAAACTCTTCCAGAAAAAATGTAGTATCCATTGAATAAATTATACACTCACCTGAAATGGCTTATTTGGTTTTCCAAAAGTGAGGAAAGTCTGTCCTTAATTTCCTCAAACCTTTCTTTCTCTTCCACAGATACTGTTCCAATTCCATCTGGCCTGTAATATTAAATGTTTAATAACCATTGATATCCCTTCATGCTGATTTGTCTTTGGACAATGATCTTTATTTCCCAAGTTTTCATTTAATGTAAGTGTTAACTCCCCTTTCCTCTTTCTCATTGCCTCCAAGGAGAAACAGTTACTTGTGAATATAGCTAAAGAACAGGCTGGACAAAAAAAATCACTTTTGAGTTGAACTTTTGAATTCAAGTCCTGTTTCTGAGTTTCTACATCATCTCAATATGAACACAGCATATAATTCTCCCAAATCCTTTCAAAAGACAGTATCTTTTCTCAAAAAAATTAGTACTATTGTTAGAGAGGTCTACTGAAATCTTGTTAAATTTCATCTCCTTGAATCTTCTGTTTATTTTCCTAGAGTCACAATATAGCTAAAAGTGATTTTAAAGAAAAGGTGGGAGGGAAACTACAGTGAGAAAAGCCACAGCAGGCAGCACCTAGGAATCCTGCATAGTGAGTACAGAGCTTGATTCCCCATCCTGCATTGACAAATAGCATCATGTAATCAAGACTTCCATACAGATGCAGCATTGAAGATGCAACTAAAAAGTCTTTAAAAACCAAAAGCACTGGCATTTTTTAAACATCAAATTTAAGTCACAATAATTAAAAATAAGCATATATTTAGTATGTTAAACATACACTTCCTCTAAAGTCTTAGCCTAAAGGCTTTACTAATATATTTCTATTTAAATTATGACAAAAGTAAAAAATAAAATATACAGTTCCCAAATATTATATTTGCCATGCAGTCACAACTTCCCCACATACAGTATACTTTAAAAAGAAGTATCTGAAATGTTCCTGTTACTTTCTTAACTTCTGGCTCCAAGGTAACAAGTAAGCTACTGCTTCTCACCTGAGTTTCTGAACCTGACACTATGTGTAGCTCTGCCCTTTATCTTCTCCAGAGCCTCCAAAACTATCTCAGTGTTTCTAGGACTGAGAAAATTGTAGTAAAATGACATAAAGAAAGACAACATTCTTTTTTGGAACATTCTGAATGTTCCAAGAATCATTCTAGGATTCTATGAGCATCTTTTTCCAAAATTGGTACTTCGACTTTCTGCACTGTACTTAAACCTGGAAGGGATAAGTTGCTACCTGGTCATGACTGGAACAATTCTCTCACCATTTAAATCACTTATATTTGTGACCTGTCAAGTCAAGGTGGAAAGAATGCCTGATTTCCTTAAATTATTGTGAAGACAACAATAAAAAATCAGATATGGTGGGGATGGGAGTAGTGAGGCACGTCAATGCACCGTTGTATAAATTTGATGTGAAAGAGCAAAAAACTTATCTTCTCTCTTTTGATGGATGCCAGGATACTTTACCTCAGCCTTCTGACAAACAGAATGAGCTCAAATTTAAGTAAATTGCACTGTCTGTTTTCATTGTCAGGAGGGATTGTGCTCTGGACTGATAAAATAAATAGTTCTGTCATATTAAGCCTCACTGAGGCATGTCATATATGTGTCAGGAAAGACCTAGGGGTGCAGATAACAGTAAGTGAAAAAGGTGAGCCAGTAGGATGTCATATCTGTCATCCTGCACTAAGGCTGGGATCACTATGTACCAGGGACCTGTCACTTCACGGAGTTTGTTGTCATAAGGAACCTTGTAGACAACAACTAAAATTTTCAGAACTGCTAAATATATGTTTGCATAGAAGCAGATGTCCCAGAAAGAGGAGTACACAGAAAGGTTTTGGAAAATGACCACCTATAGCACTGAAAAATTCATCTCTTGAAAACATGCTTCGAGAAAATAGCACAAAGTCTGAACCACAATTTGGTCTCTTCTTCTTGCAAACTTCATTGCAACAATAATATAAAAATGCATTTTTGCAACAGAGTCCTGAGACATATCATGCTGGTGATAATTCTTCTACTTTAGGGAATATATACCTATTACTGATTAGAAAAGAATCAATGGAAAAAAAGAAACTTTCTGAGATAAGCTGAAATATTAAAAATAAATAAATATTTCAATACTTCCACTCATTTAATCTTATGGATATTTTTTCTTTATTTACTTTGAAGACTGAATAAAATAAATAGCATTGTTTTGATATGGTTACTTTTATTTATGATTACTGTGCCTGCAAGGAAAATCAGACTCATACAGTCATTCAGTTTTCAAAGGTTTAGGCCATCCATAAACTATGCCAGAACTATTCTGTAATTAAAAGCAATAACAAATGTGTCTTTCCTGCTGTCTCAAATGTCATGGACTTGATTTTTTTCAATTCGAAACTAGTACTAAGCCTTGATATTGCAGCATGGGAAGTCTCTTACAAGAATTCAGCCAGAAAAGTGACGGACTGTCTTAAGAAGAGTTTTCATTTTAACATCATCTTCTCAAGAAGGTAATGGAGAGTGAATTTTCCTTTCCTCCAAACTCTTTTTCCTCCTTATTGTTCACAACATTTTTTAGAATTAGAGAACTAGGTGAAAGAGTGAACACTCAAAACCTGAGTAGCCTTCTCTCTCTCACTTATATTAGCTTACCATTTTTTGAGGACTCCGTCAATTGGATTTGGATTGGCTTGTCTCACCTGCTTAGCTCACAGTCTAACTGGCACAGATGTAATGTTGTCTCTGGTCACAAGTGAAATTGTTTCATTCACTCAGACTTAAATATCAGAAGAGATTTGAAATAAATATCTCATGAACTAGAGCTAGTAAATTCAAGTGGAAAGCAGCTGTTTAACCATGAACCACTTAAATAATGAACCAAAAGTAATGATTGATAAGAATTTCAAAACTTATTTTTTACTGCAAAAATCTTGCAAGATTGTTGTCCCGACAGCAGTTACTCTAGAGAAGCTGACTGATTAGGCAGTGGATTTTGGTTTTCCTATTGCAATGGACTGTTTTTCCTCACATTATATAATTGTATAAGGCTTGGAGCATCATCCAGAATTATTTTGATCTCTAGAGGTCTTAAAAACTGCAAAAATTTGCAGAGGTCACTTGATGAATTGTAGGACGAAATTATTGTGAAGACCTACAACAGGTAAGATAAAACTGTATTCTTGTTACAACAGGAATTAGATACAGACACTGGGTTGGCTGTGGATTGTTTCCAGCCCTCAACTTTGAAAACAGCTTCTCCTAGTGGCCTCTCAGAGAGAGAACTGTTACCTTAAGCAATGCTGCTTTGTTAAGACAGCCTTGGAAATACTAACTGAACATGCCTGACTTTCTTCCACTGGAACATCATTGATACTGGTGCTTTTTTTGCACCAGTTTTGAACCAGTTTTTCAATAATTATGAAAGTATTTTCAATGTGCTTTCTTCATTAAAAACACAGACCATCACATTGGTGTGTCATGAAAAAAAAGGAGTATGAGGAGACTAATGTACAGATTGATATTCTAACATACACACAGGTATGAACAGTAAGGCTGACCAAAAGAATTTGCCATCTTGCTAGACCAAGATAGAAAATCATTATGAAAAACAAAACTAAAAAAAAAAACAAAAACCAAACTACTTCAGCTAAGGTCTTTAAGACATTTCTGTAATAAACTTCATTTTAAGGACATAGAAAAAACAAAACCAAACTTAAAGGCATCTTTCTTCTAGAAACAAATTGTTTTAGAAGAGTTCTGTGCTTTCTGAAAGCACTTGCTTTTATATCCAGCAGGATATACAATCAAATGAAAGAAAAGTGACAAATTTCAAATTAGCAAGATAAACTGCTTTTCTGATTGCTTGTTTCATAGAAAACCAAAGATTAAATTTTTTAGAATTTGATTTAGAATTTTTTTTATCTGTTTATAGGACTTTAGATTCAAGAACTTAAATACACAAATTTTCCTTTAAAATGCAACTGTACTAAGGCTTTTGTATAGTCTATGGTTTATGTTACAGAAATGTAAGAATGTTGATTTCCACTATCAGCTTATAAGAGCACAGAGCAGATGTACTTTTTATCACAGAAGATGAAGACAGTGCATTACTTCATGGCATTCAAACACAGCTTTAACCAGCAGACACTTCAAGACTGAGCATTTTCTTGTTTATATTAACTGTTCTTTGAATATTTCTGACACAAAACTGGCACAATAGAGCCTTCTGCTGCATGCAGTTCTCAGGCTGCTCTGACATCTGCTTACAAGTCATGCCCTTTTTTCACAACGGAATGAAAAAGACCAATTCTGAAGGTCACTAAAACAGATTAAAATCATACATTGGGTTGATTTTAATAATCTTTTATGCAATTATATTTTCTACCGAAAGGCAAAGCATGTATTAATATAATGTCATTTATATAAGGTTTATATAGGATTACGTAAAGGCAGTAATTAGTTGAAATTAGTAACAAAACATTGTATAATTAGCGATGGTAAGCCTTCCTCTGTGTTTCATATACCTTGGACATGATCAGCTTCCAAAAAAGAAGGATGTACTGGATGATGCAAGATGCTGGACACTGGGCCTAGTGAAAATTTTTTATTCTCAACATTGCCCAACAAGTCTCAGAAAAAAGGAAAGATTATATTCACTTGGAAGAAGAGAGATAGTTTTTTATTGAGAGAATACTGCTTCTCCTTTAGCAGCACAAACTCACATAGCATATCAATCCTTTAAGGTCATTTTCTCATTCCATTGTTCTGGGCAAATAGTGACTGATACCAAATGACTTCTGAACAAAAACATGGGTTTAAGGATGAGAAATCCACTCTCACCATTTTCATAATAAATGACTGATAGAAAAAATGAGACAAACTACAAAAACAATAGACTCTTGTTACATCTCTAGATACTGTACCAAACACGAGAGAGACTAGCAGACTGATGTTACACACTTCCCTAAAGATCCACACTGTAAGGGAACTCAGGCTCCTTCCTCCAGCTGCTGGACAGCCTTGGAACAGATCTAGGATTAAAGCAGAAGGTCCAACTGCCAATAAAAACCAGTAGAAGTAGACCTTGCACCTGCTGTAATTACAACACAGACAGAACATGTAGGATTGAGAGTGAATAAGAAACACAGCAGAAAGAGGAAGCATTTTCAAGTCCTTAAACCAAAATGTTCCACAAAATCCTGTTAGCAACATTTTTTTGGGGAAAACCATCTAAGAAAAAGTCTACATGATATTCAAATATTTTATATATAAAGCTGTGCATGTGAAAATATAACACTCCTGGGAAGAGATCAACTAGACAAAAACCTTCCATCTCAGATGGTGACCACGTGCAGATAAATGGTGAAACCACTGACTAAAGTTCTGGAATCTTATTTTAAGCTGTATTCCATATTGTTTATGACTGACACAAAATGAAGGAGAACTTATCAAGATATAGACAACCTTACTTTAAAGGTTAGTCAGAGAATAAAATACCTATTCAGAAGTTCCAGAAGAAAAATAAGAGGAGACAGAGCAATGTAATGATACTATTTTCCTTATTTTAATGAATTTCCTTGTTCCAGATTTAAAAGGGATGATTTCTCTGAACGTTCTTTTATGACTTGACACAAAGTGTAAAATTGCAATAACATTTCTTACCACAAAACACAAAAAAATGAAAAGAAATATCTGAATGCATAGCACTCTCCAAAGTTTCCATACTTTCACTTCTTTTGTGAAGTGAAACCCTTAATTCTACTCTATTTCCTCCAAGCATAACCAAAGGAAGAAGCCTATCAGAGAGAAAATCTACACTGCCAAGTGATGGCAAGGACCTAAAAGTAGTTTTCGGAGAGGGCAAGGCTACTACAGAAATAGAACATGATTTTTTTGTACTGGTGTATTATTATGAAGTAAATTTTTACGAAGAAGACTTCTATGCTGGAACCCTTCTTTGTCCATAGCAAAAGGACTCTTTATTTTCAGCATAATATGTTTTAAAAATGAGAGCAGCTTAAAAAACCCCTTTATGGAACAAATGAGAGAAAACAGACAGCAGTAAATTGCCAGGACCACCTGGCAACTTGAATTACCTGAGGGTATGTGAAAGTTCTCCTCAAGAACTTCTGGGGAATGGGAGATCAGAATCAGAATACAAGGATAAATATCAGAAAAAGTCTCCAGAGAGCCAAGGGAAATACAGGCCAGTAAGTATTACATGCATCCCAGAATGGCAGAAGGAACTATAACATAAGGATATTTAGGGATAAAAGTAAGGAAATTTGGGTAAATATTAGTTATTGTCAAGTCTGTATGGCTTTGAAGCCATAAGACAGAAATCTTACCTTCTAACCCTGGAGTTCTCTAAAAGGATTGGAAACGGGTGGAAGAGTTTGACCTGACTCATATGAAATACCTGGATTTCCAAAGCTCTTTTGACAGTCCCTAATCAAAGGCTTTGAAGGCAATTAAACAGTGTCTGAGTAAAAGTTCCTACATTTACATTTAAAATTAGAGAGGTGAGTACCTGCTGTGAAGGTATGTTATCAGTAAAGTTCTGCAGAGATTTGTGCTGAGACTTGAGCTATTTTACAGTATTTATAAATTACCTACCTAACAGCTGAGAACTGAGGTGACAGAAAGTGTAATTTTAATGATAGCTATGTAGCATAGTGTGGAATTCCAGAAAAACTCCATGAAATCAGGCAGCAATACAACAGAAAGAAATGACAAACACAGATAAATGAAAGGAAAACAGTTGTTATTCAGAACTGAGGTCCTGGTTTTATGATAATTCCATTAAATTGTCCCTGTTCAGTAGCAGTCAAAGGAGCGAATCAACACTGGGAAACACCAGAAAAGGATAAGCAACTAGCAGACAACTTCTGTCCAATGCAATCACTGTATTGTTCACTTCCAATTCTCGAATCTTAAATAGCAAAGAGACAAAACAGGATTTTTCTTTTTTCTCCTTTACCTCTCCAATAGCAGCAGAGCATGAAACGAGATGTGTAGGAGTCAAGTTCAAAGCAACAGTTCTTCAAGCAAGAGGAGGCAGAGTTGTGGAACTTGCTGCCAGAGGTGTTGAGGGTGAAAAGGGTTCAGGGGTGCAATGGACAAGTATCTGAAATAAAGACTCACTCCAGGTCACCAAACAGGGCATATTCTGAGCTGCAAGGAGTTGGGAGTCAGAAAGAGGAAATATTGCACATGCTTGCTCTTCTTTTACTCCAAGCAGGTCAATGCTGGAGACAGATGACTGACTGGCTTAGAAGAATCCTGACTCAATATGACTGTTCTTCTGTGGAAACACACCTGTGCTGAAGCTTTTGCAATAAAGACAAAAACTCCCAACCTATTAATCTTCAGTTACATACTGATTTTTGTAGCCTTACTTTCACATTCACTTCTCATATCTGAACTTCCATTTCATCAGATACCTTTCTGAATAAGAAAAGTTATAACAAGGGAATATGTTTGAATTTTGAATTTTTCAATTCAGTCTGTAACTCAGCAGGTGGAAAGAAGTCACTTCACACTTCACATGATTCCCACCAGCATTCATTTCAGACAAGAGGGACTAAATAGAAGTCACAGCATGAAAAGTAGACAAGAGTGAACATGATGGGGAAGAAAACAACAGCTCCTACCTGGACTGTTTAGACTGAAATGTCATCATTCAGGAATGTCCTATAGTTCCCTGTTCTGCCCATTTCACTTTCACCAGCAATAAATTTATGCATAAGTGCAAAGCAAAAAGTTTACTTGTGAACTAACTATATCGATGAGGACTATATAGAATATTTCATATGAACGATCATGGAATATTTTAAAAGAAAATCATGGTGATGAGAAGCCAAAGGAGATGGTACAGTAAATTCACATAGCACCAGAAGTACAGACAATGAAAGATAATTTTATTTACAGAAGAAAATAAAATAGTTGACTTAAACCCAAAGATGTATATTTGTTTAAACACAGCACAGCTATTTTTTTAGTGAAGTATTTTCCTTGTTGGCTATTTAGGAAGAGAATGCCTTAAGACTATCATCTACAAAAGCAGAAATACCTTTTCTACACAAGCAGTCTGTTAGCCCAGCTGTAATGGACTAATAAACAGGAAAGGAAAAGAACAAATAAGCTCTAAATTTCTCAGTCTAGGACTCAGCACATTGTTTTTGACCATGAGTAAACATTTCTGTTTCTAAACCAACAACACTGGCATAAGACACACAAAGTACAAGTATGCTTGATAAATCTAGCAGAAGTTGTCTACCTCTTCATCTCAGGAAAGAATAAAAAGGAGCTGGGGACTGTTCTCTAGTCCTGAGATCAGGAGACAAGGTCTGCTGCACACAGCCTACTCTGGAGCTCAGGTCTCTTCTGTGCTCCAAGTGTCCCTGGAGCTCTACAACAACAAAACTTCTGCATGTTTATTCCAGGTGTCTGGAAATAAACCCACGGTACTGTGTTAAAATCTGCAAGATTACAGCCTGCAGCATGAAACGTTTCATGTCCTGTGGCACAGCAAAACAGCACAGGGGACACCTGAAGGTTCAAAAACATGTTGGAAGAATTTTGAAAACATATGAAGGGTGGAAAGAGCCAAAGCTGATTCAGATTTAGGTTCTCCTCACCAGAAACAAAGGTGAGAGAAATTTGTATCTGATTGTTTGACTGATGTCACTAGATTGCCTGTTATTTTAAAATTCATACATAAAAGAAATGGACAATATGAACTACAAATACAGCTGCATTTCTACATGCCCCTGTGCCACCTGACTTCAAGATCAATTTTGATGATCTTTCTCAGGCTTGAGGAGGGTCTAAGATCCCTCTGTGAAGCAAAGGTAACATATAAATTAAATACATCATGGCCAGAGTATAAAGCCCTTTGTTCTGTGGTCTTTCTGATTCCCAGACTGACTTACAAAACAAAAATGTGTAACGCCAGGGACCAGCCTAGAACTTTGGCCTGTCGTGCTTTGTCTGTGAAATTCTCTTTTACCTTTTACTATCTCTTAGTGCTGCAGTAAATGAATGAGTGGGTATATTATGTGCCCGTATATCTGTGTCTGTCATTCTGAGTGAGTGTGTCTGCCTCTGTCCTTGACTTACTTTTTTTCTTTCTTCATGTTTCTTTTTTCTTCCTTTTTACAATATCTCAGTTCTAGTCAGACCCTCTCTGTTCAACACTTCTTTTATTCCTAAAACACTCATAATGCTATTCAGTGAATATCTGTACTGTAGGAATAGACAGAATACAGAGTGCTTACCACTGTATAAATGATGTGCTCTCTGAGATATTTTCATGCACTGTGTGCATGGTTGTCCTTCACTCAAATTATGAAATAAAAAGAAATGTATCTACCTTTCTTTTGAATTCTTGAAATAAGTTTGAGCAATTATCACATATGTTTGTCTGCTTAGGTTGAATCCAATAATAAAAAGGTGAGAAACAACAAAGACTTGGACTCAATAGGAAATACGAATGTGTCAGGTTCTTGAGGATCCGACGAAGAAGCAGGCTTTTACAGAGAATAGGTTACCAAATAAAAGCCAGAAATCTCCTAACTTACTGGTATGAATGTTAAGATTCTTGACAGCGTTTCAAGCACATTCAAAAACATTTCAATTTTGGATATTATTATCATGTATTATATATTGTTAGTCTACCACTATGAAATCACTCAGGTCACAAATCCCCAGCTCCAGATGAGGCTTTGTCTGAGCCAGGGAAGGAAACAATATCCTTCCTAAGGATTAGCTCTTCTTCTTCAGCTTGAGGACAAGTAAAACAGCCTCTGTGGCTGACTGGTAGCAAAGCAACATAAGCGTGGACCTTGGACAGAAAATCTCTCTTCCAATCCTAATCAAGATTCAGTCTGGGGACTTCCTGAGAGTGATTTCCTTTTGGGATTGTGATGTTTTCCCCTAGTGGCAGGATTGGATCAGTTGGAGGATCTACTGGGTTTCTTCTTGCTATTTTTGGACTTAAACATTTCCATACAGCAGTCTACAACTCTAGTGCACAAAATACACGTAAATGCATGTTCTCCTATAGTTTGATAGATTGCCTGCCCCACTTCCCACTCAAATATGAGGGAGACAGGGAGCAAGTTTATTGAGTTGCCACTGTGATGGTCAGACACCAGAGCACGTGCTCTGATGTGAGGGTTGGGCTTGCTCAGCCTGGAGAATGGGAGGTGTTGAGGTGTACTGAATGACAGCCCTCTGGGGTAGACAACAGGCAATAGATACAACTACACTGAAATTAGACAGGTTCAAACAGGGTAAAGTTCTGACTGGAAAAAGCCCTGAGCAACCTGGTGTGACCTCATAACTGACCCTGCTTCATGCAAGAGGTTTGCCTAGAGATCCCCTGTGGTCCGTCCTGACTTGAGCTACTGATCTGCAATTGGTGCTCTCCAGCAGCAGAGCTTGTCCTCTCACAATCTGGAATAAGAGATAGATGAAGCAGTGCTTCTTTTAAAGAATGTGCAAATATAGCAAAGCAACAACTTATTTTGTTCTAAGTCTTTCACTTGCAAGTGGAATGAAGATATCATCCCAAGACAATCACTGTAGCTAAAACCTCCTGAGGTAGTCTACCTGTCTAGTGGAAAGGACTCCAGAAGTGTCCTAGCTCTTCCTGGCTGGGGCTTACAGCTAATTCCCAATATATGTTATTTCTCTCTGTAACAGTACAGAAAGAAGAACACAGTATAATATGATTAGTTGCCAAGCTACAGACTGCAGAAAGAGTCAAAATTTCCCTTAAACTGCTTAATTGTTCAAAATGTTTACTGGAAACACCATTTAGTACCACAATATAAATGCAGAATGAAGAAGATTACCCTTTTAACAGTTTTTTATCTTGAAAACATATTGCATTAAGACAGTCCATGCTAAAAGGAGATTTCTTTTAACAGTAATCTGCATGGAACCTCCAGTACCCCTGAATAAACTTTCATGAACTGATTTGTGTTGTGTGCAGTTCCCTGCCTGGTGAATGCAAGAGCCTATAAATACTTTTATTCAGACTACTCATTTAAATACTACGGATTAAAAAAGATATCATTAAATTACCTGTTACCATGAACATGAGAAGCACAAAATGCAAAGCTGTAGTGGAGCAAGGTTGGATCAATGACAGAACCATTTTCTGAGTATTCAATCAGTTCATCGAGATAGCAGAGATGGCGGTGGCAGCCTCGCACCCCGTAGCGAGCGCAGTACTCATCCAACACGAACACCTGACCTGGGCTAAACCAGCCCTGAAAGGCAAAAAACCACACAACATTTTAGGTTTATTTTCCCATTCGCAGCTTTAAATCAGACAAAGAATAGAAACATAGATTTTTATGCCCATTACATAAACTTTTTATATTAGAACGATTTCCATCTGACTAATGCTGACGGCACTGAAAGCTAGACCCTACAATAGCCCTCTTACTGAAAGGATTAAATGTCAGGAAACTATGTGCAGTTATAGATATCACTCCTATGAAATACCTTGTTTACAAAAGACATACTAATACATCCAAAATCTGGTACAGATCAAGTTATATATCAAAACCTAAAATAACACTTTAAAATAATTTATTTTGTTTTCGCAATCAATTATAAGATGAAAAATAAAATTTGGGAAATGCTTAGGGACAGTAACATGGACATTAAAGCACAGTTTCTAGATGGTCAGTTCTCTGTGGCTGCATCTTTAATATTCTTACCACAATTCAACCCCTTTACCCATGTAACATGCATGCACTTCTAACAACTTTAAAATAACTTTTACTAGTAAAGAGACACAAAGCTAGATAGCTTCTTAAAAGCCACACGAGTAAGATTTGACCTTAAATAATTATTAGATATTCTCAAGCTTACTGAGAGATTTCTTGGTCAGAGTCTTGATGAGAACAGCTTAACTCCAACACAGACATGAGCAAAGTACACACTCCTTCACATGATAAAAACAGTTCTTGAGTGAGTCCAGAGTGTAAAAATATAACTGAGCCTCGATGCAGAAATATGATAAGAAGTAGCAGAGTGAGCTTCCAAAAAGCAGCATGGAGAAAAACATAAACCTTGGAAAACTACAAATACTGCACAGCTGTTCTACGTAAGCATTTTTCTTTGTTCTTGTTTTTATTATGGTGATATTTCCCTCTCATCATCTCTCGTCATTCCATCTCATCAAATGGTTAAGAGAGATTGAGGAATACCTGAACTCAAATATACAAATAACTTGGATAAGCAAAATTATTTTGCAAAATAAAGAATTTATAACATCAATATAGCAGCTGAAGACCAATACTTCCCTAATGCTTGTAAATACTTCCACAAGATCTGATGGTTAATATTTGTACAAAATATCAGCAGAAATACTACTGAACAAAACTTAAAAATATATTCACATCAGTTTTTAAAAATCTGTGGTTTTTTTACTTCACAAAAATATTTGTTTGAGACAAGAATTTGAGCTTTATATTTTCCCCAAACTCTTCAATTTAACATACTATCTGCAAACAAGAATACCTTAATGGTATTTAATATTTAGTAATTTTTGCCACTAATTAATTTCTTTGAAATCAGTGTTCCACTGCCTTTAAGGAGCTTCATCTATTTCTAGAGAACACTTAGCTTTAGAACCCAGAACAGTACTCAGCATGTTAATCCAATCATGTTGCAATGCTTCATGTAGCTTACACAGTGTTTGATACAAAATATGGTATTCTATTGCAAGAAGAAAGAAAACAGATTTTAACTGTATTTTTGCAATAATATGTATGTTGGCCCTAGATATAATTAACAGTGGTTATTGTGATTGATATTCTCCCAATATGTTGTCATTGTCACTAATCTCTCCCTATGTTTTTACGGAAAACATAACAAAATGATGCATATCATTGCCTAGCAGTACAAAAGCAAACTATTAAAATTTCTGCTCATTTTCATAAGATATAATTGTGACAAGAATACAAAATTGTAAAGAACTCATTAATTTAACTTCAGTCTCTCTTAAAATATCTGTTTGAGTGGTTGTTTTTCATATAAATGTGTGCTTTCCTTGCCCTTGTTCAATCCCACATCATGCACAAGTCTCTCAAACACATAAATATGTCCTACAAAGTCCTGGTATTAGATAACTACATATTTTTTTATTTTATAATTGAAAAAAACCCTCAAACCCTAAATCCCCACCCCCTCAATACTCTCCCTATTCCAAGAAGAATGTAGAATTGAAGAAATTTAGGTTACATAATAATTAACAGATTATTTTTAAATAGCAGAACTTTGCATAATATTAATTCCTATGGTTTAAAATGTTTTTTACAAGTCATATGTGCGGTTACATGGTATTTGTTGAAATAAGGGATGACTTGTTTCTAAAAGATTATAGGAAATGAGCTGTTAGAGAAAAGAAAAATCACACTTACATGTCCATGTATTCTATTATTACCTTGACATCCCCAATTTTTTTTAAATAAAAAAAGGTAGTTAAATATGCAATTAAAAAAATCACCCATTCCACTTATTTAAAGCTGAATTTAAAAAAGAACGGTAAGAAATACATCTGCTTTATGGTTGCTATAGCACTGCGCATTTCACCTAACCTCTTCTAAAAGTTCCTGATTTCAAGGTTATATTAAGTGTCTTACTATATTATTATTGTAAAAAAAGAGTTTGACCCCAATGCACTGGTAGAAAGCTAACCATTTTCTCTTTGAGTGCCAATTACTTTGTACAGATGTACCTTCAGGCCTCTTTGATACAGTGTACAACCCACAGACAGAAAATGAATCTTTAACTTTTCTATACATATGTATCTGGCAGTATTTTAAAAGGGAGGCAACTGTCATCAAATAATATTTTTCCCCCTTTTTAACAACTGCAAACAATCCTAAAAATTCCAATTATTATCTTTGCATTACAAGACTAGTCAGAACAATCCTAAAAATTCCAATTATTATCTTTGCATTACAAGACTAGTCAGAACAATGGAAAAAATAAGTAAAAATCCCCAGTATCTTTTTTTTTTTTTGTTGCTGTTGGGACATTAAAGTGAAAAAAAAATTATGTGCTGTGAGGCGTTTTAGATTCTTAGTGAGAGATCACTATTTCAGGCGTAATATCAGGCGAAAAATAAAGCCTCAGGAAGTTACGAGGTCTGCCCCATACAAACCTGTTTAACAAGTGTGTGTAATCTGATGAACTTCCATGAGACTGCTGCTGGTTTTCTTCCCTAATGAAAACAAAACCTGAAGCAGCCCCATCTTCAACTAGTTTGCAAAGCACAGAACAGATAATGATTGTACAAAAAGGAAACTGCAGGAAAAACATCTTGCCTTTTATGATAGTAATGATGATATTTCAATGTGGAAAACATTCATTTTTATACAGAGATCACATTCTATTTGCTTTTGTCTAATGACTACCCTCCCTTTGCTACTTGCAGTTCAGGTAATGCATATATGGCCATATATTGCTTATGGGTTTGCCTCCCTTCTTTGGTGTTTTGCCTTCACACCGGAGTGGAATGAAGAATTATAAGACAGGTGAAAATGTCTTAATTTCCCTTTTCCAAATACACAAAAATGTGTCTGAGCTGAGGCAACTACATCTGGACCTTAAAATGCCTGTACAGGTGTCAGTAAATTCTACCACAGGAGTTCTTGCTATTGTCAGAACTTTCTGTTTTTATTCAAACCTCCCCAGAGGACATGATAAATTTCAGCTGATGAAATTGAAGATAGTGCGTGTCTCTTTGCTTTCTATTGAGTGGCACAGCAGCCGCTTGCAAGTATGTAATTTTCAAATTTATAACCAATCGATTGGACCCTTTATTCCACCTACAACTGCAGTTGTTGAATGAACGAGGAAGAAAGGACTACTTTGTAACAACTATTTCTCACTTCTTTATATCTATCTTTCAGTCAGTACTCACCAAACAAGAATAGGAGTCATTCAATCTGTGATCCAAGGTCTGTCTCTGAAGCAGTCTAAAGAGGGAAGCATGGTCAAATTTGCAGGGATTAGCAGAAATAAACTCATCCATGCCATGTTTCTGGCCACGGTCTGTATCTGTTATACAAAGGAAAAGTGTGCAGAACAACACATGTGAGTGTGTGCTCAGACTTACAAACACCACTGTATGCATGACATATGAGTCTCAATATCTAAGCTTTCTTGAAAGTATCTCAAAGAAATAACTTATATAGAGGAATGCTTGCAGGTGAATTATTATAGAATCTTGATATTTTAATCTGAAAATATCATTACTGAATTATTTTTCTATCAATCATATCAATTTATGGAGTGTAGCAGTGAAAAAAAAAATTGCTACCCACTGACAGATAAATCAAAATTTAGAAAGGCTGCCAGAAAACACAACATAGTACATGAAAAAAGTATTAAAGCATTGTTTTCTAGTGGGCTCTGAAAATGTTTAAATTTAAAAACAATGTTATAAGTAGAAATGAAAAATATTCTGTAATTTCCTGGTTTGGTATGGCTCTCCTTCTATTTTTAGCAAAATAACCACAAAATATTAAAAAAAAGGAAAAGAACGAGAAAAAAATGAAAAGAACCCCAAACAGGTTTATGCATTTATTTCTTCAGAAAAGAAAGAGCATCTTTACTGCAGTTCAAAGTACCACTTAATAGAAATATTCATCATGGCTTGAAGCCTACTTCTCAAATGGCAAACTGGAGCAGAAATGAACACACTGGCTTGAGCTAGGTCATTTCCAGCCTTCTTTTTGTACTCAGCTTTTAATGAGACGAACCTTAATGTAGTAATGGCAAAGAGCTCCTTCAACCTTCCAGCAAAGTGTACTGAAAAAGGGAGCAGCATTTTTGTGTAAATACATTGAGAAAGCATACCATCCCAAATGGCACTTCAATCAAAGGCCCAAATTTATTGTTCTTCACAGATTGCATTTTTCAACGCCTTTAAACCCCGCGGGTTTATCAAAAGAGAAGCTCTAGTGATTGCTTTCATTAATGTTATGTTTTGTCAAAGTCTTCAATGTGAATTATCTATCTAGTATGGACAGAAAAAGCCTTACAGTGCCCAAAAGGACTAGTTACGTATTAGCACATTAGCTGTCTTGCATTCTATAGACTGTACTGGGGTGAACAGTCCTATCAACTTAAAAATTGACTTCCCCTTTCAATAGGGTCTTAGCTCTTTGTTCCTTTAAATTCAAACCTAGGTCTTTTTATATTCGTTACCAGAAAAGTATAGATCTAAGTGTATCCTAAATGCAATTTTGAAAACCTGCATAGTAGAAATCTAAAATTTCTAAAGAAAGGAGACAAAAGTTTATTGATTAAACCCAATTATAGAGTCAGGTTCATAATAAAACTCAATATTGATCTGTGGGCATGATGCTAACATAATCAGTCACATTTAGAAATTTAGCCCCAGATCATATTGATCCATGTCAAGTCCAACTTTCAGCTGTATTTGTGGATGGGAGAATTATTTAATTCAAGCTGAAGGATCTGCAACATCAAATCCTAGAAAGATGCAGAAACTAATTCATATCACTTGGCTTTGCATTGTCAAAGCAAGAGTCACATCCATGTGACAGATTTCACCAAGGTGGATGTAGCAAATAAACAGTATGACAATATGTCGATGGTGTAAGGTATGAGACCATCACCCCAGAGAAGCAGCAGCATGTATTTTAAATGCTTGAAATATCTGTAGCATATGTGATTACATAGATTACCAATATTTCAATGAGCATTAGACTAGCCTATCATTAATGACAAATCTAGCTCATATTTTTGACATAGGTACAACAAATGCTCTCTCTTAATTAGTGCAATTTAACTGCATTTAAACACATTAATTCAAAGATAAACAACTGACATCAACACAACTACATTACCAAAAGTACTGAACAATATATGAAGTTATCTGTAGCTTCCAAAATGTTCAAACCCGGATAAAACTCTTTTCAAATCCATTGTATTTATTGTGACTGATTTCAGCATTTCTTATAAATTTTCCTTCTTGTATCAGTTTATCATATACTATAAACATTTTTCATAGTAAGACATATGACAAAAAAGAAGTTGTACTAATATTTCTTTTTGCCATCATTTAGAAAATTATACAGAGCTGAATCATTCTTAAAATAACCTTTTGGTTTTTTTCTCTGGTTAACCACATCAATATATGAAAAAAATCCCCCTTTTTAAGAGAGAAGGTGTAAGTACTGACAAGTAATCTAAGTATTTTGAAATCAGAAGATTGGATGTGGCAAATGAAACAGATCCAGCAAACTGATACAGTATCCAGATGATCATAATGAGTAAAGAGACCTATTGAACACAATACAGCTCGTGAAAGCAGAATTTGCTATTACATAATTTGGGCAAAATAAGCAAAAGTATTGATTTAAAAGTATAAATATTTGCTAGATTTAATTCTAAAAGAAAGATCCATGACTGATCATCTTGAGTGAATAAAGTAGTACAAATAACATTGTCAAACAGTCATAGATCTGTTATCAAACATATTTAAGCAACAGAAAAACAACTAGAAACTTACCTTTGCCAGCTGTAGGCAAGCAGGAAATAATAGAAAAATAGATCTAGAGTAATACATTACATTTTTGTTTATTGCTATGATGTACAAACAAGATAACTGGCAAATATTTTGAAACAAAAAGGAATTAAAACAAATTTAAGAATTTGAGCAAGGATTATGAGGAATTCATAAATGGTATAAGACTGTGACTAAAAAATTACTCAAGACTCTACTTTAAAAAATGTTAGTGATTGCTTTTTTCAAATTCTTACATAAATGAGCCACAGAGGTCCTGTTCAAACAGCATGCAAATGCAAAAGGTATATAAGGAACTATATTGTCATGAAGAAAAAAATACAAATTCATTTTTCATTACACTTTCTCAATCTTGGAAAATATTGGGAAGATATTTGGGGAGAGCACTGAAGCATTAATATTTTTCTTGCTTTTTCACAATTAGTTTTTCTTCCGTTCTTAATCAAATTTGTTGCCATGCTTTCCATGTTGCCTTTAACTCAAAATCATTGGCCGCTATTTCTGCGTTGCACTGCCTGTTTCAGGTTGTATATTTCATCCTTTGGAAACTATCCTTTTTAGGACAAATAAATATATTTTCAAGCAATGTTAAACACTAACAAAAGCTATTACAGAAGTTTTAGCACATTCTTTGGGTGCTCTTTTAGACAAAGATATTCATTAGGGCAGAACAGCATTCTAAGTATGCCTTTTGCTATCTTTGCAAGAAACTTCAAATTTTAGTCCAGCTGCAAAGGCTTTAAAATCATCACATCCTCAGTGACTCAGCTCATACAGAGTCGACTGAACTAACACTACCAAGATTTTCATGGTTTTGGCACACTCAAGTGGTTCTAGCATCCCTACACAACATCTCTGCCCTGTTCCAGCCTAGAAGCAAATACATTTCTTGCATCATCTACTCTGTGCTAGGGTGAACTACAGGTACTGGACTTGCTGAGTGGTGACCCATCCTTTTTGTGCCTCTCAGTAACATCTTTGCTTGATTTTAAGCATTGTAAAAGCAATTTGAACTAGCTCAGTCAAGCAGGAAAGAAGAGAAGGTAGAGGCAAGCAATCTAGTATTGTAGGGATTAAAAAGATTTAAAGACTAAGACTGGTAGGGTAAGAACTATGACTCTCTTCCAGAAGGGGCTGGAAGTGGTTGGAAAAGACAGTGGTAAGACATGCATTACATTCCTTCAAGTGCCACTCCAGACAGATGGTGACAGCTTACACTGGGAACATTTTGACTCCTGATCATTGACCAGGACTCCAAAGTACTACACAGGCCAAAGAGACAATCTATGACCCCAGAACTTTATAATTTAGGTATCAGGTCATGAAATTACTTCTGCAGAGAAAGTGGCAGAGAATGAGAAAGCAGCTGGCCCATATGGTCTGACTGTCGGGCTGGGGATACCACACTGACTGCTTGCCAGTATTTTGTAGAAGGGCAGATCCGAAGAGGATTGTGGATAGTTTTTACATGCTCCTGACTAGTACAGAAGAGAGCACACAGGTGACTTACTGGCTGCCTAAGGTGGTGGAGGCTGGTGTAAACATTTTCTTTCTAAAAGGGAGACAGGGATGGTTGGAGGCAAGCAGGAAATGGACATAAGGGGAATGGGGAAACATGCAGGGAGGATGGAGTTACTAAAAGGGTATGGTGGACATAAAGCTGCAATATCTGCCAAGAAAACTATGTCAAACAAAAAAAAACCTTGTTTGTTTCTAAAAATGTAATGAATTGCAAGAGATTGTCTCTTCCAATTCTTCACCCCTCTGAACTCATGAGGTGTAGGTTCAGAATGATGTTTGGCTTTGTATTTCTTCATTAAGACATGACAATTCCCTCATGTGCTGCTTTTAAGTCCTGGGTTATGAACAAGTTATTAGCAGTGCTAAGCACTCCAGCAGCCTTTTCAGCTGTATGAATGTATCTCCTAATACACTGCTTATTAAAAAGGGATCACTTCCTGAACCTTTATGTGATTCAAATTAATCTGTTTTTCATTGGTGCTTTCCCTGAAACATTAATGTCCTTGGGAAACTTCTGGCTATTCTATAGTCATGCATCCTTAAAGATTCTATTCTTTCATTCAACATGCTTATGCAGAACAGTGGATCTGAAGGTCAGTCTCCTTTTCTTGATCATTGCTGACATTAGCCTATCTTCACTTTTGTTTTGGAGTCACCAAATACCACAACACTGCAATACCAAGTTACTTAGAGATGAAAAAATCGACTAGTATACGTTTTAGAAGCTGGACAAGTACAACAGTAGTTTGATTCTGTTAAATACCAGTTTCAGATGTTTTTCATAACTATCAAGAAAATTTCAGGATGAAAGAAGATATTTTTTAAGCACAATACAGAAAAATATTGAAACATTTCTCCTCAAGTTGAATTTTCTTTACATCTGCAGTTTAAAGATATTCAACTTTCTCCAAGTTATTGAAAATTATTTTGGAACATTTTGTCAGGGTGAGTTGGTTTTTCATCTTAGAGGATAAAGAAAATGGGAACAGACTTTTGAGGTTTGAATGCCATTAACTGACATTTGTTTCACAAGGCCCAATCTGGTTTTCTGCTTTCTGTACATGGAGATGTCATTGCATGATATACTGTAGAAACTAAAACAATGTGATCTCCTATTGGCTGGAAATGCTTAAATTGTGCATCAATAGGAAACTAAAAATCATAAAAACAGTGACTGACAAATTATCTGTTCAAAACTGCACTTTTTCTTAATACTAAAAATGTACCATAGTAACGAAGAAAAAATGGAAACTAATTTCATTTAATACATATGCCAGCTCTCAAGTACGTGCTGTTATATCTTGATTAAAAATAAAAGACACCTAGCTTCATGTAAACATTTTTCTAGGGGAAAAGAAAATGAACTTCTTGTGAAACTGAATCTATTTAATTGTGACAAAAGTTTAGTTATAAAGTCTTCTTAGGAGTAAAACTATGCCTCAAGAAATTCAGCACAGCATATATTTAAAGGAAGTAGGACTCTGAGAAAATTATTTAAGGTTATATCTGAAAAGCCCAGTTCCTGAAGTTTCTTAAAAAGTGGTTAATTTGATTATGCCCATTTCTACCTCAAGTGTAAGAGATGAAATAAAAAATTTCCTCATGTAGAGAGAACTGGGGTATTACAGAAATCAATCAAACAATGGTTCTAAATACCACATTAAATTAAATTCCATGAGTTACTCTATTGTAAAGAAATTTATGAATTATTAAAAGTTATGAATTATTTTCTGAATTATTACAAAATATCGACATTGAAGTGTATTAAACCCAAAAGAAAATAATAATTTAAACATGGAATTTTGCTTTATATACAGTTCAGTCATATGAGTTTGTGTAAGTAGATACATAAGCATGACAGAAAAATACATGATATTTTAGGTCTTTGAACTTGCCTTAAAACATCTTTAAAATAATCCTTACTTTTTCTGTGGTTTCCACCTGACAACTGTAGTACCTCTAAAATAATGTCTACAATAATATCAAGACATAACAATATTGCTGTTTAATTATTTAACACTATTAGTAATTTTATCTATGCAAACACAGTTTCAGTATATCCAAACTTGTGACTGTTTTCTGTACTTCTTTCTTTCTATAATTTTCATTGCCCCGTGGTCAGTTTTCTACTTGCTTTCACTTCCAGGTGAACACTGTGTCCAAAACCAGGAACAAGTCCTTGGCTACTGCTGTCAGTGGTCACTTCTCTTATACTTTCGAATTGATGCCCATGAAGTAGGGACATTAGGCAGGAACACAGTGAACTCCCACCACTGAGCACAAATCCAGGGAACTGGGAGGAGGTGAGCAGAAGCATTTCTTGGCTGTTGCCCCACCTTTGCTTTTGCAATGTTACTTCCATCCTACTTCACCTTAACGGCTCCATAATGAAAGATTTACTTCACAAAGTGTTTCAGATTAATGGCCTTCCAAAATGTTTCCGATGAAAAACAGATTTCATTGCTTTTCTGAGATTAAACTTTTTTCCATGATCTTGACATTGAAAAGCTCAATGACATTGAGAGCTCCTCAAGATTTTAGATAAATATTACTAAGTTTAACAAGCACATTTTATTAAAATGTTTTCTAAAACATTTTACTAAATCAGTTTTCTAAAAGCAAACTGATATAAGATTAGAGGATGAATAGAAGGTCGTGAGTGTGAGTGACAGCAGGACTGAGGGAAGATAATGGGTTTGGATCAACCTGCTACAGACTTCAGACACTAAACCAAGTTTAGTCTAAAACATATGTCTCCCTTCTATCACTATGCATGTAAGGTTATATGATAATGAAGAAGTATTACTGTATAATAATCATATGATGTTCCAGAAATTTGATGGCTACTATAAAAGGTCATTATATTGCACTCAGCCTCTGAAACAACATAAAAAAAAGCTTCCTTTGCGCAGATATCTACATGACAGTATACTTTCAAAGACATAATATGAAGATTTAAAATATGTTTAATATATGCTATCTGCCTCAATTTCTCTGAAACCATACTTTCCTCAAAGAAAGGTGATGAAACTTTAAACCTGAATAATTTAAAGAATTTTTAATATGTAATTTAATATTACAGTATTTGCCAAAAAATCCAGGAGCCCATCTATTGCCTTTCAACTCACAATGTACTGCAAGGCCTACATAGCAATTTTTTGGTAACTAATATGTACAATGTATGATAAAGCTGACCGAAATCCATAAAAATTGTGAGAATAGATTGACACTTTTCTATTCAACACTACACTGGCCGGCTAATGAAAAATATAATGCAAACGAAATACCGTCTCCATGGTAATATATGGGTCAATTGTAAGGAATATGAAGCTAATTGCTGTATTTTCATGGATTATAATAAAAATGATGACCCGCAAGTCAGGATTTCCCTTGTTGTTAATAATAATCTGAGTTAAAGAGCTTCTGGCTAACAATGAACTGCTAGACACATTTGCCTAGTGAATAAGTTCTGCTTAATTAAACTTCATTGAGGGAACTGCTACATATTTTACCAGCAAAAAACCAAAACCAAAGCCACAAAAGAAAAGAAAAGCCAACTTACAAAGTGGAGATATATCTGTGTTGGCATTGCCTCCCTTAAGATTCATCTTCTGAGCTTGACTTGCAGGAACAGGCTTGTAGGATTGACCTGTGGCTCTGTACATGGCTTGAACCCAGAGTATTCTATCCTGCTCATCGTCACTGGCAAATATCACAGTATCGCCCTCTTTGACAGCGTTGAAAAACATCCGACCACCCTGGAGACCTGAAGCAGTAAATAAGAAGGTAACCTTGATAAATACAAGTTACTTCTCAATCACCATCAATGTTTACTACATTACTGGTTTTACTCAGAGTATGTGTGTGTGTGGAGGAGTGTGTTAAAAAAATTTATAGGTATTTATGACCTAGAAATAAGATAAATCTAGAGCTATAAGGATGAAATGGTAATATATAGAAGTGACATAAGTAGAATAAATGTGGAAATCACAGGAGAAAATATTTAGTGACTCCACTTTAAATTCAGCTCCAACTTACTTATTCATCTTTCTGCCATATGCTATTTTGCTTTTTTTTAAACATATTCTCCTTCTGGTATTATTTTACTAGCTGGAAATCCCTGTCAACTTTATCTCTTATTGAACAGAGACAGCTGCATATCCTTTATCAGTGCTGCTCTTCCTTAGTCCTTTCTCTCATTTCAGTGTTTTTTTTCTGAGAGCATGTAAGGAGAACAGGACACAACAGCCAACATGGCTGTGCTGGGATTTCTTTATGACAGAATTATTTCAGTTTTCCAAAAGCCTCCTGAGTATTGTTTGCCTTCTCAATTATTCTGAACATTGACACAACACTTTCAAAGTGAAATCTTTAATGTCTCAGAAGTCTCCTAATTTTGTAACCCTCCACTGCATAGGCAGAATTGGTTTTTCTCTGCATGTGATTTCCCTCTTCCATTTTAATATTAACTTGTGGAGATTCTTCTGGTATCTCCAAACTGATTTTTGATTACTATGAGTAACTTGTCTTTTACAGGCATTGTCATAATTTGTCTTCTTTTCTAAATTATTTATGAATATACTTCACAGTATACTGCCACAGGCCACCACCATCAAAAAGAGAAAAGGGGAAGACTAACTAGGACTGACAATTTTCTCCTTGTATTATATGTGATCTTACAATGTTTCAGGAAAATTTAGTTTATTTTTCATTAGTCTTGCAACAAACTTATTTCTAAAAGCATGATTTTTCACATCAGAATGTCCTAGTGGAATAATTGCCAAAGAATCTTGGGATTTTTTTCTGCCAAAGAACCTTGGGAGTTTTTGCTGCTAGATCAAAAGGAGCAAATTGAAACAGCTATTTTACACAAATATATTGTGCTACTTCAAAATAATGAAAGTACCTGCGTGAGGAGCTGTGTAATCCACAGTGTATCCTTCCAGTTGCATCAGTTCTTGAGGCTCAGACTTCTTTTCTCTGTAACTGCACATTGCAAATGTGTATTGGCTAACCTGAATAAGAAAGGACTTCTTAATTAATGAATTGCATTTCAGAACTGTATAACAAAGGTACCATGGTTTAAAATAGCTTTCATTTGCACTGAATAAATAAATCCACTTTTTTTTCCCTTTCCCTGAAGCATTTACAGTGTAGAATTTTTCCTCCTTTCCTCTTTCTGCCAAAATGAAGGAAAAAAAGCTCTAAAACAAATAACCCACAAACACATCTCTCTGCACTTTCCCGAAATACATTTTGGGCTGGTGCTTTATGAAAAAATGAAGAGAAACCATCTAGATTCTGGTAGTGAAAATACTTAGTATTGTGGTACTGACCAAATTACTCAGTATACTGTAAGAGGAAAAAGAGAATTATATTCCAAGAAACTGAGAAAACAAGAACTTTTATGCATAAAAGTACTGTTTGCAGAATGAGTGGCACAATTACCACAAAACTGGTATAATCTGCCCAATTCTAGCTAATGATGGCAAGTATCAGAACCTTCAGTTTGATTTTATAGTCTAATTTCTGTGCCTTTTGCATCTGTGTTCTCACCCAGCCCTGCGCTGCTTGGCTCACTAGATAATGTACCATGTAGGCCAGGCTGCCTGCAGCTGACATGGACAACACCAGTTACCTGTGATCAAGTACAATTATCAAAAAGCTTATGAAGCAATAAGAAGAGAACCTGTCACGAGGTGGTTTTTGACTCTGTAGACAGAATAGAAAATTATAAGGATAGGTGAGGAAAAGCTGACTGAAAAGATAAAGAATGATAAAGAAAGAAATGTGATATCTGTGAGGAGAAAAGCAAACACTGAAATAAAACCAAGGTGCTCCGCTCGCAGTTTTACATGAAGACCTGGGAGGATTATAGAGGATGACCAGAAGAAAGAGCACATCAATCTGTGAACACTTGAAACTAAAGGGAACTGAATGTATATGCGCCTCTGAAACTCTCATCTCCAAGGACTGTAGGATACCTGGCCAACAGACTTGGAAAAAGTCAACATTATTCATCTACTGACACAACTGAGTTAAATTTTCAAAGTGTGTGTAAACCATACTAGCAGCCTCTGTTCTAGCACTGAATTTCAAGTCCTTGATGTTTTACTACTGTATGCTAGAAGTTAATACATAGAGGAAGACTTGTCAATATGTCAATAATATATCAATACAACAGACTGGTCCATTACTGAATGCTTATTTCACATGTATTGACTTCAGCTTATTGCCAGTGAATGTATCACAGCAGGACTATATCAATGAGCCAGAGCTGTCTGGACAGTAAATATTGATTTAACATTGTATTTTTTATATAGCTTTATTGAATTGATAGCTGTTTTAAAATGAAATAGATGACTAAATCCCATCACAGTAGGAAAATTCCTGTAATATTCTCCTCCAGTATTTCAATTTCAGCATAGAGAGGAGAAAATAGTTAAAATTAACTTGACTGGAATAAACCAGTCTCCCAGATGATGGTTCCATATTACACACACATGAAGACTGCGTGTCTCTTAGATGTACAATTTAAAAATCAGATGACACCTGTGGCTTAGAGGAAAAGAACAAATTCATTCTTTCTGTGAAAGGAGTGACAAGTAGGGTAAGTGTTGAAGAAAAGCACGAAGGACAAGGGAGCATGTAGTATTACTGTTTTTCTTTGCAACTTGAAATTATTTTCTGTTCACAACCATGCCTTGACAGCTATCCTATACAGAGATCTTCCCAACAAATATTAAGAGTCACAAAATGTCCTCATCACTTCACACAGGTCCTTGGTAAAATCAAAAACCAGATGAATTCTGTAGACTTTACAGAATTTCCTTCAAATATTCTTGGCTTTTAACATTAATAAAGAACTTGTTCAGTTCTTTTTTTTTAACAACCTTAGGATTTTAATCATTTAGGAGTACGAGGAGACCAGGTGAGTGTGACTGATGGAGCGAAAAAGAAATCAGACTTTCTGTAAAGCAGTTTTAGAAGTTTTTGTTCTTTAAAAAGCCTCATTAACAGGCTTCAATCTTTGTATGATACTTATGGAGACTGAGACTTTAAGAGTTTTCTGTCAATAAAACAAAGGAGACAGAACAGTAATCTCCGGACTTACTGTGAAGAATTTCAAATATAATCTGAAGACAAACACCAACAGAAAACAATGACTTTTTTCCAAAGACTTACTAAAATCATTAATTCTTCTGTTTTGGCCACTCAAAATCTACTTTTCTATTTATCTCAAGTCAATATCACCATTCACTAGCATGTGAAAATACTAACAGTTCAGGTTTGGACAAAAAGTTATAAAATATGAGCACAGCACATTTTTGTGGCAAAGAACAACTATTGCACCAAATTTTATGTAACAATTATATAATTTTACCCAATTTAATGTTACAAGAAAGGAAAAAAATAGCATTATTTTAAAAAATCAGAAAAAGTTCTTAATATAGGTATTGTTGCTTTAATTTCAAAGGCAGGAAATATTTACTGAGATAGAATAAATTAAACAGTAAGTACAATCCATTTTGTAATATATGATTTTATTTCAAATTGAGTGCTGGTCAAAGCTGTCAAATTTAAAATTGAGTGCTGTGAAGCTGTCACCAGACTATTACAAGGTCACAAAAATTTCATCCAGAAATTTACGGGTTTCAGTTGAAATATTGCTCAGTGTATGGACCCATTTATATATATCTGTGTAAAACTTGGTAACATTTCTGTTTACTAGGTATACAAATTAAAAAAAAAAAAGCTGGATGTCTCTGTGCTGTAAGAAGCTTGGAGTAGTACTGCATGTGTTGCCTGAAGATACTGATTTACATACTGATTTATTCCAGAAATCATACATAATTCATAGTTCAAGAATTATTTTATTGAAATTTCATGGCTGGCTACTAACCTGAACAAGGACAAAGTAACGTTTTTTCCACCGCTTCCAAACCTTCTGTCCTAGAGCATACAAGTACCTGCAAAGGAAATAATAAAGGGAGTGGTTTTCCATTAATAAGAAGCATGACGTTAGAAGGACCAAACAAAAATCTGTGTATTAATTTACTCTGTCTACTGAGCTGCTTCTTCAGTGTTGTCATGTGTAAGAAGTAATTTTTCTTCTATTTACTCATATCATAAAAATGCAAAAGAGACATTCCTTTTCCCTCAAAACAAGACAAAAATCAGAAACAAATGATCATGTTTGCAAAGATTAACCTGCTTATCATATTTTATTTCATCAATTTTATTTGAAAAATGGAAAAAGTAGCTTAAAGTAGATACACAGAAATACTTAATGTTATACAAGTTGATGTTCCCCACAGTTTTTATTCCATTTGGTTTCCACAGATTTGCTAGTGTTTATTTAGTCTGTGAGAAGTCAGTCCCAGAGACAGTGTGATAAAATGCTCACATAACACAATGTTAGCAGACACACAAGATTAAATTTTTTTTCAGAGTAAAGTAGAATCTAATTTCCCAAACAGAAGTACTTCACTATAAAGGCTCTTAGATTACAAAAACTCCTTGTCACTTTAGCAATTTCCAGGCTTTGAATCACAGGACATAATCAGGAGTATCAACCAGTGAGAAGAGAAAACCATAGATATTGATACTATTGGGTGGTAGAGAGAGCACCTCATTACCCAAGAATTTGGAGCGAATTTTCTGGCATAATAGTGACACTTTTTCTGTCACTGTGGTCATGTTGCACTGTTGATAACAAAGACAGCAAGAAGAAAAGGATGAGCTGTGAGATTGTAAGCAAGAGCCCATGAGTGGTAACAATCTGCTGCTTAAAACCTGACAGGAGAGCAAAACATGACATAGGAGATGCCCCTTCTGGCTGGCCAGCTTCTGTCAAGGACCTCGGGTACAGCCAGGGTGGTCACAGGCAGAACAAAGATTGTTCAGACCAATGAATCCTGGCTTCACAGGGAGCTCTCCAGAGGATGCCAGTACACACATTATGAAGTAGCTGTAATAGCTAGGATGGGAGATAGTTGGTTAGATGAACAGGGGCCTCTCTGGTAAGAGAATATGGCCTGCTGCCCTCCACTCACTTCTGTGGCTTTGCTGCCTGGTAGTTTGCACCAAAGTCAAAAAACAGAGCAATGAACCAACATCTTATATTAAATGAGTAAGCAAGATAAAGGCAAAAACTTTTTTATACCTGTCCTGGGTGTACTCTCAAGAACATTTTCTCCCACATTAAGCACCACAAAGGACAAATTTATGTCTAAAATAAAAGTTCAGCGTACTGGTTACAAATGTTGTTTTTAGATTATGTAGTGGCTCCATTATTATTATGAAAACAGAAGAACAGAAGTTCTTTGACTTCTGCTACACCTGTATTGAAGGTCTACCTTACTTGGTTACTCTGCTTTTTATTTGTATGAGAAGGAAAAAAAAATTGGCTTTGTGTACACAATTACCAGTTGATGTGGCCTTTTTTCAATATTCCAGATCTTTCCAGTCTTTTAAACTTAATTCTGTGGCTATTGTAAATTCAATGAAAATAAAGGAGTAAGGGTTATGTCAGAAATGGTACAAAAAAAAGGACCTACTAGGGTTTATTTTAAAATTTATATTTTTTTGCAACTAAGGAAGCATTTACCTCACAGACCTATGGTCACACATTCTCCCACAAAATACAAACTGTTTTTCTTTTCATATATGTTTTAGAGCATTACCTTTCCCCAAAGCACACAACATTGCTCTTGCCTTGCTAATCTCTTTACTATTGTCAGAGGGTGGAGGGGAAATAAATTATGAATTTCACATAACCTTGAAGCTTAATGACCTGAGGGAGAAAAGTAAAAAAGTCCTTGGGTGGTCTTTGGTCTCTCTCAGTCCTAAGACTGCCTTGTTCTTCATGGCGATTCATCCACTGCATCCCCCTGCATCCCCTGGAGTATCATGAAGGATTTTTTTATATATGTGAGAAGGTAACTGCCCCATTTTGAAACTGCATTTTGAAAATCCCATTGAAAATACACAGTCCTTCAAAGCTACAGCACAAAGATATCCTGACCATCAGTACAGTACCAAGATATTCTGACCATCACTACAGTACAAAGATATCCTGACCATCAGCACAGTACAAAGACATCCTGACCATGTTCCCACCCTCTTGGCATGTCTTAAACGACTGTAAAGAAACCACAGATTAACAAAGACTTCTTGCCTCTTGCACATCAGAAAACAAGTAACCCAACCTTAGAAACTCTATGCTAATTCTTTCTCATTATTAACTGATCCTGCTCCAGAAATGTGCTTTTAAAATGAGTTCTTAAAAGAACATTTTTAATCAGAGAAAAGAAGATGTTTTTATATTACTTGGCTGCCTTTTAAATTGCTCTTCATGTAAGACATACCACCTACAGTTCTGCAGTACAGGGAGAAATAATATACAGTAAATTCAAAAGTATAAAAAAATAAAGCACACAAAGAGAAATTAAATAGCAATGTGCACTTTTATTCCTCCTATAAATCACTTCTAAGGCTCTAAATAAGAGCTTCCTTGGGAAACAAAGGAGTGGAACATTAACTACCTAACTTTAAAATTCACAGATCGTACATAACATCAGGTTACAAAGAAAATAAAATTCATGACACAAAGCTGGGATTTAGTATAGAAATGCAAAGACTTATGCTGTCTGGTTTTACAAATCACTATAAACACACAGTTATGTTATTAATCCCTCTTCCAGTGACATCTCTAATGGTACCAGTTTTTTCCTTAAGTTTCAGCCATTTACAAGGAATATATGCTGTGCTCATCCTAAGTGTGTTTGCTCCTGAAAGATAAAGAGATTAATTGTTAGTCAAGAGTCTAACATTTTTAGGTGGAAGGACCTGTCTAGGCTTCTAAAGTCTTCTTTGAGTCTTTCTTTCTCATTCATTTTCTATTTGGAGAAAAAAAAAAGAAAAAGAAAAAAAAAAGGGAGCAAAGGACCTAAGAATCTTCAAGAACCTTCCTATATTTAGACAGCAACATCTAGGATCTGTAGAAACTGCAGCTGAGGTCTAGAACAGAAAAAATCTTCAATAGCCAGTTTTCACAATTAAATGACACTTCGGCTTCACAACTGGAGCAGAAAATTAATAGGTTAACAGATTCAGAAGTGAGCTAAGCCTTAGAGCTAAGTTGAAGAATGTTCTATTTTTAAGATGGACAAATGTGCAACTTTCCATGAGTCTCAGGTAAAGGCCAGTACTGAAAGACAGAACAGAATCTCAGTCATGAACTCACAGAGCCGCTGCCTGCTGTTTCTCTACCCATCAGTGTATCTGCACTCACCCAGAAGACACAGTCCCTCTCTCCATCCAAAATCATGTACACAAAATGCACAGCATCAGTTGCTCAGACTATTTTAAACATCCTCAGCAGCAACAAGAAACACAGAACAGCCACTCAAACACTGTACCTTTAGGCAAAAGATTTAGTGCAATACAAACGAGAAACTGATATTCAGAAGTGCCAGTTCCATATCTCTAAACACTAAAACCACCATTTGCTTCAATTTTTCTTGCTCTCATTTGGGTTCCAAAGTTGGGATAATCTAAAATAATCCTTGAATTATTAAAGTTCAGCCATATACATGGAAAGAAGACACTGAAATACTTCCCCTGTATCTGAACACCATAATAGTAACTGCTTAGATTTGTTTTGAGTTCTCCTTAAGATCATGTTTTGGAATGCTTAATAAATATTCTGACAAGGAGAAAGGATTGGTCTTTTCATGTACATTGAAACATATATAGATGACAGAGTTCTATTCTGTAAAAGTATATAATAAATGAGATACTTACACATAACATCTATGTCTGTTCTAACTCACATTAGAAAGTATATTCATAGTTACTATGCATGTGTGGTTGCCTTCTTCAGTTTTCTTATATTACTCACATAATTTCCAGTAACTTAGGACTAATATACCTGCTTGTACTAATCAAACAGAAAATATGACAAGTCGTTAAATGTCACCCCAATAAGATTTTCTAACATGTTTTGTAGTAACATGAAAATCCAACCAAATGTACAAACCATGCAATCACTTTTCTGAGACTTTTTCTTTTAAAAACAATCTTTTGCAATCTTCTTTTCTTCAATATTATTTAATATTGCTTTTTTTTCCTCTTCACTCACTCCCAAATGAAAAAATAAAAAATGGATTTGTATGAAGTCACAGAATTACATGATTATACTTCACAATTCTTACAACATGGTACAACCCCCCACCCCCCCCCTTTTAATATTTAGTTTTCCTGGGAAATAAATAAAATTACAAGAAATTACATTTCCACTACAAAGCACAGAAACACCCGGATAAAAATGTTTTATATATCATCTCATCTCAGTCAGTATGATTTTCTTCTCCAGAAACAGAACAAATAAAATGAGCAAACATTTTCTTGTAGAAGTCTGGGCATAACCATGTTGTAATTACACAAAGTTTGTACATCTCTCAAAGTGCATTTCCTTGTGCTACCAAAATGCAAAACCGTGTTGCTAAATATTATAGTTCAGTTTCAGTTACATGATGACCGACATAAGATGGCAGCTTATTTGCTTTAAGTCCTCACCTCACTGCGAGAGTGCAGGGTTCCACTTTTTGATGAAAAAAATCAGCACTAATGAATAGCTGAAAAAGCATAATTGTGTGTGGAATACCAGAGCTATTCACTGAGGGAGAAATGAGAATGGACTTACTCCTTCTACAGAGATCATTTTTAGACCAGCCTTTTTATTCTAAGGAATGAAGCAATCTATCTACATTTTGAATGATAAATTCTCTACTTGTAAAAGGCTTCATTTATCACAAACAATGAAAAAAATATAGAAAGAAAAATCAATACGTGTAGCAGTTTAGTCCAGCAAAGGCCTTTCTTAAACAGAAACCTCAGTCAAGGTTGAAAGAGCAATTAATGCAGTCTCAAAAATCTGGGCCACTCTGATAGAGTTCGGTTAACATGTGGCAGAAGTAATCATCCACTTGTGAAAATGATTTTCAGTTCATTCTCAAACACCTTTCAGACACTCATGATCCCATTTAACTGACAACAATACAGGCTATCCATGGGCATCATTGCATTCGCTGAGAGAGCCAATGGGGACCAAATGCCCACAGGCACTTTCAGTCATCCCCGCGTCTTGCATAAAAGGAATCTTCCTTGCACTGCATTCCTCCTTTTATTTAACCCTGCAAGATTAAGAAATTTTTTTGTTTTCAGTTGAGGACAAGGAGAAAACTGATTCAAGACAACAATATGACCTGGGTCATAAGAAACCTAGCTGTAAACATTTTCAAATTCATTTTAGTCCTTTCTGTGCTCTTGAAAAAGAGAACTAAGTAAGCTTTCAACAGATGAAATGAAAAACAATCAGCCTAAACTACTGTAATTATGCTTGCTAAGAATAAAGAAACGTTGAAGAATGTCAAGTAATAAAAACATCACAGCCACAGAAAACAGTTCCATTTACTCCAATAAGCAAGATACGCATGGCATGAACAGGAAAATGTGCGGCTTTTTTCCCTGCTAAACACTTTTCACTTACAGTCTAAATGGTTTTATGACTGCTGGACGACCTGCTATCCCTAGATTCTTTATCAGTGGTATCTTACTGCACTCTAGAGCGCTTCACCATTTGTGAATATGCATGCCAGTACTTATGGAACCTGAGAGGTAACTACAATGGCAACTTGAGAATTATTAATCTAATTTACATCATATCATGAAACCTATCTGGCATGTAAATGTGAGTGTTCGTCAAGACAGAGAAACATTCTTTAGCCTTGAAAGAATTCCAAGCAATAAAAGAATGAAATCCTTCAGATGCAACATAAATGTAGAAAGCACTCTGATTCTAATATAATCTAATTGCAATGTAAACAGGTAATGCAGCACTGCTGCAAAATAGCTGGTGCTGAGGAGCTGACATCCACCCTCTGTGCTTTTTGAGGCACTTTACTTTGGACTAGCTCTGAACTGAACCCATGGACAAAACAGCTACCAGTGTTTTGCAGAATATATGGGTACATCCCTGAAGGTGATCTCTTGGTTTAATTTCATCTAAAAAAATAATAGCCTGTGACCACAAAAGCACAGAAAGCAGGAGCAAAGAAACTGCTTTTCAAAGGGAAAACCTAAATTTAAATTCTGATGTTGAAGTAGTAGAAAAAATGTCAATTGCACTGCTCTCCCCTAAGCTTTCACTTTGGCTGTGGAAACGATTCTTAACGCTGACAGACCTTAAAGAACTTGCAAGCATCTTGAGCGCCCAGAAGCAGCTGGGTGCCCAGCCTAAACACCTCTCCATGCCACTGGAAGCACATGGCACTGCAATCAGATAGAAAAGACTGATGACCTTTTTTCCAGCCAGGCATATTTTTTGTGATCTAGAAAGCCTAAATTGCTGAGAGCTTGTTTGCACGAAAAATTTACTTTTGTTTCTAGGTCATACACATCCACTGATGGAAACAGTCAAAAGGTGTTGAAAACTTTGGTGGTAGGAGATAGTAAGAGCAGAGAGCTCCTTCAGGAATGATACTTGGCTTTGATTATCTCTGACCAGTTATGTACTCCTTTTCACTGCCATTTTTGTATTAATATAATTTATACTTCATAAAGAATACAGACCTCAGCAGAGTTATTTTTTAAATAAAACATGTTAGAAGAATGAGATACATATATTTTCATTCTAAAGACAGTAAATTCTAAGTATTTTCATAACATTTCTTGTCATTATCATGAGTAAGTATTTTAAAGTACTTATGAATTAGCATAAAGTGGTATATCTAAGCTAGCAAAGGCATGAGAAGGATCACAAATAGGATACTTGGTATCCTATTTGTGATTTGAAAGGAAGGACAGAAATTATGATAATGAATAAGTCTAGCACTTTAATTTGTGCACACAGAAGATGCTTATTCAGAATGAGATGATTGTTTTCAAACAATTTTTAAAAATTCTTGATAGCTGGATTAAAAAAAAAAAAACCCTAAAGGAATTCAATTAAAACCACCACTTAAAAACACCACCAAAGCTTTGAAACAAATCAGTTTAGCAAGTTCTCACTTACTTAGCATTATTCTCTTAATGGGAGCATTACTTGACACTTAGTCAAGTGCTTTATAAACCAAGCAATTACTCCTCACAACATGTCCAGTGCAGGAGGTTAGTATTTCCACATTAATTTCTGTTGGGAGAGAAACCGAAGTGGAAAAGAGCAAGACTGTTCAAAACTTGAAGTCCTAGTGCACCAGAAGAAACACTCAGGAAAGCCTTACAATAGCCCTTATCTTCCAGAAGTTGGAAAATGCATTTCAGAAGCTTGTAAAGCTGTTCAGCCTTTTAACTGTGTGTCAAAACATGCAACACACTTATGATTAAAAAAAAAAAGAGAGAAAAGAAAATGTTATAAGGGAAACAGCAAATTAGCAAATTAAACGCATTTGTCTTTGCAACTCCCCTCAGCCACTTTCAGTAATCACGTTTCCTTTGTATTTTGTAGGGATCCAGTGTAAAGTGCTTGGGGTATATTTCCTCTTCAGAACTTTGCAGATTACCCTTTGGAAGCATCCTTCTGTCTCCCTGAGCTCTCTCAGATCTCTACAGTGCAGACTCTTAACTTAGCTGTTGTAATTAGTTGCATGAAAAGAGATGATATGAAGGAGGTTTTCTGTATGTAGGAATCATGAAAAGTCAACCATGTGGCATTCATGGAAAATGTTTGTTATTTGCTGCCTGACAGAATTATTCATTTTGAAGCACAATTCAGAAAAATAAACCTGTTTGCCCTTTTCAGCCAATTCTATGAGGTAAAACTTCTGTGGATGCAATGGCTGAACTCAGATAATAATGAGTAGAGATGACATTGACTATGGAGATTTCAAAATGTTTGTCACACTTGGCAGAAAACAAATCTTCTTATTTGTGCAACTACAGAACAATCCAGAATGAAAAGCACTACAGGACAATTTAAGCAGCAGTGGCAAAAATGCAGTTAACCTTTTTGGAATTCATGCACAATCTTTTAAATAGCAGTCTCTCCCCATGCTGCAGAAATGAAAAGCTTTTTATTGGCAACTATATGATTTTCTTCTGGATTGAAATTTTGACTCTTCATGTTCTCATACACTGAAAAACTCCCATTTAACTTAGCAGACTTCATGTAAACATCAGATCCAATGAGTACCACTTTTCTGTCTACCCAGCACACAACAGCAAGACAACACAACGCTGTTGTGTATCAGTGGTATGGACTGTCTCCTTCGTGTCTTGAGCACCTCTAAGGAATGTAGGAACAGTGCCAGACATTAATTTCCACTCTTACACAGCAGTGCCACCACTGAGGCTTGTTTCCATGAAGCCAAATCAGTTACATTTCATTGTGCATTTTAGGCATTCCTGAACAGGCTGCAAAAGAGAAATTTAATTGCAATGAATGTTTGCATATGCAAAGAGTCATATCTGGCTCAGAAAGTTCTTCATCTGCAGATGAGTGGAGAATGAAAGAATACTAAAATTATTCTTATAAAAATTTTCCAACTCATCTGATGCTGGCCATAGTGGAAGACAGGTTAGATGAACATTTGGTCCAAGACAGTAAGGCTAATCTAATATTCTAATAGAGTCATTCTGCCTCAAAAAACCTACTGGTGCAGAATGACACCTGTAGGTGATCCTTTCATCAAAAACTAGATTCAAAACAGTACTTTTACACTCCCGGTCATCTCTTGATGATAATACAAGGGCAAAAACAAGGAAGAAGGCTTTCATAGTATGGCCCAGTTCTCTGAAAACATCAATTTTTTAAAAACTTCCCTATATAGAATACATTTAGAATTTTAAAGCTGCCAGAGAAACAAATAGACTTCTGACTCCATGTCACTTTGGAAGAAACTTCTCCAAAAGAACACAGCAGCGGACACTCTGAAGCACTTTCAGGCCCATGCCTCATTCTCAACAGGACATGGAAGGAAGCATGCAGGTATATATTCCCACAGATTCCTCATATATTCATGCTGATACTGTCCCTAGAAGCTTCTTCATATAGAAATGGGGTCTCTGTGTTTGAAACTTTTGAATGGGTTTTTGCTTAAATTAATTTCTGTAATGATTTTCTCAACCATTTAAAATGTTTAAAATCTACACCTAGTAGCACAGTTCCACATCTCAACCAGCTGTGCCTGAAAGCAGCTTGTAGGGTTCATACTGAAACTGGCACCCACTAGTACTATTCAGCAATTGTCTTGTGGCACTGGAGGGGACTTCAGTGTACAGGAATTTGTTTTAGAATCATTAAAAAAATTGGATTTTTATCCTTGGAAATGCCATACACAAGCAAACTGATTTCTGCAGGACTTATACCAGAAAACAACAGAAATGCATCACTGAAAAATATATGCCCGTTGAAAAAGTTCCTTATGCATTTCTTCATGTATTTAGGATTTTAAAAATTGATTGATATAATTATGAAAAAAAATCCTATGATGGTTTTAGTTTGGGTGTTGGTTAGGGAAAAAAAAAGCTATGCAAGAAAGATATAAGCCTATAAAAACAGCACGAATTATCTCTTTGTCAGAAGTTCTTTATCATAACAAATATGTAGAAAACAAAACATTCAAATACTGTTCTCCCACTGGAGTTGCTAAACTGGAACTGATTCGTGACTGGAGCTGTAGGAGTTTAGGAATACAGAATACTGCCTGTGAGGGAGCATCAGAGCCATCTACTGGGGTCAGTCCATTGCTGCTGCACAGACTTGTCTGACAACTGTCTTCCCAAAACGTCAATGCTACACTGATATTCACCTACAAAATTGCCATTAAATAATTTCCTTTTAAAATCCATAAAATCTCAGAGAAAATAGAAGCTGTGGTGCCGATGAATTGGATGTGAGCAGAGGTAAGAAGTAAAGCTTCTTCTCACTTCATGTTTTAGAAGTACTTTTTGAAAAATAGCATTTATTTGCTATTCAAATATTCAAACCCAAATGAATAACATGTCTTCTATGGGAGTTTGGGTGATCAATTAAAAAAAAATACAATGAATATTTTTAGTGCTACTCATAATTTTTGTTCAAATCTGAGATTTAGATTTTTTTAATGTCTTTCCCCAAACAGAATTTTACATGTGTGTGTGTATATATATATATTTAGACATGTATATAAAAGGACTAATTTTCTGCTATAGCTCAGTCAAGTATTAGAGGATAGGGCAGTTACTGTGTCCTGTAAACATATAAGAATAGCTGTCTCCAGTCTTCAAATATTTTATTTACCACAATATTGTAACAGAATTTATTGGAATTTACAGAATTAAATTTTCAACTAGGCTTTAATAACTCCCACATTAAATATTTTTAGACCTTCTTCCAAAATGGATCATGTATATAAACAGAAAAACTTAATGTTTATAGGTACTGAGAAGCTACACTTTGAAACTTCTAAAATTAACATGCAGCTCCTTTACCTGTCCTGGCCAGGAAAACATGCACTTTTTTCAATTACAAACACTTTCACAAGACGATATAAACAATCAAAAGTGAGATTCATTTAGCTGCATTATGATCATACTCACATCTTCTCCCTTGATTTAACCATGCTGCCCTCCTGTGGATGTCAGGACATGTAAAATGCCATGGCCCAGACTAAAAAACTCATTTAAATCGATCCCTGTTACCTGTTTGTGACAGACTTGAAGAGGAAAGAAAATGCTACTGCGTAATCACAAAAAGTGGTTGAATTAAACTTCAGGGCAAGGAGTGTGAAACTTATATTTCAAATAGTTTTGAAATGAGTATTTTAAATTAGTAGAATTTCTTATTGTTCCACAAATCATGAATCTGTGGGAGCACAGTGTCATACATATTAATAATACATTTATTCTCAAATTAGGGGGAGAACATTCATTGCATAGTGATGAGTTACTTCATCTGCTGAAGTGCCAACACAGTTGAACACATACATTATAAAGATTATCCAGCAACTCAAAAAGTATAGAAAAAATTTGCAAAAGTATCAGTATTTGGTAAACCAAAAATGCTAATTAGTTAAACTGTAATCTTTTTTGCCTGGTACAGAGATACTACACACATCTTTAGAAATTATTAAGTAAAAAATATGTTACATCTTCATAGAAAAATATAAAAGATGGTTTGGAACAGAAGAATCTAAAATTAGAAGGTCTATTATCAATTATTCAATGAAATTCTCACAGGCAAAAAAATCCTTTCTTTATCAATTACATTTACATAAAATCTCTGTTATAAGGTGTGTTAATAATCAATAGGAGATTAATATTATGCACTAAAATGCTTATATAACAAGCTCATCAATACTCAAGAGTTGTCAGATTTGTTAAATCACTGGCTTAAAACAGAACAGTGCAAAACAGATCGCTAAAACCTTAGAGTACAACTGCTGGGGTGGCACAGGACTGTTGCTTTTCTTCCAGACTAAATTTGTAAATGCTGACAGACTGTGTCTGAAGTCTAAATCATAAAAAATGCTTTAAATTAATTTTCTCTCTGAAGAAAGACTGAAATTTTTAAAAGCTGCAGAATGTATTGTATTTTCTGAAGCTAAAATACATTAGGAAGTAATCACTTACAAAAAATCTTAACTCAGAAACAAAAATGAAAAGTGAAATGTTAAATTTTAAATCAAGCTGCTCTGTCAAAATATTTTTTATATTGTTGAAAAGACTGTAAAGTAAATAAGAAGTCTCAGGAATGTGGAAAAAATGTAAGAAATTCCTTTGGACCAAACTAGACAAGACAGTTTAGTCATATGCCATTTTGTGCCAATTAGCAAAGTTGCTGACATGCCATATCAATAAAAAACAAACCACCTAAGCAGTGGGACTAATTAAATGAAATAAGGTAATTAAAAGCTTCTCAATATATAATAAAAAAATATGGCTAAAAGTGTTCTATAATGTTGTCATTTTATTTTCCCATTATCTGCTTCTCTGCTGAGTTTTAATCAGTATATCTATATGCATAAAACAGTGTCCAGATGTTAATGTGTTGATGGCAAGAATCAGGTGTTCAATTAAAATATATTGAGTGTGCAAGGAAAAAAAACAAGCCTTCCATTAAGGAGACTATATACAGCTCAATTAAAAATGAATGTAACATTTGTGATTAAATTGAACACTCACATTCTATAATGATAATAAAATTTCACATTACATGGTTACTTTATTAACTTAATCATCCAATTCTAATCTAAGGACCACAGCTATTTTCTGTTTGAAAATGGATCTATTGTTCTCAATATACAAAACAACACTAAAGCTGTATTTACAGAAATTTTTGCTTTCCCTTCTCTGAAGCTTTTTTTTGTTTTCATCAGTAATGAATAAAAAACCCCAATTGTAATGCATGTACTATCTGTAGAGATCTTAGCCTAGCAAGTGTTCTCAGCTACTGGCAATATTTGTAATATTTAATACCTGTCCCAGATGTGTTGCTCGCATAAATCCAATTTTATTTGGATATCTTCATTACTCAGAATGTGTTTCTAAATGGCTTGACTAAAAGATCTGTAAAATGACATCCCATGCCCAGCCTACTGCCCTTAATCTAAAAAGAATCATTCCATACCCTTAAATCTTTAGACCTTTGCTTCAGATCTCACCTTGCCCTTCAAAACTAAGACTTTAAACCAGATGAAAAAGGTTAGAGATCTACAAACATTCAGCTTTAGAAAAGAGAACTGCTGTCAGCTATCCAGCTATGAGGGGAGTATATTTTTAGGCACACTTGTACTGAGCCAAGTTTCTTACTTTCTTTCATCTGGTCTATGACATAGTGCATTCTACTCAAGAACCTAAAATAATCTCAGATTTTAAATCAGGAGTTAAAAATCACAAATGTAATAATCCATGATAAAAATGCTAACTTGTAAGCCACTGATTTACTGAGCAAGGGCAACCAGTAGTGTATTTAGGAGAAGGTACACTTCTCTCATCACAACCATATTGATTTCCATCTTTGGAAAAAACTATGAAGAAAAGAAGATGACAGTTCTGGGCTGGCAATCTTCCAACATTATCAGAGAAGCTCTCCCTGTGGAAGAAAAGGGAAGCTGGTCTGACCCCAATGGAGACTTAGCAGTGGAACTCAAACCTACTCCCACCAGAACACTTCCCCTGCCAATTTGTCCCCAGATTAGTCCATACAAGCAGCAGCATGAAAGGCAGTCTTAGAGGTCTTTGCTGTCCATTGCTCCAAAGACAAACCATGCACAGGATTTAACGTACATGTGCAGGAATTAACATACACGCATTTATCTTGAGACCCCACCCAGAGCACTGAGTCCAGTCCCTGGGCCACCAACATAAGGACAAGGACCTGCTGGAGTGAGTCCAGAGGAGGGTCACAAAGATGCTCAGAGGTATGGAGCACCTCTCCTATGAAGAAAGGCTGAGACATTTGGGGTTTTTCAGCCTGGAGAAGAGAAGGGCTTGAGGAGACCTTAGAGCAGCTTTCCAGAACCTAAAGGGAACCTACAAGAAAAGAGGAGAGGGACTTTTCTCAAGGACATGTAGTGATAGGACAAGAGGGAATGGCTTGAGGCTAAAGGAAGGTAGTTTTAGATTAGATAGTAAGAAGAAATTCTTTCCCGTGAGGGTGGTGAGACACTGGAAAAGATTGCCCAGAGGAGCTGTGGATGCTCCATCCCTAGAAGTGTTTAAGGCCAGATTAGATTGGACTTTGAGCAACATTGCTGAGCAGGCACAAAGTTAATTTAATATGGGATTAAATTGAAACAGGTTTGTAATGGTAAGCACACAAAAAAGACCATTTGTAGTGTGGGAGAAGTTGCTGTTTACAGTTTTTATTTAAATAAAAAGACCGAGTGAGCTAACAGTGCATAACTCTGTATGAAAGCATCATTAACTACACTGATGACATGACAGAAACTGTCAGCCTGGCAAGGTGATGCCTATTTGGGGATGAGACATACTCAGGCCCCTGACAAAACAGTACAGTATTGATCTGCCAACACAATTGTGTAACAGGACATGGACTATTTAAAGGGAGCTAGCTATGACAAACAAACTATTTGAACAAGAGTGGTACAGGACCATGGGGCTTTGCTATTATGTGACAAATAAATGCAATACTTTAATAATTGAAATTATACTACTATGGAGAAAAAAACAAAACCAACAAACCACTTAATTGAATTTATAAAAAGTTACCTCTGCCTTTACATTCAGTATTGTGTTAGAATTATTTTTGCCCATAAAGAATAGGGTATTATGAATTGAAATCCACCCTCAGACCCATGATACCACAAGTGACCCTACAGTTTCTGAGGCAGCATTCTGACACAGAGGGTGGATTAGACTGGTCACATACTTTTAGTTTCTGAAAACAATTTTGCTGCTATAAGTACCTCAGATTTTGTAAAGGCTTATATTCCAAAAGACAAAAATTGTCTTTTGAATTTTACCTTCCTAGAAGTAACAGATGGGCAGTATGTGACAGAAGGACATAAGAGGTAGGTGGCATGCCCCCATCCTTGCAGTTAATAGGACTGGCACTTTCAATATAGAAATAATGCCAGGCCAGGCCAGACCATATGCAGTGTCAATGTACATCAGGTAAAAATAACTCTCTCTTAAATTTGATGTCACAGATGAAGGCGTAGTATCAAGGAACAGCTCAGATCACCTGATGATAAAGGCTAATAAATAAACTGCATCTTTCACCTGCATGATATTTTTGATATGCTTATTTGCAGCAGAATAAAGCACTATAAACAAAATCTGAAACAAGTATTTAAATGATGATTGGTCCTGCAGTCTGGGAAAATAAGAATATTGCTTAGATGACTATGTACAGCATAATGTTATGAATACCATAATCAGTTACATCTCCATTACTACAGACTCATGCGTGTAAGAGAAGTTTCTAGACAAGTTTCAAAAGAAACTTACATGGCAAAAAGTTAAAAACTTTAATCTGACATAAATAAAAAATATAATACAAAGTAACACATAGAGTCTACCATATAAAATTCTGGAATGAGTCATGAACCAGGAATACCTGCACGTGATTTCATTCTAATGATACTGTCAGCATATTTTGGGTGCATTTACAGAGCTGCAAATTCAAGCAAAACTAAAAGTCAGATTTTGCTCCGAATGATGCTTTTCCAAAGCTATGAGAACTGTGTAACAATAGCATGAAGAAATTTCAGCAGAAGGCAGCTTGAACCCTGCAGTCAAAGCAGAGATTCCCCAAATACGCTGTAGAGTTACTGTGAAGTTCCCGATATCTGAACTTATTACTGCAAATTGTAGAACACTTCTGATATAAATTTCTTCATCATTTATTGTATTAAAATAAGCCGCCTCCTCTATGCTTTCACTTTAGTGAGATCAATGATGCATAGTAAAAAAAAAAAAATGTCCTGCCTATATTTCACCTCACATCCATGAAATTACTCATATCATGATCTTCCCTGTGAGGACCTAATAAGGCATGCATTTTTTGCTACAGCATGACAACAATTAGTTTTTTAATACTACCTTCAATCCACATAGCACTGACTGGTCAGCCCATCTAGTCTACTTACTTGGTAGAAAAAACACATGTAAATGAAATTTTGAAGTTATTACTTAGTATTTTAGAAAAAAAATCCAAGTTACAAATTCTTCTCTCTCCATGGTTTTTCACATGCAATTAGCCTTCTTGGTGCAGGGCTGAATCTCATCCCACTGTTGCAACAAGTGGCTGCTGCTAGAAGGTACTCAGCTGACCAGGTTCTCTCAGCAGTGATTCTGCATTCAAATTTGCCCATATGGAGAAGACATGAATTTGGAGTCAGTCCCATAAACTATGATGACAAGTCCTAAGTGATGCTGCAGCACAACTCATCATCATCTTTATGGCCTGGAACTGGTCTCTTCTCTTTTGTGATGAGTTCAGAATTGCTGCCAAAGGTTTTCTCACTAATTTTTTTCCTAACACATGCACACAGACCAAGAAGTTGAGATGGGAAGAGCTTTAAAGTTAGGAATTGCAAACTAAAAATGGATAGTATAAACTAGAGAAGTCTACCTAGACATTCTATGGGTCACTGAGACGTTTGGTCATAGATTCTGAGATATTACATAAGAAGAGGTAAAAGAATTTGCATTTATCTATATGAATGCAAGGCACCATTACGGCAACCATAAGAGATAATCCATGGCAAAAGAAGAGTTTAGTACACAGTAAGAATGTGAATAACTGCATTAAAGAAGGCTGAGAAGAGAACAAGGTACAAAACCCAGTATGCAGGAAATGGACATGTACCACCAGCATGACCACTCACCCCAACTGCTTCTTTTGTGAGGTTCAACAAGGACTTTAGCAAAAATGAGCCAAAGAAGGATTTGACACACATGCAGTACTGATGTGTGTAAACAGTTGTAACAATTTTTTAATATGAGGGTGGAATCACAATTTAAATATAAATTACATATTAATAAAACCAGATTATTTAATCTATTCTCAATTATTTTACTTCACTTTACTTTTACTTCTAAAAGAAGTTATGAGCAAAAGCAAACCAAAATTTTTTCACAGGAAAATAAATATTTTAAGTTTTATGATCAACCTTGCCTAACCCACAGATATTTTTCATATGAAGTCTGTTGTGATTAAGCTAAGTGAGTTTGGATCTAAATTTACATCTCAGCTTTTACAAATATTTCAGATGAATTTCTATGGAATAAATGAAGAATGACACCTTAATTAGTAATGCTTCCCTTGGCAATTAGGATTCTCTTGGCTTCTTTCAGCAATTAAAGTGGCAGTGGCATATCATTAAGATCTTCACATTCCCTGTGCCTCCTCAGAAGCAATTACTGTGTGAAGCACTGAAAATCAGGCTCATAGCTATAATCTGTTCTCTAAGGATCTAGCAGCAGGATAAACACTTTTGCTTCTTCCTTCCATAGTAATTTTGCATTAGCCCATTATCATTATCCAATCAATCATTAATGTAATTTTAATGTGTCATTTTTCATGAAGTTCAATTTAATTTTTAAAAAGTAACTGATTATAGTAAATTGATTTTGCAAAAGTGTGTAATAGTAAAATCATTTAAATGAAGACAGTTATCACATTAGCACTTTTCTCCATGGCAAGATGCTAACATTCATTTAGCACAATGAAATACCAGCATTAAGTACAAAGTAGCATAACAGAAAATACTCACATGAGACATCTTGACATAATAATAGTAACACCTTCATACAGCACTAAAAGTGCAGCTTACAACATACATAGGAAATGTTGACCTTGATGTATGCATGTTCGTTTATGAATGTTAAAATGAGGACAGGTTTGCCAGAATTTAGCAGGATAAGACAGTTACATCTACATAAAGGACATTTTTGACCCTCTGACAAAATAAACAAAAAATATACACCATTGCTTTTGAACCCAGTTTAATTGTTTATTAATTATGAGCCAAAATTTGACTAATATTTCTGCAGAAATATAAATCCACTGGCTTAGTTTTTAAATTTTCTGTTACTTTCTCAGTAGTCTCATTCCAAATGTTGGAAGTCCTTGAAATACTCTGTGCTGGGATTCATGAGTTTTATCTTGCAGAAAGGGATACTCATTTGCTTGTCTTCAGGGTCTCAGTGTCTTGGATCTTCAGAGTCAGCAACTGTCTGTGATTTACTCTTGAAAAGAAAGATTATCCCCTCTTCATAAGTTTTTCAAGAAAAGCTCTTACAGTTTCAAAGGAATCATGTTAACTTCCTGCTGTAGTTAACTTACAGATCAACCATGCCAGTCTTTTCCAGCAGATGAAGTATTATTCCATGAAGTATTCTGAAGTTTGCAGCCAGGATATTTTCATAGCAGTTTGTGACACATCCTCCTTCAGGTTTTTTCACTGAGTAAAGAAAATATGCTCAACACATAGATTTGTGGTGCTGGATGTTAGATGACACTTTGGCACACCTTGATGTAAAGTAAGGAGCAGGCATTCCTGAATAAGCAGTGGTATTTGCTGTGCTGCACACTTCAGGCACTGATTGCATTTTTTACCAACCCCATATTTTTTCTTCAACAGTCCACTGTGTTTGAAATTCAAACAAAGCCTATTTCATCAGCCACACAACATATCCTCAATAATAGTAAAAACCTTGCATTGATACAGTTTGCTTCAGCACTACAGAGCCACCTACAGCTACAGTGCTTGTCTTGATCAAACCTGAGATTATCATGCTAGGTCTAGACTGAACATGGAATGGGAAATGAAACTTTTTAGTTCACACCTCTTTTGTCTTTGAAGTCAAATAAGCTCAGCTGAAACTCTAATACTTCTTTATGCCTTCCTGTCAGAAATTACAATGAAATCTTTTGCCCAGTGTCTCAAAAGTATATGGTAAGTAAATACACGGTCACATTGTCCATCCATTGAGCCTGAACATGAGCCAACTCTAATTCAAAAGTGTTGTGAACATGTCAGTAACCCCAACAGTTCTGTAGTGCAGGTACTGGCATCACTGTGTCAGTGCTTGGGTTTTGTGTTGCGTTTTGGCCAACTATTATGTCTCCATATCTCTGCTACCAAGTCCCATGACCTCTTCAATTAGAGTAAAAGAAATCTCTACCCCCCTTTTGCTTCATAAATAAGTTTCTCTATGAGGCAATTCCCTTTGGAAATATACACTTTTGTTCATTTTCTGTATTCCAAACATACCCATTAGCTTATAAGGTACTCTTTGGAAAAGAGCTCCTCAGTGTGGGTAGATGAGAAAGAGGTTCTTTGGACAAGCTGGGCACTAGAGGCCAGCTAGACTGAGCAAATATTATTGCATCCCATTTGCCAGTAACAGGACAGTCAAGAAAAACTGAACACAATATAAAATAATCGTGAGAGGGAGCGCCTAAGTTTTACTTAGACCCAGCTGAGATGAATACACATAATTTCCGTGATGGGATCATCTTGCAGCAGACTGCTGCACCCCCCAGCGCTTCAACATGTAGCAAGATTTCACAAGGCAACACCTGTGACAATAGGAATCAGAAATATTTTTGTTATTTGGTTAGTGAATCAAGAGCACATCTTTACTTTGGGGTAATCATCCCTTTCCTACACATGAGGAAGACTGGCTGAGGATCATCTTGTCACAGAGGAGTTTCAAATGGCACAAAGCTAGTTGAAAAATCTCCCATTTGTATATGGATTGCTGGTTATCTCAAAAAAGCCTGGAAGACCTGATGCTAGCAGTGGGCAATCTCTCAAGCATTTTTAGAAAGACTTACCTTCTAAATTTATTTGAGACTAATTAGGAGAAATTGCAGTAGAAATGACAAAATACTAACTACTGTTCTAAGTGCAATATATATAAAGTTTATCTTACTACCTCCAGTGCACCTTTTCTGTTTTTCAATTGCCAGTGTCTTAGCACTGATAAACCAGTGTGTCAAGGTACCCCACCCTACCTAATAGCTGCTTTGAGAAAATTCAGAGAATGCTTACATAGCCTAAACACCTAAAGTTTTTGGCTGCTATAGTGAGGCCATATGATTAAATGATCAGAGAAGAATTACAAACTATCTGATGTTATATAAATCTTGCAAAATTCAAACAAAACCTATGCTTCCCGGTCTTTAAATTCACAAACCAAAAAGTAAGCATTCTACCAAAGGACAAGGGAGAGCTTTGCTCTTTGAGGCAGTAGCTGAAGTCTTTGCTCTGCTACCCTTTTCTAAGAAGAAATGCAGCAGCAGCAAACAGAAAGCTAGGTGGTGCTACTATGCTGACTTTATGATTACAACCAGATATGCAGCACACAAACTTGGAAAAATGAATCAAATAGATCCAGAAGAGTTTACATATGTAGATGAAGAAATTAATTAGGTAAGTATTTGAGTATTAGGTAAGTATTTGAGTACTTTAACATTTGGTTCAGGAAATTAGGTTATATTGATAAGAAATGAAAAAGCGAAACAAATCTCTCGGATAATCTGCTCTTGCTTTTAAAAGAAAAACATTAAGGTGAAACATATTTTCAGTAACTGTTGAAAAGTAATATACAAAGTTTTATCTCACAGAACATAGTACTAATTGAAGGAGTCTATGCTTCATATTGCCACATAATACCAAGCATTAGTAAGGATTTTCTAAGATGCTGGAAACATCTTAAGTATTATTAGGTTTTTAACACTTTCCTTCACTTTGAAGCAATTCTACACCTATTCATTTAAGAATAATTAAACTTGAAGTTATAATTTAGCAAAAAGTTCCTTCTATTTCATCCTTTTACTATTGGTAGAACAATTTTTTTAGTTATTCTGATGTATATGTATGTTTTGGCCCAGAGACTAAGGACTGATGCATTTCAAATTATGAAGGCTTATCTGTGACAGGGATCTTGCAGCAGTTGCTAAGAGAAGTGTGATTGTATTCCTGACATCTTACTTTATCTGTACAAGTAATCCAGAGTTGCAATAGAGTAATTTCAATGTATTCACCTTGCATATTTTTCTGAAATAATGAAAGTGGGAGCAGATCTCATTTTCAGATGAAACCCAGATTACTCATCTTTAAGTTGCAAAGGTAATTCTGTTTCTCATCCTGCCCTTCTTTGCCAGGTGACCACGGACAAACAGTGTGTAAGAGCTGGCACCACCCTCATTCTGGCTGACTTCAGTGCCCCCGTGGCTCTTCTCAGCTGAGTTATGAGCTCAGTAGCAGCAATGAATGTGGTTTATCCAGGTGACAGGCACACACAACAGCCCTACCACTGAGAAGCCAGCAGATCCCAGTGCCATCCTCAGCTTTGTCACCAAATTGCCCATCACCTTGGGTGATCTCTGTTTATTCCTATGTTTCATTTCACTCAGCTGCAAACCAGATTATACTCGTCCTCCTCTCTAAGGATGTGTGACAAGTGTCATATGAAAGAGAGGAAAAAATTACTTCTTCTCTAATTCTACATCTTAGAAGACTGCTAACCAGAGCATTCGTCTCACAGATTTCCTTTAGTTCTGAAACTACAGCAGCAGGAGAAATGTGATTCTTAAGCCACATTCAGGAATCAGTACCTATATTTACTATTTATAAATAGTCTCCTAAGAACATCTCGGCCAATTTCAAGTGCAAAAAGAAAAAAAACTAAAACGTTAGCAGATTAATGGTGATCTTTATATTCTCAAAATACAATTATAAACAAAAAAACCACAAAGCAAAACTCAAAACATCAACAAGTTGTGACAGAAAAATAATCTTGCACAGATTCTGTATTATTACAGAGACTACAATTTTAAAGAAGTCACCAAAATGTTTTCTTTATAAATGAGAGACAGAGAGAAAATTCTAAGTGCTTGTAGATTGTTTATTCCAAATGCAAAAGTTTAAGAAATTAAATGTATATCAGTTCCATATGCAACGTGTCATAGCAGAAAGCAGAACAGAATATGAAGAATGAATTTTGCCCTTCAAATCTTGGCAAAAGTTTAGAGCAAGAGCAAGGCTGAAATGTTTTACTTTGGAAGTCAAACCCAAATACTACCGCTTAGTAATATTGTCCTGTTCAGGCTGTTTAATTAGTAAGAATTTCATTTTACATTATTATTTATTTTCCTTTTTTTTTTTTTTTACCACTGAGCATTACTAATCCTTTTAAAGCAAGTTTTAAAAAAACATCTCTCATTCCTTTTTTATTTCTAGATTGGAAGCAACAGAATAATACCTTTTAGTAACCACTAGGCTATGCTAAGATACAACTCAATCTACTTTTTAAAAATAATGCACAATTTAAATGCACGCAGATGTGCAAAGGCACATCAAAAAACCCCCATGCATTAGAGAAGATATTTAGAGTAACCCACATATCTTGAGTCAATTAACCTGTCCTGCTGGGGTTTTAAACCCAAATATAATTATGAATTAAGGAGATCCAACTGAGCCTTCCTGAAGCAAACAGTACCTACCTAATGCTGCTGTTGTAACTCAACAGAAATAAACAGGCTTTTAAAATTTTATAGAGGAAGTTTTTAGCTCAAATTTTACTTCTTTCCTCTGATGATTTGCTTTAGATTCAAGATTGCAACAGAAAAAAAAATAGAAATGTTAAAAAATCTTTTATATGGATGTTTGCTTACTAAGTAAAGAAGATTCTAAAAGTATCTGGTATGTGCTCATAATTATAGATAAGGGAAAGGTTACCACATCCTGTGAGAAAGTAAATAGAATACAAATTATGAGAAAGAAATCTGGAATATAATGAATTCTCAATAATTGGAACTGTTCTACAAATCCCCATTAATGAGCAATATTTACCTTGTCACTGCTCAGACTAGCTGTGAATGCTTTGCCTTGTAATGTATTGGCAGGATTCAGATACAAAAGGATAATTATCTATTAGTCAAGTTAATTCCCACTTTGAGAGCCTTTCATGCAAAAACAAAAATAAAAATGTAAAATAAGTAATAAGATTATGTTTTCTGTAAGATGTATAATAGTGTTTCATTTTTTAAAGCATGTAACAGAATACATCAAAAAACATGAATTGTTTCTTTAATAATGTTTTTTTAAAGTCAAGTGGAGTAACACTAGATTGACTGCATGAATGTGCCAACATAAATATAAACCTCTTTTTTGGAAAAGTACAAATGAACTGCAATTGAGATTCTCAGTAGTGTTGAGTCATAAAGATTTTTATTTCTTGCTCTTAGAAAGGTTACAATTCATAATTTAAAATCCCAACTTTATAATCTAATTTAAAATATAATTTTTGGTTATGACTGTGGAAATCAAAGCGAGAACATGACTTGAAGGTGCTGCAGTCCAGAATAGTATTTGTGACTTTAGTGCAAGACAGTATAATTTGTAGGATTGAATATTCTTGAAACATAAGTGCAAGACAAGTTTTGAAGTCTTCCAACATATCCCTTGTGTTAGTTAGTAAAGTCAGCCTTAAAAAGGAGAAATTTTTCTCAAGAGATAAAATTGAAAACCACCACTAGATTTGGCCTGTGGGTTTTGCCAACCCTGCAGAACCTGAAATATTTGGGCACAGTTCCCATATCTAAAAAAACTGTCTCACTGTAATTATCTTAGATAGAGTATTAATCTACTAAAACCCATCTTTCTACATTTGGCTGCAGGATAAAATTTGAATTCAACTCTCAATAAATTTTGAGACTCTCATCTGAAAAACATTATGTAATGCCAACAGATTGCCTTTTTTTCCTATGAGAGACAATGAATCTCATATGTTAGTTTGTTAACTCTGACACACAGAAAATGTAAGTCGTCTAGTTCAAACACTGCTTAAGGATAAGGCATGGGATGCCTCTGAGAAATACAATGAAGAATTAGAACTTAGCTGGGTTGAACACACTAACTACACTAGAAGTCGATTACAAAGGTTGTAAAATTCAACTTGCTGACATGATGAAATTCCAGGAGAAAGGATGATCACATTCTTTTGTATCTGTTCCTTTCGTGTACCCTATGACCCTGGATATATATGACAACATTCTAATAATAAAATAAAATAAAATAAAATAAAATAAAATAAAATAAATAAAATAAAATAAACATAGACAAAGATCTCCCTGTCATTTTCAGTATTTAGGATAGCAGCAACTGCCTTTGAGCTCTTCAGCAGTTGATTTTATCCTATGGCCTCCTTCATTATGTTTTGTGCAAAGCCTGCTTTACAGAAAGACTTGAATTTCCATATTGTGCAGGTTTTCTAGGGAATTGCAGATTCTGCCACTGTTATAACCCTGCTCAGCAGAGCACAAGCCTTTGGCTGAGCAAAGTGACAGTGCCTCCACTCCCACAGCTCCTCCAGAGTGTGGGAACCTTTTCTACCAGATGCTTCCCTAGATTCACCTTCATATGCGTATGATCCTGGGAGGTGGTACTATTTTCCCTTGAAAATAGTACCCTCCTGAAAACAGGACAATTGAAATACCAGAAGTTTTAGGCTTCAGAGATTAATTTTTAGGATATTTGGACTTGAAGAGCACAATGAATATTTAAAGCCCCATTTCCACTGACTTCAGCTAATAGCTGTTAGTGGCGTGCGCCTCTATGAAATCAGATTCCAGTTTATGAAACTGGACACAGGAAACAAATAAGATACCATCAGTTACTATAGGTGGAAACATTTCAGTCTCTTACAAGGAAGTCCTTCTGTGCAGCACAAATGGGGATAAAAGTCAGTTCCTTTTAATCAACCCTCAACTATTTTAACTGCGAAATATTCCTTTGCCTTTCTGATGATACTGCCCATCATCCATCACATGTTTCCAGTCTCTTCACAAATGCAGATTTCCCTGATAACACAGCATCACTTCAGACCCAGAGCAGCTTTAATGTGTATTGAAGCAGATGGGAATCCCTCTTGAAAAAACAGCAAATGACCACTTAATACTTACACTTACCCAGGAAGTCAAGAGAAGGCTGCAGGGAGTGCCTGGATGATGGCTCTTCATAACATTAATAGTTCCTGACTGTACACACTAACAATTCTGCTTGCAGGTGCTC
>NW_005054324.1:3690873-3709985 GCF_000277835.1 Geospiza fortis
CAGTGTTTCCTACAGTACCTCATCAATCTCTTCAATGGTTATTGACGGAATTATTAAGTTTTTATTTCATTTCACATATGTTAATGGTGGAGAAGTCCACACATCCATTGGTGCCCCAACTTTCCCTAACAAGTGTCTAGGTAATAATCATTATAGCTAATAGCTATGAAGAAAAGGAAATGATGACTGACCTAGAGCATTTTTGGTGGGAAGAACTACAGTATCTGCTGGAAGAACAGTCACAGCAATGACCTTGAAGTAAAATGTAGAAGTAAATCACATGGCCAGGAGATGAGTTTTCAATCAGTCAATCAGAGGAAGCAACCATCAGCAGCAGACGAAAGGGATAATGGTTGAACTAAATTATTGACAACAATATTTGATTGGGTTCTTTAATGGTCAGACAAGATACTGATATAAAACTGAATTGGGGAGGTTAGGAAGACCCTCTGAAGACACCAGAAGAACAGCTCCTTGCCAAGACAGCCTCTGGGGAAGCACAGGAGCATGATAAGAGGAAACTGGAGCTTTCTCCTTGTTGCTGGATCCAGCTGCAAGTTATACTCTAACTGGGGTTGCAGACAGCATGACCCCAACATTATCAGTGACCTGATCAAAAATGGGAACTTCCCCTAGTCATTGCTTGGGATAGGTGCATGGCAGCACAACACCCCTGATGTGTTTAGAGTGGAAGTTTGCAATTGAACCAGGTCATGTGCAGATGAATCTGTTGGACATCATCTTTTGCTGATGTGCTCAAGTCAGCCTGCCTCCATGGCTGCCTTTTGACAAGGCTGCTGAAGAGGGCGGGCAGCAAGCACCGTGCCCCCAGCACCCTGCACTACTACAGCAGCTCAACACCCTCCAGCAGCTGGAAACTGAACCCACACTAGTGGGCTGGATCTGGACAAAGATGTGCCACCATCACCAAGCCGTTTCACAGGTGTTTGGTGAGTGCAAATGCATGGGGCAGAAGGTGGGACTCACAGGAGAGCGTCATGCTTTAGTACAAACACTTATCTCTGCTCTCTACTCCAACTTATCCATGTCACCTGAGTCTTCCTGCTTTCTCCTGCTACATTATCCCATTTCCCTTAGGTATTTGCTGCCCTGCTTGGAAGTTTTCTCATCTCAGTTCCAGTCTCCAAGCACAGTAGCTCCCGTTCCCCATTGACTCCATGACTGGTTTCCCTCCCTCTCCTCACAGTTCCTGGTCACCAGCCACAGGTCTCCATGCACCAATCCCATTGTTACAGTCCCAGCCATTTGTGTCTAAGTTTCACAAAACCAAAATGAGAGATACAATTGATAACTGGGAAATTTGAGTCCAACTGATTAACACTTTGAAAAAACTTAAGTCAGTTTGGTTGCTTTTTTAAAGAAAGCATAATACATAGATAATTTTGGCAATTATTGCCTGTGTACAATGGGCAGAATACAAACAGAAGGAGACTAAAAAGAAACCTATATAGCATGGACAGTACATTGATTCTTTTTGATTGCTTTATAAAAAAAGATACGAACTTGCTTACTGTCAGCAACACGACCTGTTTTTGCAGGTGGGCTGAGGAATAGCGGCAGCAGTTGATTAAAGGAGCTCTCTTTATGAACAATCTATTCCACATAGTTTCAGTGTTAGACAGAAAAACATCCTTAAACTAGCATTCATACATACATTTTTTTCAAGAGAAAGACCACACAGCAGATAGAGAAAGGAAGGGGAGACTATGTGGCAAATACCACTTTATTCAGGTATATAATTAATCCTATTTTAATGGAAAAATATGTTTCTCCTAAATATTTTTTAACAAAGTGCCATAAATTGTAACATTCAAAACCAGTATCTAAATGAGACTGTACTCTTAGTTCTGCATTTCAGATGTAGCTCATCATCTGTATTTACAAATCACTGAACATCTGAAATGAATCTTATTCCTGACTAGTCCAAACTTTTTGTATAAAATGAAGATATAACACAATACCATAGGATAGGAAATGTTTTAGGCATTTAAAATGTTTTACAAACGTTATGATTTTAGATACTTTGTTAAATACTTTTTAGATACTTTGTTAAAACACAGGCACAGTGAGACAAAATAGTAAAATAGAGACAGCCAGGAAATGGACACTTACCCACAGTGCTTCATGTGAGGTGGTTTATCCATTCTCACCGCCAGTTTAATTTTCAGGTCACTGTCCTGGCTGTTTTTGGGAACTATCATTTTATGCAGATCAGGAGACTTTGGACTATTGGATGTTGGATATAACACAACCTGCAAGTCATGAAAAGAAAAACTTCAGCAAGCTGATTAAAAAAACTGCTTGTAGTCTTTAATGGAAACATCTAAGCAGTGAAGATTCTTGTTGCATCTCCTCCAATACAAAAGATGACTAAAATAGATTTCCTAAATCTAATAAACCAGCTGACTCAATCTCATTGTAACAGACCAATTTCAAAAATTAACTCCTTCCTTCTCTTACAAATGGGAATTTTCATATTATGAGTTAATAAAATTTCCTCCTGTTAATATCTTTTGAATTAACTTTCTTTTTTTTTTTAAAGGAACAGTTGGCATTTCAAAAGGGTCATGTACAATTAAATAGGAACTTAAACTTTTACATTATTCAGTGCTCTGCTGGAAACACCTTTTGAAGCCATTGCTTGAGCATTATGCAACGGATCAGCCCTCAGTAGTGGCATTGCTTGAGAGAAGATAACCAAAGTGTATTTCTTGTTACTGTCTCAAATTTTTGATCAAGAGCATTAATAAAAGTCAATTTTAGTAAAAAAACACAGAAATTGTAGATGAATTCCAAAGCACCTTTGCTGCAAATGGAATGTAATAGGTGTAAGACACTATGTCCAATTCACACGTGATATGACACAAACCTTTTGTGTAATCCACAGTAAAAGACATAAAAACCCCCAAACCATTGAATTTTAAATATTTAATTTTTAAAACATATAAATTTCTTGGAACTTTTATTAACATGTAAATTTAGATTAGTGTAAGTCACAATAAATAAAATATTATTGTTATTAGTATTGTTAATTGTTTTTAATTATTAGTATTGTTAAATATTTATTTACCATCCAAAAAGTGTATCCATTTATAGTCAGTACAATTAAAAGTTACTGCTTCATCAAACCCTTACCCAAAGTGACATGTTCAGCAGTTAAATGCTGCTGAAACATAATTTCCTTTCATTTTTATTCTAAGTGCTACTTTTGAATCTGGACTCTGAAGTATTCTAAAATATTAGAATTTAGACTCTAAACTATTCTAAACGTACTACTTGGGAGATTTTCATAACATTCAGTGAGTTCTGAATTACAACTACCATGAATTACCGTTATCATTTCGAAAGCAACGACACTCTAAAAAGCATCATTTTTCACATCTTTCATTTCTTGAAAAATAAAATGAATCATTATGTTAACCATCAAGTTATTTTCCTACCCATAGTACTTGTGTCATACATATAAAACTCAATATATTGTCCTCTGTGTTACTACAAAGGATAAGTTAAGGATTTGAGCAAAACTGTCCATGCAAATATAAATCTAACAGATGTTATTAGTCAAAAATATTACAACAGTGTCATTCAGATCTAATCATCTGAAAGATGGTGTAAGTAGAAGGCCTTCAGTTCCTCATCTCAATATTTTGCAGAAGCACATTCTGTTAATATCAGGAGCTCCAGTCAAGCAGAGGAATATGATGCATCACTCCTAATCAAATATGCAACATTTGTAAGACCAGTGGAAGAATTAACCTGTCAGATCTATTGAGTACATTCAGTACCTTTTAAAGCAATAGCAGAAGAATCAGTACATTCTGATTTTAGCAAACCTCGTTACATTTTTTCTTTTTGCAAATGCACAGAAACCACTACTTATAACAGAGTTACTCCTTCTTTCTGGTTTTCATTCTGAGTAAAATGCATTCCTTAAATAACATTTAAAAACATTATGAGCATGGAAACCTTTGCGTTCTGATGTATCAAGGGGGAAATTATTTTTTGTTTATTTATCCCTTTAACTGCAAGATTATATAAGCAGAATTATTATACATTCCTTGCATTTAATCACTAGGCATTCACACACGACTGCAGGTGATGCTAAGAATTTTTCCTTTTCTACAATCCGCAGTTCCTGTTGTCCTACAACTGCTTATTACAGCTCATGCATCTCAAGTGACAACTTTCTTCTGTCAACTTCCTGAGTTTTTAGAATGCTGATGAAAATAAAAGTAGACAAGAGTATGATTAATTTATATCTGTGGTAGTGACAATTCCTTTTCTGAATTTTAAAAGGAGTATTACGGAGCTTCAATTTCAAAGCTCTCACAAAGAATAAGTATCTGTCAGACTATTTGAGTATGCACTGTGCTGGGTTTGTATTACATTTTGTCATGCCTTCCAGCTTTAAACGACGAGAGCTTGAAAGAACTTTGTAATCAAACTTGTTGTTACACAAAAAACACACACAAAGCATTTGACAAGCATGAATTATCTTTGCAAAAACCTTCATACTAATACTGCCCTTAAGGGCATTGACAGCTACTGTGAACCACAGCATCAGGTGGCTGCAAGCTGCAAGCTCCCACAAAATCACTGAAACCAAAACACTTGGCAACTTCTCCTTGATAAGGAAAGTAAAAAATTGCTGAAATTTCTATTATAAGCATTCTCTCCACTATGGAACACCGCAGTGTGAGGTCATTGCCACTGTCCATGGAGAAACTTTATAAGGTTATTCTGTCTCATATTTCCTTAAGGATTTAAATCTTCTGGTTGTTTCATAATTTACTTTAAAAAATGAAATGGTACCAACTCAAATGTCTTCTCTGGCAGATGTAAGAGTCACCTAGAGGACACCCTCACTGTGCTTAAAACTTTTATAGATTTAATAGAATTCCTACTGAATCATATATTTCTGTACTACATCGTATATTTCTGAAGTTTTTTTTATTTTATTTTGATTTATTTTATTGTTCATATACCTCTGGATATCACCACGGTTGTTTATTCAGCAGCAGCACAGAGCATTATGAGTTTTTAGTATAGAAAAGTGTTTACCATAATTATACTAACAGGTAATCAACATTAAAAAGTATAATGAACTATTAATGACTAGAAAGCTACACAGCAAACATTGCTGCTGTGCATTGCATTGCTTCAACTCATTTAAGGCAAATTAATAGTATCAGAACAGCGTGGGTTGAGATAATTCAGTAAATTTAATCATCTCATAATCATTAAAAAATACTTGACCACGTGTTCCAATCATATCCTGCATTACATTTCCTCAGACCACACAGTAACTGAAAAAGTGTCAAGTTCACTTTGTGCCCCTCCTCATCTGGATGAAAAATAAACACAAAAATTTAAATATTATAGATCATAACTTGTAGGCATTTGTAATGTTCTCAAAATATTGTTTCTTAGCTGTAAATGACCGAAAATGTTTCTCTCTTGACCTTAAAAGCTGACAGGCAGAAAGACAATGAAGCTAATATCACTTGACAACTAAACTAACCACCATTTTTGTGATTCCATTACTTATGTAGGTTCCCAGCTGGATCACAATAAAAGAAATTAATTTAAGTACACCTGAGCCAAACAATCAATCCAGACAAGCAACTATTAATTCTGTTTTTGGCATATTGATTATATCTTCTTTTAAAGGTATAAAAGAAAGGTTGAGTTGTCCAAAGTACTCTAAAAGCTTGAACAAAGAAAACTGGGGGCATTCTTGCTTTCTCAGAGAAGATAACTGAGCCAAAGATTCAGAGTCAAAAGTGCTGTGCTGAAGTATCTCCTACTGGTACTCCCATGTTGAGATAAAGCTATCAAGCTAACCATTCCAGGCTGCAGTTGTCCTGTTGTCAAAAAAATATGCAGCCTTCAAAAGGGACTCATGAAGGCAAGAGGTAAACAGACTAGCAAGACCTTGAGAAAAATCAAGAGTCAAGATATTCTCTACATTTTCCCCCACCTGACACTTGTGGCTCTGTCAGCCAACTTATGTCCTTATGTTCTGGATGCTCCCCAGTCCCCTACTTCCACCAAACCCCACGATATTCAACAGTTGAACCCAAGTGATGGAGTTACCCACACTTCTGACCCAAGTATTTGAGATGAGAAAGATTTTTCAAGTAGGGATGATCTAAGACACATTTTGAGATCTTAGACTCTGGGCACCAGGCATTGGTAATCATGGTAATTCTGACCCAACTATGATGAGTTTTGGCTCATTGTCACAAGCAAAAGAGATGAAAGTGAAGAAGATCTGCATCTTAATGCCACAGCTGAAGAGGCAGGTGATGTATAGCATGCTATTGCAGAAAAGCATTATCTTGCCTTCAGTACCAACAGATCTGTAAAAAAAAGAAAGATGCAGCCTTTCCACAGTCTCCTCTTCATAATGCAGCCTGGGTCATCTTCAGAAAGCAAACCAAACCTCAGCCTAGCCCCATCCCCAGGGATGCTACTGATGCATGGGGCTGCCCCGGTGTCTCCCAAACCTGTCCTGTGCCCTGATACCCCAGGGAGTTGCTCCTGCTTCTGGCATCGAGCTTCCTATCCTTTCTTCAAACTCTATAGTCTCCAACAGGAGACAAAGCTAGAAAATATTCTGAGACAAAAGTTCTCATGCCTGATGTGCTCTTTCAGAATACAAACAGCCCCAACCTCACTTATGGAACATCTGGTTTTGAAAGAAATGTCTACTGACTCTTCTCAAGATATCTTCTATCCTAACTTGAAAGTTTGGAGCTGTTCTGTGTTGTCAGCCCCTTTCCCAAAGACTGGCTGATGTCAGAAAGGCAGAAGCTGCTGCCAGTGTGACAAGAAGCTCAGCTGAATGCCCCAGCAGCAGCCTGCCACGCACAGCACTGCACTCACTTTCCCTGAGCATTAAGTCATGACACCCTGCTGCCAGGAGGATGAAGAAAAATAAGCTAAAGAAGAGACTCAAAATTGGAGGTAGAAAGGGGAAAAGGAGATGTCTCTCTTGAGAATAATTCCCTTACAAAAGTTATCATCTTGGGAACCCCTAAAGAATGGGTTAGTAAGAGCTCTATCACCGAGGGAGTTTATGAGTTTTTTATGCAAGCTCCATCATCTCACCTATTGAGTGATCTCTTGCTTTTTGGCTCTGATTGGCTATGGCTGAAACACCAAGACAAGGCTTTGGGTAACAGGTGGTTAAAAAGAAACAAAAAACAACAGAGAAATTGCATAGGCCCACGGTGAGAGAGCTATCTAGAATACTGTTGATGAAAAGAACTGGGAACACTTCACAATTTATACAATCAACCTCTGTTGATGGTGCTGCCTGAACAGTAACCCTCACAGGCCTTAGCAATTGATGAAAGTAGTCTTTGAGTCCTTCCCAAAGAGCCTCTCCCCCACATCTAAGAGAGACAAGGCCTGAATGCAAAGTATCTCAAGCATTTTCAATGAGAGGCACTCTCAAAGAAGCTACTGAGAACCTCCCTGTTAGAATAGAAACTATAACACTCAGACATCACAGAGTGCTGACAGGCAAACTACTTGGGGAGCAAGAGACAAAGCAGGAGTGGAAGCAATCTCTTATAATTTTCCAGACTTAAAAAAGAAAGACAGAAGATCTCAGGCCTGAGAAACCGCAGTAATTTCAAAGTGCGATGGAGAAACACAATCCCTAGGATGGCAGATTTTAAATTAACGGTCACAGAATGAAACTGTCTCTGCTCAGGGGCTCTTTGAATGTGGCACAGAAGATAAACAACAACTGCCCAGTGCAGTCGACATTCAGAAACCCATCAATCCTGTGAGTATAGGTACCTAGCCAGTACTGCTATGTTATAATTTTAAATCAAACACAGAATAACAGCACTAAAAGAAAAAAAAAAACCAAAAAGCATAGCTGCACAGCTAATTATTGCTGGTTGCAGCTGACTGTGACACACAGGCTGTGAGACAATAGTTCTCTTTTAATTGAATAGTCAGAGCAACAAGGCTGAAATATTCTTATATTCAAAAAGTACCAGAGATCAAACACCACCTGCTGCTCTCACATTGTATCCACATGTGTGCTAAGCACGCACAAGGGCTGTCACTTTGAATTACTTACTAGGTCTGAACATCTTTATACACAAAGTACTGAACAAGCAAAAGTGGTGTCAGATCCCTGTGTTTCAGAAACCACCAGGCTGATTTTTTTTAGAAGTAGTTACACCAAAATCTGAAGGCTTCTTCACACTTTCTCAGCTGTTGCACGTACAAATGAAACATCAATTCTGCCTTCTGCATGCACATACAAAAATTATTCAAGTGGCCGGATCAGTATCAGTCACATAAAATCTGTACCACAAATTTCAAAGATCTTTGAGTAAAGTAAGTTCTTTTCATTTCCTCATTAGAATAAGTTTAGCTTCAAAGATGCAGCCCGCTTCCCTTTCTAGAAGTTAGTCAGGGGTTCAATGCACTGTATGTAAAGGTCTGCACAAACAGACACACACCACTCCAAAAGCTCATGTTCTGCAGAACCCAAATCCAAGGAACATCCTTTCCCCTTTTGTGCAGCACACATCTCTGTTTTTAATTTCAGTGAAAAACGGAATTTGTACAACTGTTCTCCAGTTTGTGTAGAACAGAGAATAACTACTAAGATTTATTTTTGTTTGAAAGTGGTCAGTGGGAAACCAGAAGAATATCCTGCAGCAAGCAATTCTCTTGGGATTCTCAACTGGATTTATTGGTATTTTTGGAAGAAAACAGCCATATCAGACAAGGGACATAGCAAGTATTACTTCATTTCAGTTAACCACGTCTTAAATGCTTTCAAGGGAAAAGATGTTAAGTACAGACATCAGCCCTTCTTTCACTTGGTGCTGCCCTGGTGGCTTCCACAGCAGAGGTTGTGAGGCCCCAGCATGAGTTTTCAAATATGGAGTATAAAAAGCTGCGAGTATGATCTGTCCTCCCTACTGAAAGCACTGGCCTGCATCTCCTCTGCTCCCCAGTGAGCTAATTACTTCTGGAAATAAGCAGCGTCTTCTCCACAAATGAGGGGCCTGCTGATATCAGGGTCTACATCTTAAGTCCATAAGTTAGAGACATCACCATCCACTGATGGGTTCAATGGAAATACCTTCTCCTCTAGAGCACTGGGGACACCTTTGCTGGATCCATATTTCATACCTTAGATCTCTTTTCCTAAAAAACTGACCCCTTGGTGGCAGAAGAAACCTTTTGGTATGTGATGGAAGTTCAAAATTCAAATCATGTAACTTGATGCTGCCTTTCTATTTCTAATTATAGATTAAACAGAACAAAACCTGCAGGATAACTGCAAGGTATTGGAAATGCAAGCTTCAGTAATGTAGAAAAGTGGTATCAGGTCAAGACACACACTTTTAAGAAAGTATTTGACAGATGAAAATTAATGTCCACAGTAAGCCTACCTCAGAAGGGGTAGGTTTGAGTTGAATTATTAAGTACAGGAAAAATACCAGTAGGAAGGATCTTCAGACCTTTTCCAAGGATAAGAAACCTAGTTGAATCAGATTGACTCCTGCAAGTCACTGCATTATAATGACCATGCATAAAGTTGCCAAACTTTATAAAAATTAAGCTTATCCAGTAGGATCCCACATATTTTCAAATGACACCTGAATTTAAATCTCTCAGACCTGAAAACAAAGACATCACCAACAAAAGAAGAGCTTGAAAGCTAAAGCGTGTACCACAAGAGTACACAGTACTGCAAATTATTTTGTAAAATATTTTGTATTTTTCTCCTGAATTAAGGATCTAATCCCATGAGCTGCAAGTCGTCTGTCAGCAACCACAGGTTTTAGCAGACCTGGGAGGTGCAGAAAGACAGACACCCAAACGGACTACTGCACAGCCAACATGCCCTTTTTGTGTTCTTTTTCACTGCTAAGGACCATGTGCATGTACATAGGGTCATTGTGGGAGGTTTATCTTTTACTGACTTACCTTTCTCAGAAGGTATTCTTTGGCAAGGCTGTGGATATTTTTGGTAAATCAGGAGTGTATTATACAATGGAAAAGCAGTATCCAGGCATGTCTTGGAGACTCCTGTTTGCTATTCCCAATCTCAGCACAAGCTTTAATGCAAAGGGGAAAAAAGGTGATGGCCTTTATACTTAAGAAATTATTTTAATAGGCTTATTCTGGTACAAAGTGCCAAATCTCAGGGCATCTGATAAAAGCAAGCAGACACTCTCCCAGAGAATACCAGGAAAGTGAGAATCAGAAACAGAAGATTGCTATTCCTTACCTCATCTTCTAGAGATCTTGTTTTGGCTCTGGGAAAGCTGGGTCAGACTCCAACAACAGGGCACTGAGGTCACTATCTCCTCTCAATTACCTGGTTTTTTTCTCTTTCCCCTCACCCCTCCCAACCAAGACACTTTAAACTGTTTGGACCAGCTGACAAACACAGATGTGTCAGAAGGCAAACAGGAATGTGCAGGGTAAAAAGAGTAAAAAACCTACAAACCAATCCTGTGTGGCCACAGGACACAAGTAAGGAAAAAGCTATATTCAATATTTTACATTTAAAATGTATTTATTCTTTAAAATTAAATTTTAAATCTTTTTAACTTCCTGTCCTAGAAACTTAGACAAGCTGCAGCATAAGAAAGCAGACCAAGGCTGGTATCTGAACTTTGGCTATTTGAGGTTGCAGAAACAGAGGATCTTGCTAAAACCTGTGATACTTTTTGCCTCTTTTTATTGATAATGCTTCTTTTCTTCTCTGACTCCTTGGCAATGAGTATGCTGGCTTCTGCTCACAATGGCCACATAGTCCCTCCTCCACTGTCCTTCACCTTGGCACATGACTTTCCTTCTGCTTCTTTGAAAGGACTGTGCAAGGAGGGACAGAGACAAAACTTCTCTGTGGTTAGTAACACCATGCAATTTCACCCTTTCAGTGTCTCTTTTATTGTTCTGAATCCAGATATTGGTGACTCTGGTTTGCTCAGTTGCACACTGCGGCACCTCTGTGCCTGTCACACTGCCTGCCTGGCTCTTGCCAGGGCGTTACCTCTGTGGGAATCTTCCCCATGCAGATCCCACCTACACCTTGACCAAGTGACCTTGGAAGCCCCTTAGAAGGATATGAGATGAGGCAAGAAGTAATCCTGAAGATACAGTCCTGGCCTTAACAAGTGACACAATGCATGAGACAACGTGTCTGAGCGTAACCACCTGTGCTCAGAGGACACAAAGTGCAGAAGAGCCCTGCTCCTTCCAAAGAGCTTGCTTGATTCAATGAGAAACAGCCAGGACTCTGTAGAACTAAGCATTAAAATGTGAGCTATCTTCCATGCTACATGTCAGAGGGGAAAATTTCAACAGGAGAAGAGGGGGAGATTTGCAGAGCCTCTATGCCTCATTCACCCTACCGTCTTCTTTCTATGATACATTGCACTCTCTAGCTCTTGATTTTGGCTTAAGAAGGATAAATTTACAGAATTTGCAGAACAGTCTGAGTTGGAAGGGACCCAGAAGGATGACTGAAGCCAGCTATTAAGTGGATGGCCCATATGGTGATTGAACCCATGACCTTGGCATTATTAGCACTGTCCTCTGACTAACTGAGCCAATATCAGATTATCCTGCCAAGACAGGGAAACACAGAAACAGAGGAAAAGCTCATGGAGCACAAGAATAAGCTCTTACTTTACTCTCACATATTATCCCACACTCCTCTCCCATTCTGCTCCATCCTTCTACCACTTAAGTCCTCCCTTTCCTTATCCCCATTGTTTGCTACATTTGTTTAATGCCAAGTCTTACCTCTCTCCCTTTCACTTCTAATTTGAATTGTTAAAAGTATTGATATGTTACGTAGAAATTAATGCTTTAAAAAAGACAAAGAGAACCACCGTGGATGCCGGATGTAAGTTTCTGAAACGTAATTAAAGTCAACCTACCACGTTTTGAACACTGGTAAAAGCCACCCTTATATAAAAAAACACTGTTTGATAGAGCCACAGCAGAACAGGCTGGTAATGAAGGCCATATACCATTTTGTGGCACATTTTATCAATATTCACACTTCTACCCATAATTTCTCACATATTTCTCTTCTCTGCACATAATACTCACTCTTCCCAGTTCTTTATCTTCAAGTGCCAGCACCCCGGTGCTTTCTGTAAAGAGTTTTACTTTGACAACAGGCCGAGGGTGAGTAGTGGTGAAATCCCCTTGGGTTCCCCATCTGCAACAAAAAAAAACAACAAAATTTAACTGGGGCTGAGTACAGGCCTGAGAGTAATAGGACTTTTAATCTTTTTGTAGAATATTTATCAATGCAATCTTGGAACTTAATTTTCAAGCTTTAGGAGGAGGAGGGTGGGAAAGAAAAGGGAGGTACATTTTTGAACATCCAAGATCAAATATCTACATAGGAAAAATGGCTTTTCTCTGAGATAAAACAAATCAGGGCTTTTCTGTATGACTTTTGTCATAAAATATCAATCCAAAAATTATTAATGGCAAAACTCAAAGAACAGAAATTATATCTTCATAGAGAAAAAAAGAACCAAGAAAGAAGGCATATAAAGAGAGATCTATTTTCTATGAAACATATTCACTATCTTCTGCCCACCAGTCAAATTAATTTAGCAAAGAACCATGTCGCAATTCACTTCAGGCAACCACAGCATGAATAAATTAGGAGACTTAGGCACAGAAAATCTTATATTTTATATTCTATATTTTACAACTTAGAATGTAGGAAAAACATAAACACAAATGCAAATAACAGGAAAAAATATTATCAGAGTGCCTATAGCTCTGCAAAATAATTACTGCCACAAGGCTCTGTGCTTTTAGAGAACCTTAATTAGACAGACAGACTTCTAGTCATTAATCTCTTATCTCAGTTAAGACACTTGGTTTGCCAGCCTTCCCCACCTCCTCCCTGTGTGTCAGTGGTACAAAAAACAAAAGTTATACAAATTAGGTTGCAATTTCCTTCAATGATCTATTGCATTATCCTGGAAAACCACATGGAGCTCATTGCATTAACTGATTAAACCGACTGTGATTATGCTAGTAGGTACAAACAAAATGCAAAAAGTAAGCGCAGCTCCAGTTTCTCCTGATTTTGTCCACTGTGTGAGATGTTACAATTATCAGAAACTAATAAAATAAAGAAAATGGCGACCTTAAGATTATGCTCTATAAAAGGATATATTACACAAGCCAAAATCTTAGGCCATCATTTAGGAAAAGCAACAATTTTCATATACATTCAAGAATACACAATCTCTCCAGTACTGCAATGTGAACACAAAATAGCAATTTTCCAGCAAAGGGATCTATTAGGCAAAAGAAAATCCTTTAATTAGCATGAGTTACAGACTTCAAGACCAAGTCTAGAAAGTAATATGCAATCAAAATCAAAAAGCTTTAAGGAAGCAGCAGTTCTGTATAAACCAATCCTACAGGTGGCTGAACATGCCTGACTCTGAAAGGGAGGTTCACCACAAATTAATCGAATCTTGCTCTAAATTCTCTCTGTTAGATAGATGCTTAATCTGTCTGTGGTGTGCATAGCTTTAGCCTCAGCAAAGTGGTAATAGAAATAGGAACTCCGACAAATTACCTTCCTGAGTGAGAGAAAACCTGTTTATGATCTGATGATAGATGCTGCAAATTCAGAATAAGACAATGCCTAGCACTACTGCTTCTCCCAGTGGTGGTGCCAGGGGGAGTTTTTGTCAAAATACAGAAATGAAATTTCCAAGGAGAAAGTACCTTTAGAAAAGATGAGATAGTTGTATTTTTAGTTTAGCCTCTAGATCCCAGTATTCAGGAAGCATGCTGCCTTCAATTTGGAAACGCAATCTAAAGGTGCACTTTGATAGCTGCACCTTCTCTCTCAGCTGTCAGGTTTGTTCGTCCCTGAGCTTCCAGAGGCATTAAACTGTGCATGCCATATTGGACAGCACCACACAAAAAACCCAAGAGAGACTCCCATTAAAATAACAAAACAAACCCAAACCCTCTCTACAAAAGTCTAGTGCCAGCATCAATTCAGAGAAGAGAAGAGAAGAGAAGAGAAGAGAAGAGAAGAGAAGAGAAGAGAAGAGAAGAGAGAGGTCACGCTGACTGAAGGGAACAGACCCACCCACTCAATGACGCCACCTGCAGCAACTCAGTTGCTGCAAGTTGAGCCGCAGTGTGTGCTTCAGCATCTGCTGGGGTCTGAGCACACTAGCATCAAGTTCAAAGAACTTCCTGGAAAGTGGTGCAGCTTTCTTTGGAGACCCAGGCTCTATCTCTGCAGGACACAGCCCCAAAGGATGGGACACACATGAGCCTTGCCCAGGGAGCTAAGAGAGTTCCTTCTCCAATTTAGAGGCACAGGGAGAGACTGATGAGAATGGGAGTAACGTGGGGTCATCCACATGTTGTTGGCACTTATGTAGTATCAGAAATCACCTTTAACATTGAATCTGATCACCAGCCTTGACTGACATCTTTCATCCCTTATTCCATCTGCAGCAGTAAGTGAAAATCTTGGGCTGAAAAAGAATGATCTGAATCAATTCCTAAGGCTTAATGTTCATGGTAGAAATATTCCATGCACTGATCTGCATGCTCCTGGATGATCAGGACTTCAGCTGACTCCCATACCTTCTCAGGAACATTTGTTTATTCTGTCAGAGCTGATGATCACAGAATTTACTGACTAGGTCTTAACATCATGCCTCATGAAAGAGATCATGAGAAATCATGTTCAGTTAGAAAAGGCAAATCCAAGATTGCATCCCTTACTAACACACTTACTTTGTGGGCACCTGATGTTCCCATCAGTTGCCAATATAACAGTAAAGTACACATAGATCATCCTTTTGTTCCTTGTGAATTACTAGAACATAAGTCTTGTTTCTTTGAAGCTTCATGTTTTTGCAGAGGTATGAGTTCATACAATTTGAAATCAGCAGCCAAAAGAGTAGTATCATGTTGATTTTAGTTTTCTCCTTCCAAGAAAGAACATAAGAGACCCAATACTCCATGCAAAATGACTTTATCTAGATAGAGTTCATCTATATGCTGTACATTTAAAAGCACATTATTATGTTATTATGCATCAGGCTACAACTGAAGCAGAAGTCAGAAAAGACAGCCTAATCCAAACTCCAACTTGTAATCTAATTTGTATGAATGTTTATGTTAATAAAAATTTTTTTTGCATTTCTTTTGTTTTGTCGGTATGAAATGAGGTGTAGCAATAAGAATGGCCTTTCTGGTTGTAGTTTGCACTGTCAATATCTCCCAATAAACTCCAGTTCTGTTAGAAATAAAATTCTGATCTGTAAAGATTGTGCCATGAATATAACAAGATACCAGGAACTCAGTATTTATTAAGGATGACTCAAAATAAAGGAAAGACTGAGTAAAGCATGCAGGTGTATGTAAGCTAGCCTATTTTGAAATACTCTTTACTGTTCTGAAATTATATAGGTGTTCAAAATCTGTCAGATTTCAACTTTATTTTCTCCCCTGGCTATTTCTTTTATGACAGCTGGCCAGACTCCAGTCAACAAATCAACAATTTGTTTACTCTTCCTGTTTATGAATAACACTTCATTTTAACCGAATTCTATTTAAATGGATACCACACTTTCAGCTTCTATATCTTAGAGCATAAAAAATGATAACAGATTTTCAGCATACAGATCAATTTAAAATTCATTACAACATACATGCAAACAATAACTTTGAATAAGGTACTGTCCTATCACCAGCTGTGACTCAGAACTGTGTAATTAAATTGCATCAATCTTCCCTATAGTGCCAAGATTGTAAATACAGTATTCCTAGACAATAAATAAGATTTTACTGAATTACTTGTTATTTCCACTGTAATATTCCATCAATTTTCTCCATAATTTTGGATTTTTATTCTAGATCTATATATCTGTTCAAGGAGCTGGTGAGTTTAATGGTGAAAATAGGTCAGGAGAATACCTAATAATTAATGAAATCAATACCTGAATAGTAATTATAATGATGAAAATCTTGATCACTATTACTGTGATTTCTTGTTTCACCTATTAGATTTTAGGTGCTAGTATAATTACATCCACTTCGTTTCTCAAAAATTTAATTCTTTTCTTTCAAAACAAATTTGTTGCCTGTAAAATGCATTTTTTGACACCTATTAAAGCATTAATATTTCTGGTTCTTGCATTTCTTAATCTCCTGGGAGAGAACATCTCCTTTAAATTTAAAAGCTAAGCTGCTATGTATAGGTCAGACAAATCAATACCAAGTTTGGGTTTGCACCTGATATTTTTCCTGAAGAAAATACAGTACTTCCCAGAAAATATTTTTTTTCTGAACCACAGACATTGAAGTCAACCACCATACAAAAGACTGTTCACATTATTCGCAAGACAAAAAATTTTTAAATTGTTTAACTGAACTACTTTCTGTTTTAAATAGGAACTAACAATGTGGTCTCCAGAATCTGAATGCCAAATTAAAAAAAAGCTGATTTTCTTTATATTTTAACTTTCAACATCAATAACTGAAATGTTTTCTGCATGAAAATAAATCTTACAGCTGACTTTTACTTTTCATACAGTGAACCTGTAGGCTGAAACCTGGCTTTCTGTGAAAAGAGAAGCAATTCCTTTGTGCCATTTTGATCTTGTTTGAGTCAAAGTATATTGCAGGTAATTTACTTACAGCTTGCTCTGCTATGGAGCTCCTGAAGGAAGGATGGAAGAAAGGATGAAAGATCAAGGAAATTAATTCATCTATCTTATAAAATTGTTATTTGCAAACAGTGCACCTTTAGCAAACCTTAACTACAAAGAAAAATGCAATGCTTCATGTTTGTAGCAGCATACGCTTTAACTAGCAAATGTACGCAAATGATGGAAAAAAAAAACAACCAACCACCTCCACACCTTTGGAGGAGCCATTGATTTTTGAGTACTGGTCCAATAATGTGAACAATTTTGGTGCTGAAAGTGTTCAGATGGGAAGTGCAAAATTTTAGATAAAACAAGTATGTATCTCATGCAATATTTATATTAAATAACTACCATTATAGTATGGTTGTTTTTTTGTTTGTTTAAATTTTTCTAGATAAACTGTTGAAAGTAACAATAATTTCAACACTAACTGCTGTAGTGAGCTCACAGCACTTTTAGCTGCAGCCCATGTAGCATATTGGATACCTCTAAGATGACTAACTTTAAGTCTAAAAAAAGCCCCTAATTCTGCCTCTTTAGGCTCTCATTTCACCACATAATTTTCCTCTGTTTAAATAATTTTTCTTCTTTTACCTACTCATTCTCCTTACTATAGAAACTGCAGTGACTTGATGTTTGTTCATCTTTAACCATAAGACACAGTCTTTTCACCATATTTCTCTGCTGCTGTCAGAGGTACGTGGGTTGATATAATAATTAGAGACAAAATATATTGCCAAAGTTTACTTCCCTTCACTGCAAAAGTACCTACTGCCAGCAAGAAGGCGAATGTTTATTTCAGCTGAAGATTTATCACTGTGTCACAGAAACCCCTCTAAGGGAATTTATTCTTCTACTTCAGTTTGGAATGCATTTCATACACTGAAAACAGCAGCAAATTTCTCTCTCAGGTTTTCCATTTAAACTCATGGTCTCTGTTAGTCAAAACTTTTTTTATGAGATCATGGACGTGAATGTAATAAAATTTATTATTCTAAGCAAAGATCTAGAAATTTCATTTTAGCCCTATTTATTGGAATTCTTCATTTCTGATAAAATACCAACCCTACAGAATTTTTACACCATTTTTTGTCCTCAGCAATATGGAAATTTCATTTTTAAAATCAGTATCAGAGTGTATTAGTCTCCTTGGTGCCATCTTTTGCATCTTTCTGGGTTTGATTTTGGGTTTAAGTCTTCTACATAACCTCAAACGTGTTTCTTGACTATTAATTAAATTACCTTAAGAGGCCTATTGAAGAGTTTTCTTATTTGCTATCCAAACAGGGATGTGGACAGAGCTGGAATGAGCAGGAAGACCCACCCAAGCCATTTTGTTAAGCATCTTACTGCTCCACAGGAGTAAGAGATTTACCAGCCCTTCATCTTTGCACATCTTGGAGCTGGACTGAAAATAGTATGCTGAGGTCTCTGCAATATGTTTGTGTTTCAACCATGTCAAGAACCTATACAAACTTTGCTATTTCTACTTTGTTTAAAAACAAACTTTAACTGTATAAAACCAGGTATCTTAACCCTCAGGTTAGAAATCACACTCTCAGTGCAAGTTGTACGAAATACCAGGAAACTAAAGTACAGAGGAGGCTCAGCACCCCCTGACACATCCAAGTACACTGACACATTGAAGCACTTTAAATGCAGGTCTGAAAAACCCTCTGTTGTTAGTGAAGGATTGTGTGAGTGTGGAATTTATGAAGTGATGCATATTACTATGTCCAACTGCACAGACAGAGAAAGAGAAAATGTGAGACCACAAGCCAGGCGCTGTACCAGCAGCGCAAGTCACTCCACAGCAATGCGGCAATAAATCTATAATTTGACAAGTAGGCTCCACTCACACAAATAAAAATAGAGTTAAATCCATACTTATCTGATTTTGGTGTTTTTACTGAGACTCCTAAAGAGAGTATTAGCTGGTGCTAATTGCTACTTGTTCTTCCCCGCTGATACTTGGAAAAATATCACAAGCATTTAATTTTCTCTTCTGAGCACAAAATTACTCATCCATTTGTTAATGATTGACACCAGGATGCTACACTAGAAATCATAGATTTAACTCTAACAGCTGTCTCACACAGCCCAAAAGCATGTTTATTTTTTTGTTATGACTACCATACAAAATAATATGAACACTGAAGCTTCTCCCTTTGAAAAAGGATATTGAAAGGTGCTGCACATGCAACAGAAGTTTATTGTGCACCACTAAGAATTCAGCAGGGAAAAGACCATTCCTTATATGCAACACTACAACCACTATTTTTATTTATTTAGTTATTTAGTTATTTAGGTATGCCTTCTCCAGTACATAGTGAGATCTGGAATTAATGCTTGGAACCTCAAGGGAAA
>NW_005054324.1:3710008-3723737 GCF_000277835.1 Geospiza fortis
GGGAAAGAGCTTGTATTTCTATAATGCTTAGAATGGGATTTACATTGTAAACGCTTTCCCTGGAAAATATTTTTTGTTTCTCTATTTCAAAATTACTCATTTTTTTTAATGGAACAACAAGGAGCATAATTTGCTCACTCAGAACAAGCACATTAAACTGCAGCTGAAATCAAGGCATAAAGAAAGTTTGAAACAAATAATAAAAACTTTTCACAGTAGAAGCACAGACAAGTTCCACACTCAGGCAACTGAACCATGAGGTAGCCATGCGTCTGGCCTTTCATTACTATCTCACCTAATCTTCTGTGACTCTGTTCTTCCCTGTGTTACTAAGATTCCACTATTTTAAGCACAAATCTTGAGGAGAACTACAGATTCATTGTTTTACAATCCCTATTGAAGAAACACTGATACTCTGCATAAATGCTTTCTCTATTTAGCTACTACCTTGTGGACTGTCAGCTATTGAAGGAGAATGACAATGGCAATGGTTTTAACCCTGAGGTTCCAATCAAAGTGTTCCTAAAGCTACAAAATGTAGATAGGAGAAAAATAAATTGCTCTACAGAGGTGAATGACAGGAGAAAGGGAAAGTACTGTGAAAAGGGAAGTCCTGGTATAAGCATGGAAAGTCACACAATTACTTTTAAATGTCACCTTTGATTCCACCTAAGCTGAGTCTACACTCCTGTCTTTTACCCTTTATCATTTATTTCTGTCTATATGGGAACTTTGACCCTGCATACTAATAGTTTGAAATGCAGACTAACAAACCATCTCTTCAGCACTTTCCTTCCAGAAAATCTGTGTCCAGCACCTGCAACTGCACACACCAAGCAGCCCATTGCTTAACTTGTCAATGCATTGCTGAGCTACTGTCTAGTGTAGTCACTCAAAAAAAAGTAAATGTTTGGGTAACTTTTTCTTTTTCTGTGGATTCAGCAGCAAAATTAAAGGCATTTAGGGTGATTGTTTCAAAACACTGGGAATCCCTTCCTGGAACTTTTTTTCCAAGGAACAGAAAGCTCCAAAACGTAATTTCAGCAACAGTAAGGATACAGTGTTTTGATGGATATGCTATACTGTAATGCTCCTTTATACAACTAGACTAATATGAAAGGAAAAAAAGAATAATCTGTCAGTATGCAGATTTTTTTTCAGGATCTGCTTTTGGTAAAATAACAACTGTTTTAAATAAAAGAATTAAGAGACCTCAAAATTACTGTTTATCTGAGAGCTAATAATGATCTATGCACAATCATGTATTTATTTTTAAGCATAAATAATTATTAATATATGAAAAAATTACTTGTAAAAATCACAAGAAAACTGAGTCTAGTTTTTTTTCAAACAAAAAAGTATCTAATAGAAAGCAGAATAGGGGTCCCGTGCATAATAAGCACACAAGTAAAAACACTCATTTAGGCTTCCTACACTGAAAAGAAGAAAAGTGCACTCTAACAGTACAGAATGCTATTATGACAAGTATTGTTATTACAAACATAAAACAGTATGAATAAATTATTAGTCTTGCTTTCCCATCTCACTTTCAATACAGATAACCAAGACACAAGCCAGGGTGGAAATTTTCATGGGTATGTACCTAGACTGACACTGCCAGGCACTGGCAAGCACTGGTACATATTGAGTGAACAATGCATGAGAGGCATTACCTCCTGTTTCCCACCAAGGCTCAAACCCACCTAGAGACTGATGATGGGCAAAAGGGCAAGGCGTGGTGATTTATGCTCTCGAAATTTCTATATGCATATTTATTTCACTTTTTCCTTGAAAGAGATAATTATGAATCCATCACAATACTGTTAAAAGTTGCAACTCTTATTTACTTCATGTTACTTTTTATTTCTGTGACACTTTAAACCTTCAAAATCTTGTCAAACATTGATAAACTCACAGTACTTTGATGAAGCAGGTAGATGCTGTCATGTCAGTCTAAAGATGTAGGAAAATAAATCACCAAACTAGGCTGACCTACCTGGGCCTGCAGAGTCTACCAGGAAGGAGCCAGGAATAAAATCAGAAAATGTCAGTATTCCAGTTGGCATGAGACCAATTAGTGTGTTTTATTGTGAAACCCCTTTTATTGCTCTTTCTGACTCATACTGCTCTTATCAGCTGTCCACACTACCCTGCCTTTGTTTTTGCTGTCCTCCTACTCTCAATCCACTGGTATTGCTTTCAAATAGGCACATTAACCTGTAGACTCACACCTTAAATTATGTATTTATTAAGAAATTTCAGGATCTATAAATATATTTTCTTCATCTGTTCAGTGGGCTATTCTGTATTCCAGAGGTACTGGACGTCTCAACACCTCTGAGGATCAATGCACATACTAACACAGTGACAGAAAAGAAGAGTCTGCCCATTGTGGGGTGAAAAACAGTTTTCCGAATGTCATGAGTATGTGAGATGTATAAAGTATTCTTAGCCTGAACAGGATCCAAAAGCAGAAACTTCTTTGTTTCAAATCCTTTTTCTCAAGATTTCTCTTTACCCAAAACAAAAACCCTAAACTAAACTAGGCTGTAAAATGTGTTCCAATTAAAACTCTAGATCTAATAAAATATTTTCTAATTAATTTGAATGTACCTGTGTCATACTTACAAGACATATAAGCAAATTTTTGAAAGGTCTCTCCAAATCAAGGTAAAAGAATAGGATATTTTTAAAATGTAAAATCGGACATTCAGGTCATACCAAAATTTAAGAAGAATCCAAAGGAATTGTTTTCATGTCAACTATTGCCCACAAACAACAACTGAACTTTTCCAAGATAAGACAGGTGCAGACCACTCTGAAACACAAATTTCAAATTCACTCTACTGAAGTATTCCAGGAGGGGAAGGGAGGTAAAATTTGAGGTAATCCTTATCCCACACCTATTTCTTTGACAGACCACATCCCTCTAGGAGATACTTTACAGGCTGCCCTTGCCTTCAGCTTGACCCAGCCAGAGACGAAGTAGATATATTAGAATAAGGCTTATCCTGATCAAAACCATTTTGCTTATAAGCAAGATTTAATTAGCTTTGGCTTCACCATGCTATTTATAGCCAAAGACCTTCCAGGTTTAAGCAGGATCACACATCTGCATTTGCTTTAGCATGATGTTATAGAAAGCTTATACCTGTCTGCAAGATATTAGTTGCATTTGTTGTTGGTCAGGTGGGAATGAGAATGGAAACAGATACAACTTGTGCATTAAGCAGTGTGTAAACAGTCTTCCTCCAAGCTCTGATTGTTATAGTGAAAGGCATGGGTGGGACATGCATCTTCAAACCCAAAGACTTCCAAAATGCACTGTGAAATAAAACTGGTATCAGTCTTGCAAGAGATATGTAACATAATACTACATTTTAAAAGAAGAAAGATAAATAACTGTTCTTTCTGGCAGTGCCTCTGGATGGGAAGGGTTAATACTCTCTCTATATGCTATATGTTATATATAGGGTATATATATTATATACCCTAATATATGCCTTGGTGACATAAGAATTATGTTTATAGTTAACTATCCAGATAGAGCAGAGAATACAACCAACCTTAATTATCTCCTTTCATCCCAATTTCTTCCATGCTATGCTTCTTTATCTGAAAACGGAATATTCCCTTCTAACAAAAGTGGCTTTCACAAATCCCTCCAACAGAACAGACTTAGACTATTTTGGGAGTTAATCATAGAATCACCATAGAATTTAGGCTGAAAGGAACCTCTGGAGGTCACCTAGTTCAAACCCTGTGCAGAGCAAGAACAGTTAAAATTAGGTTGCCCAGGTTATTATCCAGTGGAGTTTCAAATGTATTTTAATATTAAATGTCCTTATATAATTCACATTTCTCTGCAATAAGAGAGAGGAAAAATTTCTTCTACAATATAAAATAGTAATCAATGGCAGATCACAAAACCAAGGCACCAAGTGAAACTTGGTGAAACTCTTTTATGTGAAACCTTTCTAGCATTAATCCAGAAGATGCACTGGGATAAATGTGTATTCTTTTTCTTCTCCATAATTTCCTTTGCAGAACCAAGGAAACATCAGATACTTTTCTACTGTTAATTTCTTTTTTCCCCTCTTAACAGCTGGATAACAAACATATACGGTATTTAATCAATGCACCCAATTTTTTGAAAGATTGTTTCTTCACTGTATTCTGTGAATTGCTCCAAAAAGAAACGCATACTGATACGTGACAAGATGAACACAACGATGGAATTTTTACTTTAGAGATATAAAGGTGAATTTTAGAGAAAATTATAACAACCCTTACACAACTCAGTCAAGCCTAGCTTATGAAAGCAGACACACTTTGTTTCCTGCCATGATTCCCACTATTCCCCTTAAAATTCCAAAATACTATTAAAGGATCATCTCATCTTCACCAAGTTTTCAGCATTGCATACATCAGCACAATTATGTCTCCCAAACTTAAGCCTGTGAAGTGATATTACTAAAAATACACAGATGTTCTCTAACAAATAATCTTGCTTTTGTAAATGTTGCCTTAAATGTATTTACGACTTAAAGAAAATAACTCTCTATGCTAAAATTAGGATGAGCTATTTTGTAGGTGATCTGTGAGATCAACACTGGATTTTGCAGCACCTAGCTGCAAGTAGAAATCTTTGAGAGGTAATAAACAGTCAGAAGAACAGGTGAAAGTAAAAAACCCTGATCAAGAAGCTAAACCCTAAAGAAAATTTATCCTCAGAAGATACAAGAGGAAGCATATGAACAGAAGCATATGAACAGAAAGCTAAGCACAGTTGTATCACGTACTATGTAAATGCAGTCTTAGTAGTCCCACATAAAAAATCCCATGCTCAAATATACCCATTTCAATAAAGAAAGCACCCAAACAAAGAACAGAAAACCCTGTAAACACTCTAAGGAGAATTAGTCAGCTTGCCAGCAACAGAAGAGTTTGATTACTGCCTCTCTGATCAGCCAAAACTTGTGTTTCTGTCCCACCTTTCTTCCTATGTATATTCTCCCATTTTCTATTTAAGAATCCAAGCAGTATGAGGCAAGTAAAACTTCTTCATTTTACCTTTTCTCTTGTGCAAAAGCAGGAACATGAATTCCTACACATGAAAACAATATGAGGAATGACTGCAGAAAACAAACAGTATAATTAAAGTATTACTGAATGAAACAAACTTAATTTATGCACTTGTATCAGACAGAGAGCAGGAGCATGTGGGAAAAGAGGAGTAGGTGTGCTTTCTCTTTCTTTACACACTGTATATCTGTGTTGTCAACCACAAGCTAGGTGACAGTTTTAAGTGTTACTGTCCCCTTGTTTCCCTTAATCAAAAATAAAAAACTATAAAGATGCAGGGACTACGATGAAGATGAAGAAAGAAAACTTCCTGATGTTTGGAACAAGACTATCTAACATTATAAATGTTGTTTATCCTTTCTCCCTTCAGAAATGTCATCTTAGGCCACATTCTCAAAACATCATATTAAAAAAAGTACTATTTTTTATGAGTGAGCATGTCATTTAAGAAAGTCTGAAATTTTATAAATTAGGTATTTTTCTCCATTTTTTTAACTGCTCTATGGAAGGCTTTCTATGCAATCTTTAGCTAATGTATGCACAAGTTCTCATACTTCAAATACTTTATGGAATTAATGATGGTAGAATATGGCATAAAAATTATGTGAGCAGCATTTACTTTATTTGTGCAGTACTGACTGAGGTTCCCTTCCCCCTCTAGTCAGATTTAATCATGCATTCTTCACATACTTCTAACATATAATAGCCCTTTTAATAAGAATCTACAATCACTGGCAGTAAAACATGATCATCTTATTGGTTTTGTTCACATGAAGAATAAATATGCTGTCTCTATTCAAGTTTTCTCACCATCAAGATATGATCTTTTCCGATTGCATAAGCATGTGACAAGAAAATGTCACGTGTAGTACTAAATGACAGTATGTTCCCTTTTTTTTTATTTTTAGGCATGATTTTACATGCCTAACACATGACACTTTCAAGAAATCACATTATTTAATATTCAGAATGAATAAAAATCAAGGATAAGAAAGAAATGTGGATACCAGACTCCACAAGACTAAAAACAAGACAACTTCAGTAACATTTGAAAAATGAAATTAGCACTGGATTTCTGCAGATGACCCCCTGTGGCATCACAACAAAGTTATGCAAAGCTTCACACAACTAAAAGGGCCCTCTGAGGGCTCTGCTTACTGATCTCTGGTAGAAAAGGTCACAGGCTATGTTGGAGGGATTTTCAGCAGGGCTAAAAGGCAGGAAACAGTCGGAAGGAATGAAGAAATATTTCACAGGCAGTTATAAAAATTTTATTGGGTTTGCATCTGAAGCTGTGTAACTGATCTGCTTGTAAAGCTGTCCAAGACATAAGCTCAGTAAAACGACATCATTTGCATTTGCAATTTAGAATGCATTTGCATTTTAGAATGACCATTAGTTACTCAGTAAGATACATACAAGCAGTACTTCATTTAGGTTGCTAAAGAAGAAAATGAAGCACTTAAACATAAACTTACAAAGTTATTATTCAAGGAGAGAAAGCAGGAGTTAAACACATTAAAGAACCAGAAAATATTTACTACTGATGAAAACTGAAAGCCCCTTCCAGGTACTGTAATTAGGCATCTTCCCTTTATGAATGAATGTTGTTTCTTGTTTTTGTATTACTCTTAAAATGGCACTCAGGGATTTAGAGGAATACTTATATATATGTATAAAAATACTTGAGAAAATATTCAGCATTTGGAATTGTGGATAAACTGTGAATTAAGTGTGCACTTGACTCATGTTTCCATTTATCTCTCCTCTAAGATCACACTGGCTTCCAGTGGCATTTTGAAGCATTCATCTGAGTATCTTATTTTCTCCTTTTCACTGTAAAAGCTTTGAGTTGTGAGTAGTAGCATTGCGCTGCATATAGAGATGTTTCAAAGATGAAAAAAATAGGCATAGATAATTCTTTATACTGTTTTTTTTTCTTTCCACAAGTGTAGCTACCAGTTCAAAATGACAAACTGACTACAGAAAGTTATCTCCTGCCAGCAGTCCCCATAGCAGGCTGGTGGTAATCATTCACTTTTCATCACTGTCTCATTCTATGCTTAGTATGAGAGTTTTGGTCCCCTTTTCTAGCTGCACATCCTACTTAAAATCTGAAGTTACGATCTCCTCCAGCCTCACTGATACTTCTCCTTCATATCAGAAAGACAATACCAAAAATTATACCAGTAAAAGCCAGCTCCAACAGCAGGCAGAGCATGCAGGCAGTAGCCTCAGGCACCTGACAGCTGTTTTTTCTGTATCAGGGAAGAGAAGGTCTGGCTGTGCTTGCCCACCAGTGCTCTTCCACCAGTGTAATTTCTGATTAAACTCTGCTAAACCCTCTTGGCTGCCTCCACCACCAATCAATAAAAGCAATATTGCTACTGCCAAAAAAACCTGATTTGGCTCTAACAGAAAAACTAAACTATGGAAGAAAGCATGTCCCTTTACATAGGCAGCTTCCTCCATCTTCTTAATGTTTGCTCGTAATTTGCTAATTTCATGCTTGTCTAATTTAATATCCTCCCCCATTGCCTCAAACGAGGTCTCTATCTGTGCTCAAAAGCTAAGTCTCTAAATACTCATAATCATACTGCATGCCAATGTCTCCTAATCACTCTTGCCAGAAATGGATAAGAAGACAACTCAGAGCAGCACAAGAACTAGATACTTTTCAGAGCTCTATAATCCTTGCCCCTTTAAGTTACACTATTTTACAGGTTAGCAGGTCAACAGCACCACTAACTCCCATTTCTGTGCTTCCAAACTACAGTTCAGGGCATTTCTCAAAAATTCATCTTCTAAAAATGCATAATTTTTGGCAAACAAATCCATATGACTTTGGTTTGTATGATATCACTTAGATGGAATAGCCCATAATCTGTCTCTCTCCCATATTCAATCAACTCATACCTTTTGAGCCTGAAGTTCATTAAATCAGTTTACAAGCCTGGAGCAGGTTCTAACATTACACCTTCTCCTCGAAACACATCAGTTCTTGTATTAACTCCATCTTTTCTGGAACTTCCTTTTTATAAAGCTTCCACATTCATAAGCAGGAAAATCAATTAACCTCTTGGTAATTTTTACTTGATGAATCTATATACCTCTGATTGATTTTACAAACTTTACCTTAACCTGCAGCATGAAATAAGTAAGGCATGAAGTCATTGTGAGCCATCCCTATCATGTCCTGTTCACCATATCTGGAAATAGCTAGAGAAAACAAAACCCTTAACCTCCTCAGACTGTTTTCTGAAAGGAAGATAAACATGTCCAAAATTCAAAAGCTTGTGTATTCTAGGTGATTTAAAGACTCATACCAATGACATCAGAGGTTAACCAAGCGTTTAAAACAGACCTGAACTAGTTCAATGGTTAGGAAAAAGAGCAATACACCATGAGAAGAAACAAGAACCTTGGCTGTGCCAGCAGGCAAAGACTGTGGGCACGTGCTGCAGGGAACCATTTGAGAGCAACTGCAAGAAAAAGGACAGTTTGGAGATGTGCCCTCCATAAAAAATCCTAGTGGGTCTCATGGGACCCTGAACCACCAGAAAACACTCCAAAAGGTCAAAAAATTAGCAGATGATGTTGAATACCCACTTAAGACCTTGCTTCAATGTGTACATCTGTGTGTCTTTTTTATTTTTGCACCCTTTAGAAGGCCCTCGCAGTACATGGAAATGATAAGAATAAGCATTCCAATACCCTGGAGAAGGAACACAGCCAGGGACTGTGACAAACGAATTTTACATCTTGTCCCACATACTTAGTGCTCTGCAAAGCTGTTTGAATATGCTGCTGGCTTATTTGCCAAGGAAAGTTGCCACAGCTAGAATAAAGTCCAACAAATTAGATCTCCTTCTACTCCCAACTGTAGAAGAGACAGGTAAAACTGGGTTTCTAATTTTGTCAAAAAAATTCTGTCTTTGTGGTCCAAATGGAATAGAAACTACCATCCCAATTCTGCAGAAGATGTTTTATCAGCTACTGTAACAACTGCAATTTTTAAATTGTCTTTCACATAGCACACTATGGTGCCAGGAAAACCCCAACATACTGTCTGGAAAGTTATCTACAAAAGATTCTAAGTGACATTTTAACAGAGTGAAAAGTGCCTGAAGACAGCGTGTAGGTCAAACAAATCAACCAATTTAATTTCTTCCTCCCTGCTACACTAACTGGTTCAACTACAGATGGCATGATGTTATCCCCCTCCAAGTCAGTTTGCTGACCCGCTCCATCAAAAATTAATTGAAAGAACTGGATCCTATAATTTAAAATGAAATAGGCTCAGCAGGTGAGCAAGCTTTGTCAAGATTGATTACTGAGTATTGATTTCCCTCCAATTGTACAAGTTACACTCCACAAGGCCACCTGCACATTAACCTAGAATACATAAAATCACCTCAGGCTAACATCTATCAAGAGGTTCGTATTTTTGGAGGATGCAGTCTCTAGTTCTTTTCCTCACCTGTACATTCAATGGCTTTCATTTGGACAGCATCCACACTTTGAACTTGCTTCACCCTAAATAAGTATTATTTGTATTTTGAGTTCTCAGAAAGAATTCAAGATAACTACTCAGGAAAAAAATCCCATAACCTAGCACTAAGCTAATTGTAAAAATTGTAAAGAAAACCAGACAAGTTCTCCCATGACAGGAAAGAGCTATTGATGCAGCAACAGCAGAGTGGCTTACTGTGGCCTGGAAGCTTCTGCTTGGTCTGTCTGAAGCTTTTCTCCCCCTTCCACTTCCATGGTGCAGTAGACAATCCGATTGGGAGCAACTGACTTTAAACCTTGTACTTCCATTATAACAATCTGAGGAAAAGAGAGCAAATAGTTTATCCTTCAGAAAAACTACACAGCACAATTACCGCAGTACTAAGCTCTGTGAAGATTAAAAAAAAAAAAAAAATAGAAAAAATATCCCCAAAATCCCAAAGTCGACTCACTCAAATCTTAAGACAGAGGAGAGTTTTGATTTTATCTTCTTTTTCCACTTCATCTAAAAGGAATTGTAATTTTTGTTCTGTTTCTACTTGGGCAGTGACCAAAAACTTACTCCAATCATAATTTAAATGCCAATAGCACAATTTGAGACTCAAGACTGAACATAATTCTAAATCTTTATACGTGAGAAACTGTATCTTTTAAACAGTCTGATGGTAAACAAGTAACTACATTGATCATATCTAGACAGGTAAATTATGGTGCGGTGTCTCTGGAGGTTGCAACCCTTGAACCTCAGAAGGGATTTGGTGTTGTGCTGAGCAAGAGGCAGGTCAGAGTACTGGTATCAGTTCCTGTAAGATTTTCCCCACTACGCACATCCTTTCCTTCTCCCAGTGCAGTACTTGCAGTCAGGTTCACTATGCATATGGGGAAGAGGGAGAAGAGAAACAGAAAAAGCCACCACTACCAGCTGTGCCCTGCAAGTTTTCCTCACCAGGGAAATTTTCAGCTTGGCAGATCCTGTAGATTTTCACCTCCTCTAGACTACTCTATACCAGCTCAGAAAAGCCAAACGCAGCTCTACTTTAAATGCTCTCTGCCTTTTATAAGTCTTGTCATAGTGTGAAATTGTTGGAATTTTTGCATTTCAGATGTTTCTAATTCAGAAGATTTGAAAACACAGTCAGGTTCCCCTGGTTTCTTTGGAAAAGCTGCTTTTCTTGACAGTTCCCTTTGGGCCCAAGAAAAGAAACTTGGAAAAATGTACTCTATCAGCAGAAACTGCCCTCAAACTGAACCTTAAATGTAAACCAACATTTGTTTAATTTGTTTTAAAGGTGCCAGAAGTAATGACCACTTTTGGTCTCATTATAGGCAATAGGCTTCTTAGGTCAGCAAGCAACTACTAAAATATGTTGCTACTAAAGTTATTTGCACGTGTGCCATTTTGTTCCAATTCCAGTAAATTAAACCAGACTTTACCCCCAGCCCCCCAGCTATAAAATTCTTTTTTCTTTAAATATCCCAGAATGTTAGTAATAGGTACATGTCTTGCAAAATTGCCAGTTTGTAAATATTAGTGAGACAACAGTCATTGATCATTTAGACCATTTTTATACTACCCATAAATAGTCAATACTGCCTATTATGGTTCATAAATAATAACAGCAATCCAGGGAGGATGATCAAGTCATCCCTCTTTTCTATCTATTGTTCAGGAATTTAAGCAGTTAGACGGCTCTAAAGATCCTTCTAGGTAATACTGCCTATGTGGTCTTTCCACATAGCAAATATATGTCCTTGCTGAATACTGACTCCATGTTTATTCATTTTTATGTTGATAATTCTTTTCCTGAGTTTCCAACATAACTGCACAGTACACTTTTCTTTGGTAACAATTCTGGATTCCAGCACTGAAAAAAAGTTGCATTTCATTCCTTCCAAAGGAAACTATCACTAGTGGATGTATTAGCTCATTAGCTGATAAACAACTTCCTAAATGCCTGTCTACTTTTGAAACTGTCTAACAGCTGAAGAATATAAATAAGTCTCCTACTACTATGGTTTTTTTTTTCATTTTGTTCTAAATTTTTACAAACAGGATATTTAAGGAAATATTCAAATAGTAAAAACAGTGGCTGTTGCTCGCAGTCATGCTCAGGAATGTCTATGACCTTAGTCAGTAAGGTCTACTCCCACTAGAACACTGTTAATATTACTAACAAGTTCTACTATTTATAATAACAATGCACAGTGACAGCAAGAACTCCACCCACTTTACTCAGCATCTAGAAATTTTGGGGTTCTTCCACTCTGTCCTACATGATGTAGATTTCCTATTCATTCATGTGCTAGTTCAGCAGCCCTCAATGGGGATTCTGCTGGCTGCCCTACAACTGAGTCCCAACAAAAGGTGTGACACAGATATGTTTATGTGCTATTCAAAAGATGTGAAATTGTGTACATTTGAGCTCACATTTTCAAAGAAGGAAGTACTCTGTCTTCTAGGAAATGCGATCAGCATTTCTTATTTGGCCATTTGCATAGAAAAAGATCACATCTTTCATATTTCAGTCTGCATTAATATCAATTCAACTGTTTCCTTTTGCCCTTATACCTTCTGAGATTTTGCTTCTCAAGAGCAAAAGATGCACACACTGTTTGGCAAGAGAGTCAACTCATGTGGTTACTGTTGTGTCTAAAATGAAAATCTGCCCTACTAAAAACTATCTCATGTAAAGTAATACTTTAATTCTTTGCCTTGCATGGGATGAACTGTAGATTAGTTATCTTGCAGCAAATCTCTTCATTGCTAATGGGGAAAAAGGAAAAAAAATACTTACTTCACCAGACCTAATAGTCTACATATCTGGTGGAAGAGCAGAGGGGCTATACACAAAGCAAAGCTGATATAAATTTACCAGAAGTTATATCTCCTGTAATTTCTCATTTCATGATTGTTTCAAACTTTTATGGTGCTTTTGCCCTAAATACCACATCATTTCTAGGACATAACAGTTCTCTCTAGAGGGACAGAGAAGGATTTTCTTCCTCTTACATCTATCACCAAGCACACTTTCTTGAAGACCAGAAATATTATTGCCAAACTTTTTATGGTACTTTTTAGATTATTCAGAACTACTCTTGTAAATGCTATTTATGGACCATTCCAGGCTTGGTATTCCCCTTGAGGCAGACATGGCACATGTGATGGAGGCACACAGGATTCAGCACAGGAGTTATAAATACTTCATCTTCTCATATCCTTCAACACTAAAGACTGCACTCCAGTTTTACATGCTTGATGAACTAAAACTTTTAGGCATATAGAATGATGGATCTTACTATTCTCTGAAAGCTGATTGTTGGGCTTTTACATTATTAGTTAGCAATATTAAAATTGCATATAGTGGGATAAGTAATTTCTCTTTTATACAAATAACTGAAACTTCATTGTCCATATTTGATGGTTTTTATTCTATATCTTTAATGATGACATGGAAAAAATTATCTGACTTTTCAATACATGAAAAAAAACCAGATGCTCGTTTCACTTGAGAAAATAAATATTTAAAAGATAAACTATTTTAATTTCTTTTGAACTCTTTAAGAATCAAAATATTTATTGTGTAACCTTTCCTGCTGTCTTGAACAAAATAGAGGTACTTCAAGTGCATCAAGTATGGCACCTTCTGACCATCAAATACACAATGCACACTGTGGTAATGTTTTGATTCTACTCATATTGAAAGCAAAACAAACATTTCTTAGTATGCACATTTGCAGAATTGGACCTGAGTTATGAGGCCGGGCTGAAGGGGGCTTTAATCCATCACATCTAGTGGAAGGTGACTATGGCAGGGGCATTGGAACTAGATGATCTTTAAGGTCCCTTCTAACCCAAACCATGCTATGATTCTATTCTGTCATCAGAATTGTTTAATCACCAAATGTATTTGTGGCTTCCTCTTGAAGTAAATTGAAATCTATACAGATTAGGACTGCATTCCTACAGGCCAGACTTCCTGCATAATCTCAGAAAAAAACATTTTTTTGAGGAAAATGCAGAAACTTGTAAAAAACTGCTATGATCACCAGTAAAAAAAAACCACTGTGTTTTATCTAAATGCTTCTAGTGAGAAAACTCTATTCATTTATAAAATTCCAGGAAGGCATTCCT
>NW_005054324.1:3723747-3748920 GCF_000277835.1 Geospiza fortis
AATACCAGTGTTTCATTTTAACATTTAAAATTATACTCGGCTATTTAATAAGCTGGAATTCATTTAAAGTTACATTTCGGTGGGAGATTCAACTTCCCACACTACTGTGTGGGCCCAAATGCAACTACCACTGCAAGAGGAAAATGCATCATCCAGCTGTATTCTGAATCCTAATTACCAAAGATATAGAGCATAATTAACTTCTTTAACATAACATTCTAAAATTACCAAGGAAGGACTAATAAAAAAAGAGTATCACGACAGATATTCTAGCAATTTAAAGCATCAACAAGTTTCCTGTGAAATTTGTGATTACCTCTAATGTGAAGGAGAGAACCACATCAGACTTTGAGAGCTGAACTTCATTTTCATCTCCTATGTCCAAGAATGCAGAATTCTGTGACCGTTTTAACTTCTGCAGTTTGAATTCTGGCCCACCTTTAGACACTGGCAGACTTTCCAAATTTGCCATCAGCAAATTCACTGAAGACCGCAACTCTTCTATGTACATGTTCTCCATTTCCCTTGTTACAAATTTTGGGAATTTTCTTTCCTTGGAAAATAAATGTTAAAAGTTAGGGTAAAAAGAAATTTCCCACATTATAGATCATATTAATTTACCGACTTGCTTTCTGTTAAGAGACAATAAATAAGAATATAAGTCATAATTTCAGTGTCTTCAAAATAGTGATGGAAAGGAGAAACCTGTCCCATAAATACAGTACAGGTAATTTTCAAAAGAAGAAATAAAATAAAAATGGATCCTTGCACATCTCCCTGAATCATTTAACCATAAATCCCAGCTGAAGAACCACACATTAGGTACTTCCACTTACAGGTGTTTTAAGCATAGTAATTAATAAAATGCCTTTAATGCTACCTCCAATATTTTATAAACTGACACTTATAAAAGGATCTGTCCACTAGCAGTTTTTTTACTTCATCTATTTCCCATGCTACCAATAATAAGTCAATCACATTCACGCTTCTAATGTAAAGCTAATAAACTACAACGATGACAAGAAATTCCTATCATTGTTTACCTTTATTTTTAATAATGGGTCATTCATTTTGAAAGTAACATTTACTCACAATGCACTGGTTTATTTTAAATAATAATCTCTCTCTTAAACATTAGAGATAACAATGATAAAGTTTTTCCTCTGTAGAAGTTAGACAATAGTATTTAAATATTGTGTTTATAACAATAATCACAAAAAAACATATGTACATGTGTAGTGCATATATGAACTCATACACAGCTAATTTTATGCACAGTTTCTCCAAATATTGAATACTGGAATCTTAGGAGAGTAATGAGAAACAAACACTAATCCCAACATACTGTCTGCAAAGACAGGCACCTTGCTCCTAAACTGGACAATTTTTATTGTTTTATGTTATAAGGCCCATCATAAAATTTTTTATATTAAAACCTTTACTTTTTTTCGTTTCAATAACAAAGACCAAGCAAGTCGACTGTGACCAAGAAGTCCTGCAGCAAGTCGTGTGGACCGGCTCACCACACCATGACAGAGCCAGTAAATGACATATTAAAAAAACCCTAAAAATAAAAACAAGTAATTCACAGTTAGAGACTAAAAACACAGGCCAAGGCTCAGGGTTGTCTAGCAAAAAACTCCAAACCCTTAGTAGCATTTTTTAAAACTGTACTATATCCTGTGAGGATCATTCAGATAATAATATGCCCACAGAGAAGACAAATAAAACAGACTGTTACTGTGTTCTTAAAAGATCTATCCTCTCGCTAAGATGCTTTTCCCATCCAAAATACAAAAATGAGGAAAATTGGACTTGCTGTTGAAGGAAATGGCGGGTCACACAGGATATGCCTTTCCAAAACCAGGTTTTGCTTTCTCTCTACCCCAGTTGTCAGACATTCTTCAGAGCAGAAAGAAATGCATCTGCCAGACTGTTTTCAAACAATCTTCTGCTTAATTTTGGAATAAGAAACAGGAAACACACTTTATGGATCATCCCACTCCATCTCGTCTGGAGATATGCTTTTGGTACAGGAAAGCAATCACTTACCCTTGCCATTTGTTCTGCCAGTTGCAGTCGTCCATCTAGTTCACGTCTTATCTGGGCTGCTTGCTCATCTCCATTATCCAGCTTGGAAAGAGAACAAAATAAATCAAACTGTGAGAAATGCACTGTATTTTAAATTTATAGCAAGCCATGTAGCTAAAAAACAAGAGAAATTAATTTTTATCTAAAAATCAGTGAAACGCTAAGCAAATACACAGCTTTGAGGCTCACCAAGATGAAAGAAACATAATGGCCACTGTATAGTCAGAGCAGTCAGGGTTTCTGAAGGGTAACCAGTGCTCTCTTGCATTTTTAATATTCAGGCTATACAGAAGAGGTATTATTTCTTTATAAAAATAGCAGCTAAAATAATTTCTCCACGAATCAGAAAACTGGAATGACAGATTGGCTTAGAAAATGTTTGCAAGGAAATTACCCCTTTGGTGCCATGAGTTCCTGTATAGACATATATAGATATATGGAATAAAACTGTGTGACTATGCCTCCTAAGAATGGTATTATTTCACTCACAAAGCTCCTTTCTCCCAGTATTGTCTAACTGCTCACACCAAGGCATATCCAATTTGTGAACTTCCAATACTTTCATACCTACAGAATAGTCAGGATGAAATATCTGACTTCTATCAGGGAGGCAAAGGGGAAGGACACATCTCTTCACCTCAACAGAACAGCTGAGTCTCACCAGTAATGAGACTGCCCAACCCATTTTTCACCTGTTTACTTTTTAAGGGCAGTGGAGAGGAGGTGAAGTGGGGCTCCAGCTCAATGCATGGACCTGCACAGCTGGTTAAGAGAAAAAAGAGTGACACATCTTGGCATCTCACCTGAATAATTGCCAAACAAGGACAAAGTTGTTATAGGGGCTCTCTCTGTCCCTGGGGCTAAACACAGACATGTGACATGCTGAAACAACCCTGGTGCATTTAGGATATAGCTAAGGTTTGAGGATACCTGAATTGCTCTTGATGAAAACTTAAAATGATTAGTGATGCAAATTGGCATAAACTGGTCCTTTAATTAAATCAGAACTCCAGTTAATGAACATACAGTTAGTTTGGCAAATTATTTATTACATTAAACTAAGGTTTTTCAGTGTTTTTCTCACTAAGACTGCTACTCTGAGTGTATCATGCCAAATTTGTAAAACCACTTCCTTTACAATGCTCCTCAGTTAAATTCAATGCTCCTTAAACCAAAGCATTCATGAAAATTAGGATTCCAATTAAAAAAAAAAAAGAAAAATAACAATTAAAAATGTACTATCTAGCGCTTACAGGTCCATGTGCTTAATGCAAATCTGACCATATTTAGAAATAGGATGAAAAGTGTTTTCCTAATACAGAAGTGATAAGGAAACATGGAATCTGTCACCTGTATAATCTGGTGTCTTACAAAATCCTTGCAGAAACTCAGCCAAATTTTCTACCAGAAAGAAAGATAACAAAAGCTGATGGCATCCCCAAAAGAGGCTCAAGTTTATACCAGAGAGCAGAAGATGGATCACGTCCCAGACTGGAAGGGTTCTCCCACTTAGCCTGTCAATAAATCTCCTCCTAACCTGACTGTGAGAATAAACAGCAAAACTGTTCCTCATGAAAGAAAATGTTTTAAGTTTTCAGAATACAGTTATGGCATTCCAAAAAAATTCCCAAGTTTGTATTCTTCCATTTTGCAGAAGAAGAGACTTATTGAACTTGTCACTGAGAATATTTCTATTTTCCTTTGTATTATAACCACATAATTTTGTAATTATTTTTGTTTTCTCACTATGAAAGCCTGTCCAATAAGAAAAATTATTTTGTTTTTCTTTTTTTGGCTAAGCGAAGGTCAAAATTATTTCAATAATATATGCCATGACAGGTAAGTGCTTGAAAGTATCCGCTTGAAAGTAATTTCAATGACTGAATTTTGATTTCTCCAAAAAGAAGACTGTAGGAGAATGGAACAAAACTAAAACCTTTTCCTGTGTCAAGACACAACTTAAACGACTGCTTCCATTATTGATTCATTTGAAGAAGTAATAGATTTTACTTAAAGATTGATATTTAGCTATTTTTCCATTTAAAAAAAATGATCATTCAAGTTAATGAATATGTAAGCTAATCTTGAAAATCTTAGCATTTTTTTCCTTACCTCTGCATTGCTTTTCATCATCTCTTTATACTTGAGTACTTAAAAATGTGATTTCCCTACTTACTTACTTTAAAACTTCAGTCTTCTTCCAAAATACTTATAAATTCTACTGAGTTCGCTGTTTGTATCTAATGATGTTTTGTAAAGTATGGAAAGAAGCTGAAGAGGTGAAAAGCAAAGAAGGTTGCTTTACTTGCAGAGAAGAGCCAAGGTAATAATGACTGGTAGGTCGTTCACATCTGTCCCAGTAAGAAGTAAAGCTGTTGATATTATTATTTTTGCAGTATGCAAAATGAAGTGATAATCAGAAAAACAGTAACCTTGATATCTCATTCCATGCAAGATCATTTTACCTGTTTTTATTCTGAATGCAAAAAACTACATTAAAAAAACACTTTACAGGCAATGCACTAGAGTGATTATGAATGTGTACTCAATCATAACTTATTTATCTACTGAATATGAAGTGAAAATGGCAGTAAGATTGAGAAAATTCTGCAAATGTAAGAATTTGGAATTTCTGAGTTGCGTCCACTTTTTTACACAGGGAAACACTTGATAGGACCCATCACATGAGTGGGAGAAGTGACAACCATTAACATCAAGTGTACCCTTTTCCTTAATTCTGTATTTGAGAATCAGATCCATACCCAAGACATCTGTGGATATCAAGCTATGACAACCATTGGAGTAATTTTCAAACTGTTAAATAAAAGCTAGAAAAGCATGACACTGCATAGAAATTAATATAAATGCAACTGTGCAGAACGCTACTCAGATTCTTCTCAGTATTGCAATTGATATTTGGTTAAAAGAAACCACTGATCTGAATAGATTTATAATAGAGGCTTTGTAAAAAAGGTTTGGTTTGTTGTTTTTTTTTTAAGAATAATTCACATTTACATGGGCATCACACATAATGCTTCCCACTCTTAAATATAAAGTCACGTTTTTTAAAAATTGCAGCATTAGAGATTATTGAAAAAGAGGGTATACAGAACTCTCATTTAACAAAAAACTTTTCAGCTTGCTGCAACAGTAATTGTACCATACCCTAGCTCTTCACTGATTTCATCGACACTAGAGATGCTTCCCATGTCACTTAAACCTCACATAACCAGTTTGTATTTTAGCAGCAGGGGACCTCAGACTACAGAACCCTCTACAGACACCAGAGACCAGTTTTCAGTAAATCAGGTACATTAGAAGTCCTGGCCAAACAAACCAATGTTTCCCCTAAATGCTACACACACAAATAGGGCATTGAAAACTTGTAAAACCAAGGCAAAGACATTGACTCCTCTTTTGAGGGCTAGTTAATTCAGTTGGAACATTCCCAACTAAGCAAAAGCATGAGTAAGATAGGTTTTCTTTCTCCAAAGATGACTGTGATTTTTAAAGCTTCATCAGAAAAATCAGTACTTATGAGTGACTACAGTTGGGTGCATAAAAAGTTACTTTGAAAAAAAAGAGAGATCATAATCTCTTTTTTTTTCTCCAATGGTATTACATTAAAACAACTTTCTAAAATAAACTCACCACCATGAGACATCAAGCTATTAATTCAAAAATATTTTTATTCCTTAATGCTTGAAGTTGCCTTTATTTTTTTCCCACTCTGGAAAGGACAATCATCTTTTTGGAGATAGAGTGGGAGCATCCTCAAAATGCAAGTTGCCCAACAATTCTTATTAAGAGGATTTCAGTTGCTTATGTAAATGTCCGCTTCTGAAAGACAGACTGAAGTTTTTGACTCCAAATTTCTACTTTAAGGATTTCAGCCAAAACACTCCCTTGCTTCTGAAGAGACCATGCTAGACAATAGACAATACACTGCTTTATCCACTATTAGAGAAGTGGTGACCATCTTGTGAAAGAGTTCAAGCAGCACCTTCCTTTGAAGTAAGGATCTGACATTTAGCAGGATCCAAGCTGTGAAAATCAGCTCAATTCTGATCACATTACAAACATTTGAAAAATCACTTTTGCAGTAGTCAAGCCCCAAACAGCCACTACCAGAGGCTAAATCAAACTGCATTCAGACACATCTTCAGGTTGTGCTGCCCTCTGTCTTGAATCTGCACAAAGTCAATGCTCCTCAATTTATCTGCTCATATAAGTAAGACTGTAAACTTATCAGAGTTAAAAATTACTATGCAGAAACATCATGCTATCTTACTTGACAAACTGTTGCTTAATTTATATGCCTGAACAGCACAGAACAGAAATACATCTGTTATAAATACATCTGAATAAATGAATGTTTCTATATTTTAACAGGTTGGAAAAAGCATACTTTGTGATTCCTACTCAAATATTTTTTTCTCTTTAAGAATTACTTACAAGGCTGTAATGTAGCAGTGTATTTTGGTCCAAAAGAAAAAATGTACACTAGAAAAAAATCTGGTTAATGTGCAACTTAAGATAAAAAAGGTACAAATGCTGCCAGGAGGTCCTGTGCTAAAGCCCCCAGCACACACTTACACTACTCTACACACAAAGTCAGATCCCCTATGCCCAAAAAATGAGATCAGCTTGTATACAGATGAATACAAAACTGCTGCAAGTTATTGTTCTTTGCCTTCAATGCTCAAACCAATAGTTCCTCCACATGACTATTTTATTATTGTTGTGTTAGCTTCCCTGCAGCTTTCTAATTCACAGTAACATCAACAGGAAACTACATATATGCCCATATGTCCATAGCATTATAAACTTCTCTACATGTAATGACTAAAATGATGCTACACATATCTAAATAATTGCTCTTCTTTCTGCAACATGAAATCCAAAGTATTTTTTCATTCTGTGTGACAGCAATGCTTGTTTTTCCTTTACAGCTACCTTTTGTCACAATAACCAAGTCTGAGCCTGCTGAGCTGAAAGGTTGTTTGCAGATGCCCCTGTGAGATAACCTGCAGGGTCCATCCCTGACTACTGCCAGACAGCCAAGGTAAAACTTTCAACATAAACCAAATGGAATAAAGGACTTGGATCTAAATTGTTGAGACATTACAGTAATGAAAAAATGGTTTTCTGGAAGCAACTAATGGCATCCAGGATCAAGGCTGGAAGAGGACAGGGAAGTCCTAGCACTCAACTTTGGGTGTCAATCAAGAAAGCAGCAGGCAGGTAATGGGTGTAGTAGATGCAAATACTGGCACTTTTCAAATCACTGTCCTTGCTACTCTTATCTCTGACTTTAAAAAAAGGATTTTTGCTCCAGACACACCTGGTGCCTCTCAGGCCTGCAGGATTTGTTCCCGTGCTTATCTTTACACAGGCAGAGTTGCTTAAAAGGAGCAGACTGGGAAAAGAATAAAAGTGTCTGCACTGCTAAGGAGTCACTGTGTACACTGAACACAAACAGCCTGCAGAGATTCCCAAAGTTTCCCAAGTTTGTGAACCAAGATTAGTAACTAAATATGGGAAAGTGGAAGAATCAACAAATTTCAATTCAGGCCGAAACAGAAGAGCCATACCCAGTTCATGACTGAAATCACTTTTGGACATGAATTCAACAGGACTTAACTTCTGAAGGATAAGACTATGATGGAAGTAAATTGCTTCCACATCATACAGGAGGTAAAAACCAGATTTAAAGGGCAGGATGTGTGGTGCTTTCTTAAGCTACTGCTGGACCTTTTGATAAACCTCCTGTCTCCTGTTTCACAGCAAGGAAGACACAGCTGTGAAAGTAAAGAAAATGTCATCACTCCTTTATTTCAGTGGTGGCTGTGCCATTTGGCTTTAGTTTTGCTTTCTCTTTCTTGTCCATAGATTACACAGAGGATTAATTAAGATTCATAAAAGAGATCAATAAAATGATATTTTAAAACTCTCATATTCTCTGCATGCTGTAAAATCCCAATCATGAATCATGCAAATGCCTATGCTGATAGATGACCCAGACTGTGCTAGTGAAATCCTTTGGATTTCTCACAGAACTCTGCACACCACAAATTTTAAAAACTCATTTCCTGTATCTTGCTCTTCCCAGCTCAGTCCTTTTCCCAGTCAACTTATACAAATCCCTCAAAAATCACTAGTTTTGGCAAATATATGGAGAATTTTGTTTAGAATATGTACAACAAAAAAACTAGTGAAACATAAGGGAAAGGATGTCAAGAGAGAGAAAATCTCAATAGTTAAAATACAGAGGAAGAAAAGGCATCTACTTTTGAAATTATTTCTCCTGTTGAATGCAGCAGACATTTTCAAAAAAATTTATGACAAAACTCAGCTACCACTGAAATAATTTTTGCTTTCAATATGTCTGCAGTAAGTAGACTTATAAAAGCTGCACAGGTCCAAAAGCCAGATTAGGTGTTCAAAAAACTTCTCCCAATGCACCATCAGGCCTCTTAGGCTTTTTGTATTGATTTTGCTCTAGCAGAGCACAAGATTACCTCTCAGACAACTGGCCAAGATGATCACTCAGTTTTCTGGCAACACAGTGCCCACAAAAAGCTCAAACATCTGCTAAAATTAGTTTTATTTAAAAGTCTTACTGACTGCTAATTTTTTTAACAGTTTTTTTGGGGGGATGGTAATCAGCAGTTTTATAATCATATAAATATTGAAATTAGCATATCACTCTCTGTAGTGTGGCAATATTGTTAAAAACAAGTAATAATGCAGGTAAAGAGCAAGGCAAATCAACAGTCAAATACTGTACACTAGCTTCAGCTGAATAAAAAAAAATAAAATCCAATCAAATCAATGTTTTCAAAAACTGTCTGAGCATCTTCAATGTGTACATATGTTCAATGTGTATAGGACCTCACGAAAAATTCTTTTTACAAACTTTGTACTACCTAAAAAGCTCTAAAAAATCATGTACCATGTCAGATAGTGAGATACTTTGTTCTCTGAAATATTTTCATAAAGTCCTGAACCTGTTTATTTGATTCCAATATCGATTTGTAAGATACCACTTATACTAATTGCTTGTACTCATTATTAAACTTACTAAATACTGATTTAAAAAACATGGTTATCATAAAAATATTAAAACCAACCCAGAATCCAGAGTCATTATTATATTATTAATCAAATTAATTTTAAAAATAATTCAAACTTGCAAAAAACAACACTTAAAACTATAAAATTTTAATTTTTTTTTTTAATCAACTAGTGGATGGACCCTTAGGAAATTCCCAAAATAATCAAAGCTGAGAATTTAATATGGCCTGTCCTTACATTCAAGTTTGGAAAATAAAGTATATGTAGTTTTGAGTTTTAAGCACTGGTTAAAATGTCTCTCATTATTCATTTTATTTAGGGACTTCCAATACCAAAATCCCAAGTAGAACCTACAATAAGACTTGAAAATGAACAGGACAGGAAGTACATACAATATTCAAGCTAATCACAATGTACACAATGGGAAGAACTAACATAAATCCATTCCACTCAGCACATGTAGAGAGGTCAAACTTTCACTGTACATTGCCAATTCTGTAAATGGTAAGGCATTTGAAGAAATAAATACACACCATGTATTAATGAGGAAATCTCTATCAAGAAAAAGTTTAATACAGTGATGTGCAGCTTTACAATGCAACTTCAGTCAATGACTGCTTCCCTATCAATCCTCTTTCCTACTTGACTGCTATTAACCTTTCAGAGAAACTGTAAGTAGTGGAAAACCTTTTATTAACAGTGAACTTGATTAACCTCGCCAGACAACCCTGGCCTTTATTGTATGTCCCAAATGTCATGTGACAAGCATCTTCTACTTAACATTACCATTACTGAAGAAGACTAAAAAATAAATTAACAGTTCAAAATTTAATTCTAGACCAAATTAAAATGTAGTCTTCAATATTTTATTGCATATTTTGATCTACAGAGTTGAAGTGATATTCTGTGAACAGGACACTCGGAAAAGTAATGCAATTGTCCTTGCACAGTTAAGAATGAGGTTTTTTGTTGGTCTATTTGGATTTGGACAGAACTCCAGCACAATTTTTGTTAATGAGAGTTGAAAAGAAACTAGAGCTCCCAAAATTTATAGGCATGGTCCTTTTCACAACAGAGTCATTTAATTGCTCTGCATTGATTGCCCAAAAAACCATATATTGTATAGGAATGTTGGTATTCTGATAATCTAAATTCCAAGAGCTGAGATCGGTTTCTCGTCTTGAAAAAATCATGGCAAGAGGGATGTAAACAAATGAAGATAATTCAATAATACACACGTATCACTATTTTGCCTAGATATTGGGATAACACCATTTGAAGAAAGTCTGCCAAGACCTCATATTTACAAAGAAAATTACTACCTCCGTACTGAGTCTGCTACTAGTTTTAACTCTGACTTGATGCAAAGATAAAAGCTGATGCTTTATTTGGTTCACAGAAGCTGTTCATTATGCAATGTGAGCATCCAGTGATAAAGATACTCTGACCTAGATACAGATATTTAAAATATTTATTTATTCACAGCGGTCTGTTTAGGCAACAAGGAGAGAAAAATGAGACAGCATGTACTCAGACATCTAATGGTCTTTAGCTAGTGTGTCTGTAAGTATTACAGACTCTTTACTTAGCCTTGGAATCATTATAATACTTGGACATTACTACCAGCAGATACTGAAAGGGGGAAAAAAGCCCAAATAAAAAAACAAATTTGAAAAAGAAAATGACAACATTAAACTCTCCCAGAATTTGGTCCATATAGACCAGAATTGTGGGTGTGAAAGGGACAGCAGAAGAGATTATTTGGGTAAAATGCTGAGGCCTGGCTGCTCTCCAAAGCAAACATCTCTAATGATAGTTGTGGAGCCTCAGGAAATGTGTGGCATGCTATAAGTTACACCCAGACAAAATCCTATTTATGTCAAATTATGGACCTGCTCTCCAGCAACTTGTCCATACCTTTGCGAACCTCTGCCCTCATCACTCCCCAAGACAAAAGGTTTGGGAAGTTCTCCAAAAGTTGTATACGGAAGCACTGCTTCCATTTTCAATCTCCTACAAATTTCCTTGAGTGTCCCAGTTTCTGGTGGTGTGGCATTTATTGAGTGAAGGTACACACTCACCTTACCCACTATCTTCATAACTTTGTAAACTTTGTAAACCATACCTTCCCCCGTGAAACTTCTCAGCTGCAGACTGAAGAGTTTTAGCCCTTTCAGTCTCCCTGCAAAATGCTGCTGTTCCACGATTTTCAGTGCCACCCTCTAGTCCTCACTGATCTCTCCTATATCCTTCAGAGAGGGAGAAAAAAGCTGCACACAATACTGAATGTAAAGGCATAAGAAGGTTATATACAGCAGGAAAATGATGCCACTGTTGTATAAAGAACTAATCATTTCACCACAGGGAAACCAAAGTGTCTTTCTGAGTTGTAATTGCCCATGCTCAGTTCAGCATCTTCTGGACATGCACTGGCTTATTTCTCCTCTGGGGCATCACCTTAGCTTAGCTACATTAGAGCTACATGAAATCACATCTTGTCACACTTCTGCCCATGCAGTTTTGTGAGATCCTCCTGGAGTTTCCTGCAGCTCAAGCAACATTAGAGTAGACAAAACATTTTCATCTCATCTGTAAAGTCAGAGATTTCTCTTACACTGCCTTTTCCAGGCCACAATATATTGAATAAACATGCAACAATTCTCCTCAACAGAGTGAACCAGATAGAAAAAACACTTAAAACTCCTTAGGAACCAATCAAAAGGAAAACATAAGAAACCTTTATCCAAAACCTCCTTTGAAAACATCAAGACTGTACCATAAGAAGACTGCTACTTAGACATTTACCACAGAGCCTGTCATTCAGAAAAAAGTGTCATGGGGTGATGAGGAGTCAGACCACTCGGTGTCTAGAGCAGCAGTGTTTTTATATAACAAACATAAATATTAAACTGCACAATTAGATGTGATTAGAATCACATTAGGATTCAAATTACTGAATCAGTAAGGGATTACAGAGGAGAAAAAATATGTCAGCACAGGTCAGAAGGGCCACTGAAAACAATTGAATTTTCTGCCTCCCTCTTTCTCTTGGCATTTGCAATGCAACAGAGCAGTTGATAAAACCCAGGTTTGCCCTTCTTACTGGTTGAAACTACAATGTTTGGCCACCACTGCTAGACAGGATGAAAACACAAAGAAAGCACATTATGCTGTGACAGAAGGAAGAATAATAATGACAAGCTCTTACTATTTACAGATTTAGTCACAGTAAATACTAAGAATACACCCTTCAGATAAATCCAAGACATCGATGCAAAGCATAATTTTTTTATTAATAGAAATGAAAATATAAGTGTCTAATGTGCCATACCGTATAAACATTTTAATCTAACTATGTTTTGGTTTTCACATCTGCTTATTGGAGTTCAGGAATACCTTTAAGACAGACTTTTCACACTCATCACAGTGCTGTCTTCCATACTGTAAAGGTCAAACTTTTCAGTTGTTGCGAACTGTGAAAATGCCTTCCACTCCAACTTTGCTACAAAAATTACAAATATCCATACACAAAATAGCTTAACTTTTACTTATTTTTTTTTCACTCAAGTCTTAGTCTTCTTATTTGTATGAGTGTTCTTCCTACACCTAAGCAGGGCAAAAAGGTTCAGAGCTATTTAGAGAGTCTACTGAACCATATAAATAAAGTACCTTTTAAGTCAGAACTGTAGGGTCCCTAGGTAATCAATGGAGAGATGCAAAAGCCCCCAGAATTATTTAAAGTGCTTAAGCAGTTATCTGTACGCCTACCATGGATATTGTGGAAGTCCCAGCTGCACTGGTAATCTCTGGTGAGTAAGAGGATCAAAGAAATGGGTGTTTTTATTCTCTCTCTCACCTTCCCCCAGACCCTGCTGAAATAGATACTGGCTGTCACCTTAAATACAACTGAGTTCCAGGTTCTGCCTAGGGAATACCCTCCTACACCCACCCTCCTCAGGAAGTGATGGGCCTTAAATGAGTTATGACTCATGTCCTGATCCTCCTTAGGAAAAGTCTTCCACCCTCCTCCTCTCCCACCACCTGCACAGAGATTACCATATGCAAGACAACTGAAAGATTAGCATGCAAACCTTGTTGGTATATGCATATTTATGTCCTAAAGTGGCTCACAGTGTTTTCTATTTTCCTGAAGTCATCCTTGCTTCATAAGGAAATCCCCTCTCCTTCTGCTTACCCTACTCACTCTCCAAAAATATCATGCAAAATGTTTTCTTGCCTTACTAATCACTGGTAAGAATTTCTTTGGGGTGTTGAAACCAAAGGGAATATACGCAATTAAGGCAATAAATGTTAATGAGAATTGCATTAAGTAAGGAAAAACACCTTGAATGTCATGTCAATATTTTTTCCAAATAATTAAATATTGTTGACTTTATTAGACAGACTTCAGGCTGACAACTTTTTGTAAATATGATGTGGAGAAGCTAGATGATAGCAGAAATGGAATCCAATTTCCCCACTTTCTGTTCCATTCTATAGCATAAGCTGGAGAATGTTTTGTTTTTCCACCTATTTCTCGGGGTCAGTGCTGGTGTGATGTATAGATACCTATCCACAAAAAAAATCCCAAACAGTTGAGTAAGGACTGAAGAATAGATTTAATCCAGAGGTCAATGTATAAGAAGGCAAACTTCAAATTTGTGTTGCCCATGAGAATTTGACTTTGCTATCTGTGAAAGTTCTTATCAGTGGAGTGAGGCCCAAAAGACAACAGTTTAGGGCTCATCAATCTAAAAATCTAGTTTAAAATCCTCTGTGTTAGGTTAGCAATCCTGTCCACAATCATGTCTTGGCTTTCTTGCCACGCTGGATGGCATCTGGGCCATCGTTGCTGTCATTCTTACAGTCACCTTTGACATCAGGGTCATGTCACCACTGCTCACACAGATTAAGGGGCAGTTGCTGGAAGGCTAAAAGGGCCTCAGGAATCTTTGTACCCTCACAGATGCAGGCTAGAAGCAAGTATAAAGGTTTGGCCAGCAGATGGGAACCTTTGTCCAGGACACGGTGAACTCAATCAGTAACACTTTGCTTCGTCTTTCTTCTGATCCCACCCCCATGACATGAAGAGTCCAACATGTCCTCTTTCCACTGCAGAACTCACTCATCCACTTCTGCAGCCAGGGTCCTGAACCAGTTTTCCAGAACAACTGCAGAGAGACAAGGAGAGTTTCTTCTGCTGCTAGAAGATATAAACTTCCAGCTTCTATTCTCCTGGAAACATGGAGATTGCTAACATCAAACATATGTAAAAACACCAGTTTTCACAGAAAGTCTGCTATCCATCTTTAAGGCAAAGCAGTTACTCCAGTAGGGTAAACATGGAATATCACTCAGAAAAGTTCCCAAAGGAGCCACAGGTGTTTCAGGCAAGATTCTACTGTCTCCAGCCCCCTGAGAAAAGACACATTACAGGGAGAAGATGTGCCAGATTGACTGGAACATGAGTTTACAAAGTTTACAGCGCTCCTAAGAATAAAATAAAGCTTCTCCAGAAATTGTGTTTGCCTTGGAGGCTCTCTCAGGCATAGTCCAGTACTATCTTCCCTCATTTACAGGAAGTTTAGTGTTCCCACATTAAAAAAACCCTTGGCACTGCATGACCTGTTAGGAAGACAGGTTATTCCGAGATGATACCAGGAGTGACTCTTCCCTTACATCATTTGCAAGGGATGTTTCTCCTGCCATAGCCCCAGAGTGCTTACCATACAACATCTCCTTCTAACATCAGCTAGAAGGTGACATTTCTACTAAATACATAGCCTCAATATTATTACAGAATTTTCCTGTTTGTAGCTAAAATGTCTGGAAGTCAATTTATTTATTCATTATCTCAAGAAACAGATTCCTATAAGGAAAAAGTACAGATGAATCCTATTTTTACTCTTCTCTTACTTTTTCTCAGTAGGTTGTAAACTTTTAGTCTGAGGGTTACCTTTTTTTTTCAGTATCTACTCATGTTACTGACCAAGGTTATTCTAGTTGGCCTGAGAATTTTTATATAATGAATACAGCACTAAAATGAGGATAATTCACCTACGTATAGAAGACCTAGAGAGAAAAACAGGCGTATCCTTGTAAACATTTCAGAAGTTGGAAATGATGAACATCTAATCACAAATCAGACAGTTTTGGCACAGACACCAGACTGAATCCGAACAACTATCCTTGAGGCTTGTAATACAAAGTATGGGAATAAATGAAAGGACAAGCAGCACCTCCCTGCATGATGGTGAGAATCAATCTGCTTCAAGGTGAGAAGGTATCTGGGATGGACAGCCTGAAAGCTCAGAGATTGAGAGATTAGATCCTAGAGATCAGGACAGCCTCAGCAGAGGAGACAGCTGAAAAGGTGTCCTGAGAGCTCTCTCATTTTTAGGACAGGCACAGCAATACCCTCCTAGAGGACAAAAAAATAAACATAAATTATCGCTCATTCCAAGAGAGCTGTAGATTTCTCAGCCATTTTACATAAAAAATTACTCCGGCACAGGGCAGTCCATCCTGCATTATGGAGGTGCTATTACATTTATATTTAAAATATCACAGAATCACAGAATAGGAGGGGTTGGAGGGGACCTCTGGAAAACATCTAGTCCAGCCGCCCTGCCAAGGCAGGGTCAAACCTAATGTGTCCAGATGGGACCTCCCTGAACAGCCTCTTCTAGTTCTTCCTGATAATGAGTTTACAGCCAAAATATGTATCTGTCATAGAGAAATATATATACAATATAGAGAGGAAGAGAGAGATAGAAGGAGACAGCTCGTCTCCACATTCCTGCATCTTTACCTCTGGAGCTACTGGGGTGCAGGAACCCCTAAGGATCTTGTCCTGGAAGCTATTTATAAAGAAACTTCCTCTGAAAAAGGAAGAGCTAAGAAGGTTCTCTCTCAAAATCTCAAAAAATGGAGGAAAAAAGCAGCTGAGCTTCAGAACAAAAAATTCACTACCAGTGAGCCAGAGAGATATAGAAACAGGGTCATTCTTCTCCTGTGGCTTTTCCACAGGAGTAGTCTCACAGTGGCTGCTGAAGACACCTCAGGATGAAAAATGCTGCAGAGAAACAAGCGATTGTCTAAGCAAAACTTCTTTACTTCAAATTGATAAAGACAAAATATAAAACACTACCATGCCCTAAGAACAGTAACAAACTCATGCTAAGGGTCATTAACTTACTCAGCTTGCTCACAGGATTCATTCAAATGCACATATAAGCTAGCAGTCAGACACATTAATAAACTTAATCATCAGTCCAGAAATGTGGCTGTAAAAATGATTTGTTTTGTATTCACCTACCCAAAGACATAGAATCTCTCCTTAAAAAAGATTAAAAAATAAATTAATAATAGAACAGCCTTTGGCAGAAAAGATTTATTTTTATTCCTTATTTCTAAAGTAGACAAATTTTATTCTCATCTGGTAATATAAAACATGATGAGTCAAATGCACAGGTGATTTTAATATAAGTGCAAGTTAAATGCTGGATATATTTGGCTTTGAGTGTTCAGGCAAGCTTAACTCCCTTGGATCTACAACTCAAGCGACTGTCAAAACACCATTAATTACTTCATTAAAGCTCCAAAAGAGTATTTAGGGGAAGAAACACAGGCAAGGTAAAATTAAAAGCTTAGAGAATCTCCTTTTATAATGCTCAGAACAACTTCCTTATTCCTTTGTGCTAACACAGCCATTCTACTGCTGTTCCTTCACTCACTGAATGCCAAAGGCAGTCTCAGAAAACAAAGCAGCTTGAAAGAAAGATCTGCAGCCAAAATCCCAGTGTCCATGATTTCCATCCTCAGAGGAGGCATAAGACAGAGCAGGGTACATGGGTGACTGATTCTCAGCTTCTCTCTGCTGATTCCCTGTCAGGCCTCTCATGACAACAGAGGTGATGCACAGAACAGACCTAAGAGGATGCCAACTCAGAAAACAAGTAAATCCACCAGTCTATGAGTGTTGATACTGTCTCAGTCTACTAGAGACCCTAAATGTCCAATTACCTCATGCAAATGCAAAACAGAAGCCACATATGCATAAAGAGCTCTAAGATAGAAAAATCAACATGTAAATTTCATCTTAAATTTAAAAGTGCAAAACTATCCTTCAGAGTTTTTTCCTATTGCTTATACTAGAAAAATAAAGCTTTGAATAGTTTCATTGTTTTCAGGAGATCCACTTGTTTTTCTTTTAAATGTGTATGTCAAAGCCAATTTTCCCTGTGCCGTAGCTGCATAAGGATACTGCAATACCTCAAGTACTGAAAAATGTATTAATGCTGCCAACATACCATTTCTCCCTGGTATTTTCTCAGTACTGCTTTAGCTACAAACAAAAATAATTCAAAGTATTTAATGATGTAGCTTGCATGGCTTCTAAACATTGTTCAGAGTCAGATACTTAAGCATGGTAAAAAGGTAACTTGCTTTTCTGAGGATGCTTTAATATTCTTTCCATCACTCTTCTATCATTAGAGTAAATGAAAACAAATCAACAACCTTTGGGCCAGAGACTTTTTTCCCAAAGTGAACTGTGCCATTATAGAAAAAAAACATTTGTTTACAGGAGGTAAAACACTCTCTCTCCAGACTATTTAATACCATCACTGCATGCTAACAGAACTGAAGCACCTGGGGTTACAAGACTTCCCTTTTCTTCAGAACTCATGCTATTAAGTTGAAAATCCAAACTGTCCTGACAAACACTATTCATTTTAGCTCTGAATTTCTCACAAGAGGATTACAGAAGTAATCTTGGGAGGAAGAGTTGAGGTTGCACCACTATTTCCCAAAGTATTGAAATTTTTTGTCTTGAGCGAGACCTTTCCAAATCTTTTGAATGGAGGTAAAATACCAATGAAGAACATCATTAAGAAAATATAATTACTGAAATAATTTCATATTAAAATCCTATGTGCATGTAATCAAGAATGACATCTCATCCAAAATCCTGTAGGAAATTACAATTTATTTCTTCATTGAAATATTTGGCTTGAATTATTCTGCTCAAGAACAGACAGTGGCAGATCTTTCTTTCCCATGAAGAGGGTAAAATCAATCAGAAAGCAAACTTTTATTTTTTGGGAGGACACCATGAAGGAAGATATATCCTAAGATATATTTACAGGTACTAGAAAGTAAAAGCATGTGTGAATAAGCCTGAAATGTGGTTATTTAAATTTTCTGCTATAAAAGGCATGAAACCCTTTTCAGGTTGACAGACACATAGGACAATTTTAAAGGACTGACTTGTTCTGTAAGGAAGGACATCACTATTATCCCATGACAATGTGCAGAAACTTTCTAGACTCACATTTAGCATATAAAAATCCAGTCAACACTTGAATACTAACTATAACTCTACACCAGCCTCCCACAGTCCCCCAAAACCACTGTTTTTCTTCTCCCCAGACATCTCTCACACCACTGCAGTCCTTTCTACCCAGTGAGAGGCCTGACAGCTTCTACCCTCACTCCTGCCCTGTCTGCATCCACTCTGCAGTGTCTGCAAAAATGTCTTTATTATCTAGAGAGCAAAAAACTCTGCCCCATGCTGGGGCTGTGCATTGGCTACCCAGCAGTAAACTCTTAGCAGGTAAGGCCAGAAAGTAGCAGATCTCCTGTATAAAGCAGGTGATGAGAACAAGACTGTGGTGTGGGATTTTTTTTTCAGAGGGCAATAGGAATATCTTGGGCAAGGTGAAAGGACATTTTGAGCTCTATGGGATGTTTAAGACATCAGTGGATGTCTTAGCTAACACTTGATGTTACCTTGAAAATACAGCAATGGACCTCGCTAATATTTTTCACAGGTTACTTTGTTGTGCAAGGTATAATTGGGCATGAAGTAAGGAATGACAGTCATTGGTGACCATCAAAATACAGTGGTTTAACAGAAGCCCTGGTCTGCTGTATCATCTCCCAGATGTCAGTGTCTTCTCTTGTGACTAAAAAACCTGCAGATATATATGTTTATGTGTTCTAGAATATACAGCCCAAACCAATTTGTTTTCCCTGTGCCAGGTCTCAACTTAAAGAATTAATGAATCTGTTTAAATTTTGGTCTAAAACCTAAACTGAATCCTAGTACTTGTTTAATTACTCCAAGAATAAGAAAACCAACACTACACTGAAAATTTCTGTACAAAGATATCATTCTTCTTTGTGCTTCATAAACTCATACTTGTCCTCATAACTTATATAGGGTATGAAAGTTTCTACAGAAAATATCCAGAAGTATGAGAAATTCTGTGATCTGTGAAATAATTCTACTATTTCTCATCATTTTACCAAGGAAAGGATCAGAACTAAACACACACAAAAGTCACAAAGGCCTTGTTGCAAATTAAACTGCCCTCAATCTGACTTATTTCCAAAACTACATAACTAACTGGACTTCAGAAAAGTGCAGGGCTAAAGACTGCAATTGTACTGAGCACCATAAGCAGATTTCAGTCAGAATAAATTCCTGATAGAAACTACTCTTAAAATTAAAAATAAAGAATATTTATTATGGAAGATACAATATAATCCATCGTTCTCAATATTAGACACTTTTACAAAAAGTAGTATCTTGCAAAAGCTAAAGATAATAAAGAATCAGACATAATACAAGGATTTAAAGCAGATAATTATATCTTGTAGCAAAGCACCATCTAAAGCTATTTCCAAAAGAACTAGTTTGTGGTTGATTACCAAAACTGTCAAGATTAAACACTTAGCAAATAATTCTTCTTAAAAACTGTTACATTATACTGAAAGTTATTTATTGCTTGTTAGAAAATAGAATGCGATTTGCATTCTTTTATTATGAAAAGTATTGTTCTCTCCTCTGGGCACCCAAGAAGAGAATTTAGATCACCCAAAAAAGGCAACCCTATAAAGGCATTTTCAAAATAAAATAAACTCCTGTGTGGAATTACAATTTACCTGACAAAGAAATTCTGGTTCTGATGAAGTGGTGTAATAATAGTGTATGATCACAAATCAGTTTGAGTTGACTTTCGGTTTGACTTACTGCAAAATTATCTTCTACATCAGTGAATAAGTAAAATTTTAAAAAAAGGAAAAAAGTATCATGTCTGATCTCTGTAAATCAAAGAAATTGAAACAGTTTGGCCAAGCATCTCAAATGCAAGTCAAGGAGCTCAATAAGTCCCAGCTAACTAGAAATAATTTCTTTCTCATATAACACAGCTTGAGGCAACACAATGTAAATAAAAATCAGGTGAAAGTCTTATCATTTACAAAATTGAACCTTTTAATCACAAAGAGATGTGGGTGGTTAACAGCAATTGCTGGTCATTCACTAAATTGTGAGGTCAAAAACAAGATCACGGACATCTTCAACATCCTCATGTGAACATCTTGTTAATGTTCACTCCCTAAACACAAGCTCAGACATTTAGTGTATGCTAGAAGAGTGTGAAAAAAAAGTTCTTATTTGAAGAAAATGCATAAAATTCTCATAGCTAGGTGAACTCTGACAGTGTCAGAGAGTTGATCTATCAGTACTCACTTTATTTCTTATTAGGTTTTTCTGCTGGTTAAATGAACACTGGTTCTCACTGCTATCACACGAGGGATGGAGAACCACAGCCAGTGTGGATGGGCAAGAACCCACACCCAGCAGAACAGTCTGCTGGGCTGAGATACAAAGATACCAATGGGCTAGGAGTTGAAGGGAATTTATTTATAAATTATTTAGGAATTTATTAATCCATTTAGAACAGGCTGGGGAGCCGAAGCCATAGAAATCCAATAAAAAGTTCTAAATGCTGAGGAAGTCACAAGGAGGAGGCTGGCAGAGAATACCTCCTATGGTTATACAGAGCACCCCTGTCTGCTTAGCAGCCCTGTAGGAGCAGGATAATTTACTCTTATCATCAACACTGTAAGACGTTTTTCTGTTTCCTATTTCCAAATGGCTGGAAGGCATAAAAAATGGGGGAAAGAAAAAAGTTTTCTGCACAAATTATAACTGTACAGATTTGCTTTTAAGAGCAGCTGTTTCTCAGAGCTGGAAAATATACAGAATTTCATATATCTGATTCTCTGCTAGAAGCACAGGCTAGAAGCCAAACTAATCAAACCTCTATCAAAAATACAATTTTAACATCTATTTGGGTTTGGACTTATCTCACTGCTCCCAGACACTATTGATTATCATTATCTGCATGTCTCTAGTATTCTAAACAGCAGCAGCAAAGGGAAATGAAAGTGAGCATTTCCATACAAAGACAGATAGAGGCTTCTAGGGCAGAATGAAAACTGCTGGTGCTGACTGAAAACAGAGCCTAACTTCATCTCAACTTCTATAAATACACTGTCAATAGAAAGGAATAAGATACAGCCTAAACTAAAATATTATTAAAACTATAATGAGAAATAAGGGATTTCACCAAAGAAGAAAAGGTATTACATTATCAGAGACTGGTTGCTGTCTACGCTGCACTTCTTGGCAAGGTTAGGAATGATTGTTGTCTTTTTCTTTGCAACAGATTTCTCCTTATAACTTTGGTCTATTATGTGCTTGACTGGACCACAGGAACAGGATATGAAAAATGTTGTCGGTAGCAACTCTGTTGGAGTACATAATGGAAGTTTTTGCTTTAGTAAAGTAACCTCATCCTTGCCTCAGAAAACTAAAATCTGCAGAAAGCTAGAACCCCAAACAAGGGCATAGTCTTGAAGCCTTTCTCTCTCCATTCTTTTCCAGCTTTAGGTACATAGCTGCTCATATATCTGCTCCTGAAGAAGTAGATTTTCATTACTTCCCATCCTCCAATACTTACACGAATCCAGGGTAAACACTGTGTACCTCAGAGACCTGCACGGGAGATTTTACAGACTTCAGACCTTAAAAGCAGGAAGAGCAAGAAAAGTGCCTTCTCTTAATCCCATTGAGTCATCTTTGCACGCGTCAGAGGGGTCAATCTTTCCCCCTTCTTACCCACAACAAGGTTATTTTCTCTTTAATTTGCAAGTAAAAAATTAAAAAAAAGACAACCATTCCATGTGCACAATTCTACCATGTTAGAAGACAGAAATTAGCCACTGGGATGTTTCAGTCTCTCTATGGGTTATGGACCAAGAATTATACAGAAAATTATTAATATCTGACAAACAGTTTTGGTCCATCACATTTTATACAGATATGAACCAAAACAAAGAGGCCTTCAAGTATACAGATACAGTAACCTAGTGGATGTATCATCAAAATCACTACTAGACTAAGGGAACAACTTTCTTATTGAATTGTTCGATGTTCTGCAGGTCACACTTTTTTCTGTTCCTCTAGCCTAATGCAGACTAACAGCAGATTTTGACCACCCACAGCAATGTAAGAAGCAAGACTTAGCAATCCCCAGACAGCAGAGGAGAGAGGAATCCATTCTGAGTTTTTGCTGTAAGTAACAAGTTATCTACTTGGCAAAAAATAGTGGTTTTGTCATGTTTTCAGATGATGGAAAAGGTTGCCCATAAGGTTTGCACAATCTGTCTCCACTCTTAGAAGTTTTAAGACCTGCCTGGGTGAAGCCCTCAGTAACCTAGTCTGTCCTCACAGCTGACCCTGCTCTGAGCAGGAAGCTGGACTGAATGACCTCTGCAGGACTTATCCAAACTGCCTCCCATGCCTCTATGTTCTATTGTATATAAAACCCTCCCAAAATAAAGCAGAATTATTCCCCTAGATTTCAATGCTTCTACATCTTATTACCAACCCACATATCCCACAGATTTAGTGATTTACCTGAAAATTTAGAGGCAAAAGGAAAAAAGACGAGACCAATAGGAAAAAAAAGAAGGAATACTTCCTATTTCTTTTAATTCAAAACACAGCTCATAATTTGATGCAGCAGAATTGTCACATACTGCAGATGTTTCAATCATATAATAGATAGATGATTTCATGCCACACTAACACATAGAATTTGTTCCTATATTAAGATGGTCTGTAACTACAAACTAGCCTTCAGCATAATATATGAAAAACACTTTCGCTGTAATCTGGTTGACTATTTCATAGACAGTGTAAGAAGCTGTCTGATCTCAGTTTACATGCTTCATCTATGCTGTTTGGTTGTGAGAGTAGCAAAAATACCTTTTTTTTCTTCAGGTTTTTCCTCCTTAAGTAAATGTTAATTTACACTTCTATCACTGTGAACACTGGTTAATAAAATATTTTACATACCAAATATATTACTGATTAGCAAGAGATTATACACATAAATCTAAATACAACTGTTAAATGGACTGTCTTGGTCTCAGTAATTTACAGGAAAAATCATTTATCCAACAAAACAACAATGCAGAAATGTGAAAAGTAGCTTTGTAGAGGATGCATGAGTGGAAGCACATTTAGTTCTAACACGCAAACCTAGACATTGGATGTCCAACAGGAGCCTGGATCACCTGTCATCTATTTATGGCAGCAAATTTCTTTTAAAGATTAACCTACACAGGCTTAGAAATGTATGTGCATGCATATGTAATTTACCAGAGGGTATGCAGATGTACAGACCATGGCACATTCCTCAGAATCACTCAAATCATGTGAGCTGTGACACTGTAAAAGGAGACCCCTGTAGCATAAGTACCACATTCTCGGCACAGCCTTTATCCCAGTGCTCAGCAGCAATCAGATCATGCAAAGATTCCTTGCTGAGCAGTCTCATCTCCTTGGACTGCAGAAATGTACCTAAAATTGAACAATTCTACACACAGAGAGCAAGCACTGGACCATTTGGCAGAGGGGAGATATTCTGGACGCAACAAAACCAAATGACACCAATACTTACCTGGCAGGCATTATAAATCAACTGGTGTTCCAATTTTTTGATCCCTAGAATCTGCTGAAACATTTCATAAAGCTGTTCCTTGCTCAGAATCAGCTCTGATACAGCACTTAAGGCCATTCTATTCGGCTGTTTGCAAAAGTCCTCTTCTCCCCTGTATATGGCATCGTATTTGGCTAGCCAAGAGCTTAACACTGTCTCTTTGCTTAATCCATCGATTTCCGGCAAACTTCGGACTCTCTTCTCTATGTTTTTCTTAAAAACATCTCTAAAGTCACTTGCAGAACATCCTCCACTGTGGACCATTCTTGCAACTCGGTCACTCTTGAGAAATACCTTTTAAAGTAAAAGAAGAGAAGAAGAAAAAAAGAAACAAAACCAGTTAGGCATGGACACAAATACAAAACAATCCCTGTGTAAGGGAATACAAGATAGTATTTTGCTCCTACACAAGATGGCTTTATATGAGAGAGTTATACAGTTTGTTCTGTTTGTTATTTTTTTACAAGTATTTATGCATAAATTTAGAATAGTTAGACTAGACGAACTTTGAATTAATAGCAGCTAATTTAAAATTTGCCCATAATGAGACAGAAATCCAGGAGGAAAAAAGGAAAAAAGACCCCCACCAACAAAAAAAAAAAACAAAAAACAAACAACACCCCAAAAACTAAAAAAACACCACAATCAATATTAACAATTGAGAAGATAGACTCAAAGACATAGAGTTCTTTCTTCTACTGTAGATACAATACTGGAGATACAGTACGGGATTCTCCATGTAAAATCACCAATGATCAACATAAAAACGCCCTTCCCAACTACTCATACTCTAAGATATGACAAGTCAAATTAAAACAACAAACCAATTAAATCAGCTCCACATTCTGTAAAAACTTTTCAGCGTTCAAGAACAGTTGTTTTCATCTCTTTTAGAAGGGCCTTGGCAAGGTCAACCTTTCCAGATACTGTATGTAGCCTGCACATAGCTCACTTATAGTACCAAGTCTCATGATACTGTTTCTCTACAAGATACAACCAACAAAAAGCTGACAATGCAGCACAATCACCTGTGTAAACAATGGATGTGCGCCTTGGACAGGGATTAAACTACATCATGCCATTGAAAGGATAACTCAGGGAAAACCACTGGATTCTGCAGAAGAGGGAGATGAATCAAGACTCT
>NW_005054324.1:3748964-3840070 GCF_000277835.1 Geospiza fortis
TGCAAGGAACAGATGAGAAACCACAAAGCTGAAACAGAACCATCACCTTCTTTCTGACTGTCTGCTCTCTTCAGTCAGATGTATGAGCTGGGAATTAAGCATGCATTTTCAGATAGTCATTACAGTCACCAAGGGATATGAAACCATGTATGATTTTGTGAATAGAAATGACAGCACAGCAGAGCTCTGACTCCAGGTCATGTTAGAAGATGGTGTACTTAACAACCAACCTAAACCAACCTACTGTGCTTCACTTTCAAAATACAGAAAAATGGAGTAGGAGAGGAGCTGAAAAGCTGAGCAGAGGAGTACACAGATGTAAGCAGATAAAAAAAATTAATTCTAAAATTTTAGTGCTTGTCAATGCACATTCTCTTGTAGCATATTTTAAAATGTGGTTACTTATAAAATGTATTTTTCAACAGATATCCTAATCAATATTGCACAGGAATGCTGCAGATTAAACCTGAAAGTATTTGCCCAAGGAGATTATTTTAAAAAACCTCATCACCAATATATGCTAATCACATGTTATGCTCTATCTGTACTACAATACATTTTCTTTTATGTAAACATGAGCATCTAAGGTTAAATTCTTACCCATAATGGGACCTGACGTAGTTACTGTCAATTAATGCTTACATTAATTTCCTCAAAAGACTACACAAATATTGAATCTCATTTCAAAACAACTAATAGTCAGAAATTCCATTCAGCAATAAAATGTATTCACACAAACAGGTACAAGGATATTAAGTCTTGTCTTAACAGTCTGCAATTACAAATGATTCATTCCTCTAACAGCTTCACTGGTAAAAAAAGATTACTTCAAACTTATTTCAGCTACTTTGTACTGTTCATCAAAAATATTTAATCTTCCATCACATTAGCCTGCATACTGACATGAGAAAGTAGATGCAGAAGACAGTGAGAAATTAGGAATACTTATAAACACTTCCCACCCAAAATCTCATATTCATGCAAGATTACACAAACTGACGTATTGCTATTATAACTGGACCAGTCTTGTAAAAACAAACCAAAACAACCTAAACGCAACCAAACAAAAAAAAAAAGCCCAAAAAATCACTCCACCAAAAACCACCAAAAAACCCCCAAAACCCCCACAAAAACAAAAAAATACTCCCAAAACCAAAAAACCCCAACTCCAAACCTACAAAATACACACCGTAACAACATCAGCATATCATTCACCTTGCATTACCTTCTTTCTGTGTTATTATTCAAAATGATTAATCCTGAATGAAAGGGCTTTAAAGCTGCAAGCACTTTCCTTGATTTATAAGCGATACTAATTCAAAATTTATTTGTGATTCTGAAGTTGATTTTCCAAGAGAATTTTTTCCAGTAAAAACTCATTCAATTTTTTTGACCACTTAACCATGGAAAGGAAGCATTATTGCAACACTTGGTGCACACAATAATCACACAATAATGGCATGTTTGTGTTGGTCAAAGCAACAGGTATGTGCAAAAAGAAGGTACAATATGCATGTGCCCTTGACTCTAAAATATTCCCTTCTGATGTGTTTTGGGTCACAAACTGTATTTTTATTAAATTTTCAAAAATTATTCCAAGGTAATTATTTTTCAAGATACAATGGATGTAGAAGGAAATTACTCAAGATATAAACTCAAGATGTGAGTAACAGGGTATGAAAAGCATGGTTTGCTCTGCAAAGGAATCCACTGGACCTAAAGCTCTTAAAGTATTACTCTTATTCGTGGAAATTTACCATTTTTTCCTGAGGGGAAAAAAAAAAGTAACATCTTTAAAATGAAGTACTTGCATTTAAGATAATTAAAAAGCAATAATAACATTTTAGCAAAACTATTTCATAGTCAAGGATTTATTTGCAGCAGAAAACCATAAGAGAATAGAAATTCTATTAGGATTGTATCAAATGTGTGACAAATTTAAAACACTAAGATGCATTAAAAAGCTATTAAGTGTCTCATTAATCCTGTTCCTGAAAGACATATGGTACACTTCATGTTGAATGTAAAATCCTTTGCTTCAGTTAGACTTCTGAGATTCATCTGCTTGGTTTCAGAGCTTTCAAAGATTATACCAGCAGCACAATCATCCCCATGAGGGAAAATATTTTTATTGATATTTATCTTTAAAGCAAAATGCTAATTAAGTACATTCACTAAATCTCTGGTTCGTACTGCCTTCATTCCCGTATTTCAACTGATCATTAGACTTTAGTTCTAATTAAATAATTATTCAAAAACTTACAATGTAAAATGTTATCTCAAGTCTCTCAACACTAGGGGGGAACTGGAGATGAAAAATATTAAGAGGTTTGAGTGTGAAATATAAAACATCAGAAAAAGTTATTGTGGGCACAAAGAAATTTAATTCTGCATGGAACCAGATTTGGCAGATCAGCCACAATCTTTTGGAAATCCAGACATTATTCAGAAATAATTTGAAAGAGTCAAAGTTTTTAATTAAGCATTTCTTGTTACTATCAATGTTTTTCAGACTTCCTCAAAGACATCCTGGATTGATACTGTTGTCAGTCAACATTTGAACGTCTAGGATCATTACTAGTTTATTGAATCCACAAATCAGCATCAACTGTCCATGCTACCCACTGCTAACAAAGTATCAAACACTAGAAAGGAATCTACTAACAAATCAAATGCATTCTGGAGAAAACAGATCATTCAAATACAGGTTCCAATGGGCCATATATATCCACTTTGGGGAACTTTTTCAATTCCTGTTATTTAGAGTCCTCCTAAATAATTTTGGACTGAGCCGCACCTTCAGTTTCTGATGGATAAAGTTCAACTCATTCAAAGGTGAGATAATGTGTTTTTAAAAAACCCCAATAACAATTGTAATCTACTGAAGAACTGTTTAAATCCACTGTTTTCCAATCATCACACATATGCAATTTCATCTACTGCAAATGCTAGTAAAAAACCTCAATTCAAAATAGTCTTTAGCACTAGATAATTACCTTAAAGTATATTTTTGTTTAAAGATGAAAAAGCATTATTTAGCAGTGTCTACAACTTAAGAAAATATTAGAAATATTATGCAAATAACTGATTTTCACTTCTAGAACATACGCCTTAAATAACTTTTCTGTTTATTAGACATCATACCAAATTTGACTAATTATACAATTAGGCAACACAAATATGCTTATCTTATTCTCTACTGTAAAGCTAAGGAAAAAGAAAATTCAAGCAAAGGCAGTAGGATAGGTGGACCACAAGAATGACTTCTCAACCTCTGACAACTTTTTGCTCATCTGGCCTCTGTACACCTTCTAGCAGTGCAAAAGCACCAACATTCTCCTCCTCTTTAAAAAATGCAGCACTTGGAGCTTCATTTACCATCTTCCACAAGAGCTATTAGAGATTTTTCTTCATTTTTGATGGTCACTTCTGTTCCTGTAGCTTTGAGGAGATCACATTTACCCTTTAGACATGTCCTATTTCTTAACAGTCAGAGCTCAATGCATCATTATTCACGAAAAATACTGTGGCAGCTCAAAATGCACATCTCTGGGACAGCAAACTGCTAGACACACTAAACACCACCTGAATCAGCTTATTACCTTTCTTCCAATACCTCTTTCAAGCTGCATAACAGATTTTTGCACTTCTGCTAAATTCTGGATGCAAACCCTTGGGCTCCATGCATACTCCAGCACAGTTAGGGGTGTGTGACAGATGCACTCAGCCACACGACCAAACCAGCAGCAGTTTGGTACAGGCTCCAGTGGAGGCCATGGCCTGGGCCATAGCTTGGCCAAGAAATCCTCTCGCTCCCATATGTTCTCTGAAAACCCACAAAGGAGCAGAGGGACCCAAGTGAGCACTGGTGACCTTGGAACGCTGATCAGGTGACTCATGCATGAACAGCAGGCGGCTTTTCCAAGACCCATTTATCGAGGAACAAAGAAGGCTGTGGGTACAAGAAATCTCACAAATACCCCTCCCACCGCACGCAATTTCACTAAAAGCCAACATACATATCCTATACATGGAACTGTGTTCCCTGTATATGACAGATGAAGTGAGTTTTCTTTGAGCTCTCCCAGCTAAACAGCGTGGCTGCATAGCTGTGATCTTCCCTTGAGCCTTTCAAGGCTGAGACCCTTTACAATACAGATCTTTGGTAAGCAATTGATATTGTGTGTAACCTTTAGTATGACAACTTTGACTTGTGCCTTGGTAGCTTTACTTATGCCTTTGTACTTTTGAATCACTGTTTAAACAACTCTGCTGCAGAGTAACAAAGTGAATGTTGACATTAAACCTTGTTAAATCACACTTTCACAACACCATATTCAAAATGCTTTTGCTAATATCTTTATAAAACCTTTCACAGGGCTTCTTTAAGAAAACTAAATCATTCATTCGTGACAAGGAAGAATAAAAACAACAGCCATTGCACGCAGGGCCTCTAAATAATAGGTCACCCAGGAGTTCTGATATCTTCCTCCTTCTATTACTATGATTACTTGTATGCCGTTTCGAATTAAGCATAAAACAATCCTTTCTTCTAGACTACCAACCAAAGCTGTAACAGGAATCTCTGCACTGATGCAGACCATAGGAAATGCTTCATTACCTACACATGCATTTGTAAGTGATTGCATCAACTACTCCAACTGATGCTGCACATTATTTTACCTGTGAAAAAACATAAATGTCCTTCTAATTAGGACTATTCAGGTCTCTGTTGGCCTCCAGAAGCTTGCTAAGGAGATGCAAGAACTACAGCGTGGCCACTGGGCCAGCACCAGCAATGCAAACACATTCTTTAATGGCGACCTTCTTCCAAAGACTCCACCGGAGGCTGGCACAACTGTAAAGGTACTGCTGCACAAGGGCCAAGCGCTGCCCTGCTACAGCAGCACAATGACTGATGAACCAGAGAGGTAACCACCTGGATCTCCAGTGTGTTTATTCAGGACAATGTACTGCAATTGACCTTTGGGGTATCCTTAAAACATGCTACTGTTAAAACAGAATCTTTTCATATAACTTAGAAAAAGGACTGTCATGTAAGGCCTAAAGACATTTCTCTTTAGAGATTTTTTTCAGAGGTACACTATCACCCAGGCACAGATACACAGCTACGGAGAGAAACATTTTGTTCTTACAGATGTGTCCTTGTTTTAAAGGAAATTTCTTCTCCTTTAAGCTTACCAGAAGCAAAGCTGGAACTATATTAAGGTTAATGACAATTATGTCATATCAGAAATTGTCAATTAAAAATAAAAATGAACAGAAGTACCTCTTTAATAAAGACTGAAGAAGGGCAAAAAGGACTTTGATGGAAGTCCAAGGAACATTCAAGTCTATGAAAGCTTTTTAGGTTTCTGATATACTTTTCTGATGTGTTTTGTACTCAAGCTCCTGCTGTGCTTTGCACAATTACCATCTTGAGTTTATGACTTACAGAATAATTTTTTTAAAAAGACAGCAATTTTCAGGGCTAAATTGAGCGCTAAATTTTCTCCAAAAGACAATAATTCTTGTTCTGCAAACTAAAAGGAATTGAAACAAGTTTTTTATTTAAAAACTGGATGTGACATGCATCATCATGTTGTGCTAGAAGCATTACTTGAGGCAAAACAAAGCATAAGACATTTACTGTGTAATATTAAATAGCCCAAATGCAGCTACTGCAGCAGCTCTTCAAAGTCACTGTCAAGAGATCTCACTAACCTAAAGTCCTTCCTGTTCCACAGGAATAAAAATTATTCCAATTTCAGTCATTAATGTGATCAATGTTCTCTGGGACCAGCTCAGTAGCTCCACTCTAGACTGAAACTGCACAATGCATCACATCAAGAGCTGGGGCTTGTTTGATGAAGGTGCAAAAACTTCTGACAATTTGGAGAACAGCCTCCACAGCCATACATTTTAAGAATAAAGGTTTATTCCTAGTAGCAATTAACATGTATAATGTCCAGCACTGTCTGCTGCTATACCTTGGAGCTGCAGAAGATATGATACTCTCACAGCACTTACAACAGTCTTGGAAGGAAGAAAAAAATTATTTTCTTCACACCAAAAATTATTAAGTTGACGTTTAGACTAGTTCAACTAAGCACATTAGAACAACAAGATCATTTTGGGTCAAAAATAAAAAGTTAATGTAGTAGCATCATACATCCAAGAGTAATATAATTATTTTTATACTCCTTGAATAAAATTTCTGCACTGGCTACTGAAATAGCATTTATATCGAAGAAGACATTAGTAGTTATCAATGCATGTTAATAGCTACTTCTAATAACTCTTGGCTGCTGAACATGAGTAGAAATTGAGGTAGTTAATGAGATTTGCTCAGTACTTTGAAATCAGAAGCACTTTTCACATTTTTAGAAAAAAAAATAAATTAGGCATTGCTTGCAGGACTTATACCTCCCCTGTTCTCTTTCATACCCTAGAAATATCCTCCAGGCACTATTTTGATTTTTTTCACAATGAAATGATCAGAGTTAAAGGATCCTATTTTCAAATCTATGTAAGTCATCAGAACAGAGTCCTCACCTTCAGGTAAAAGCAAAATATTTTAAGAAATCACACCTATAAACTCTGATTAATCTACTTCAGAATTTTAATTATTATTTTGTTAATAAAAGGTTTCATCTCTTAGAAGTATACTACATTGTACAGTTTTCCTTAATTTTGAGGGGGTGAGAAATCTAAAAAAAAGAACTTTAATTTTGGCTAACAGTGAGGTTTTTGTTTGTTTTTAAAACCTCTTTAAAGTAGCAAATTACATTAAGGTGAAAAAAGAAAGCAAAATTTAAAGTAGTAAACCATCATCATCCAAAGAGGCATAATCATTCCAAATGTTCCTTTTTTTTTTTCAAAATATACCTACTGCCCTTCTGAGCACATTTCTTCTTATTGAGATTAATGGTTCAGAAACCATCACAAGCTGAAATATTCAGGTGATGTACTTTGCTTTCTTCAGCTCTTTTAGACACAACAGCTGTACACTGCACATTTACCACAGCTTAGCAACCAGCTATCTGTAAAAAAAACCCACCAAAACTCAAACTCTTGAAAATTAAAATATCTGCTACAGCTCCAGGGGTACATGCTTGTAAGCACACTACACAGCACTGTGCACTGGGATTTTTTTCTTTTCCAGCTTTTTCTAAATGCACCAGCAATTGCCAATGTCTACCCAAATTGCTGTTCCTGATGGCAACACATTTCACAGAGTCACGTGCTGCAATGTTCGTGCCTTGGGCATAAGAACAAACAGAGGTAAAGTGACAATCACCATAAAAAATCCACAAAACTGTTTCACCCAGAAGCAGTGTTTTCTCCTGGGTCAATTTATTCAAGTTAACCAGGTACCCTTTTGAAACAAGCATATTTGTCCTCCTTTCACGGCTGGTAACAGCAGCAATGGTTTTTGCACCGCAGTGAGGCACACAATATAGACTGCTGCCTGTGTGAGCATGGGTGTGGATCACTTTTGCTAAGCCTCCACTTGGAACAGGCATTGTGATCTTCCCTTTAACAGCAGCTTCCCCTTTGACCAAGCCCCATTGCTCAGGCTGAAGCATGCTACAAGAGAGCTAACAGCTTTCTCTCCAGTATCCTGATTCTGCCTGACCACAACTCCTCCCTTTGGTGACCACTGGAAAGTTCCAGGTTATGAGAATTTCAAAGGCTCTATTTTAGATACCATAAGACTGACAAAGGCTGTTAAATTGAATGTGTAACGCATCATGCCTTGGTGATGCACCTGTTAAAAGGCTTGCTCTCACCTCACCACTGGTCCCTATTTTAACCAGCAAATTCCATAAGGAAGGTGTCCAACCCTGACTATAAGGGAGGAATACAAAGGACAACAAAAGGTGGGAAAAAAAAAGCAAAAAGAAACCAAAGATTGAAAAAAAAAGACATCAAACGGAAAGCATATTTACACAGAAATAATGAGTAGCAAACAGAGTCTTGCTAAAAAGGATTAGGAAAAAAACATTTACTTAGCATATTTATCTATTTCACAATTAACAGATGATGACTAGTTTATACAAAACTACCTCTGGTGTGTTCAAACTTGAGAAAAACACACACCTCCTTAAAATCAGCAACTCATATTTTCATTTGCCTTGCTAAGGAACTCCCCAATTCTCTTTTTGGTGTTTACTGAGCGCTGTAAAAAACACAAGAAGCCCCAGCACTTTATCTCTTATGATAGTCCTACCTCTTAGGATACAATATTTCTAAATATAAAATCCAATTTCTTGCATTAACTGTGAGAAAAATTGAAGTAAATGGCCAAGCACAATAAAGAAGGGAAAATAGTCTTTCACTTCTCTAAATTTTCTTCTGCAGTCACTTGTGGTTCTAGTTTTTATTCCACTTGACTAAAAGTGGAAGTTATGTAAGTGACAGTTTTCATCATTGGTATTGCACTGGGTTCATTTTGTCAGAGATGAAAAGAATTGGCAATTTCACTTCCCTATTACCATTAATATGCTTCTGCATTAACCATTTTCACATGAGTATACATTAATAGCTTTTAGTTCAAATGAGCATACTACTATATCTCTATTTTTGAATATAATACTAGGCACTCTATAGTCAGACCAGGTCTGCTGAGATCCTTTCAGTCCCTATCACCCACCACCACCCTAAATACTTCCATGCAATGTGAGGACTCCGTTTCAAAACATGTATTTTTACTGATCAGTGCCACTGTTTCACTTCCAGTTCATATATTCTACAGCTCAAAAGGGACATGAACAAATAGAAATTAGGCCAAAACCACCTGAAATGGTGTCTCATAACATTATTGGTTTTTTTTCTGCTTTAGCAACTGAAAAAGTGCCAGCAAACTGACAACTTAAGCAAATAACCTGCCACTTTCTTTCCCGGTACTAATCCGTTTTAGCGGCTTATTTTTTCATTGGAGTATAAAGGGCACTGTGGGGTGGGGAGAAAGGTTAAAGCACTGACTTCACTCTGCGGCCTAAGGAAACTGGGAAAGAACTGACACATTGTGAATACTGCAAAACTTGGGTACTCACTGGAAAACAAGGACAAGAGTAGACCCTCTAAAGCCTTTGAAGGCTTACTCATGATGTCCTATCTACCAACATGGCACCTTTCTCCTACTGTGATCCCCAGGATTTAGGGGAAATAGACACATGGGAAAATGCAGCCACTTGCCATCTAAGAAAAAACTTCTTTTGCACCCCATGAAAGGTTACATCGTTTTAACAGTATTCTTGAGAATGAGATGTAGTGTACAGAAATGGCAGAGCAAAAGATCTATGAGAAAAAACCACAGCTGTGTACTTTGCATCCCAAAGCCAAATAGAAAAGGCTGCTTGCACCCTTCACCTCCTGTATGAGCCAACACCTGCTAGGACAGTTTACTACAACTGCTTAAAAAATAATTCCATCATTACTAAAATATGGGAAGTAAGAACAAAGGTTGAAGAGGAGAAAAGAAGGTGACAACTGCCACAGGTATCTGGAACTGCCCACTGGAGTCAAGTAGATAAAGAGATGCAATCTGGAAGATGAAAGGAGTACTAACTGTCCTACTACCCATGTTTACCTATGCAATTCACCCATTTTAGACCCCTTTCCAAATTCTGGGCAAGAGCACACTGCTCCAGAGGACAACACAGTGCTCCTCATGCAGGCTCTGCTTTGAAGCACTCCCTAGAGGAACCTCTCTTGCCACAGCGAGGACAGAGAAGCATGCAAAGATTCATTGTCCAGACTGTTCTACACAACATCCCAAGGCAAGTGGTGCAAGTGCCTTCCAGAAGTTCTAAACAATCACAGCAGAAGACTTTGAATCATTTGGGGAGAAACAGGATGGAACAACACAGTTGAGTTTAACTGCAAGCTGATGTGATAGATAATACTAGTTTTGTGATGAGAATGTATTTGGTGTTACAAAAAGTGCTTCCTTGCTTCTCCCATAGGACAATCTGTGCTTCAAAGTGTTTCTGTTCTAAGAGGAAGATAAGAACAATGGAATAGAAGTGCAAATGCAGGCAGGGACAGTGCATCATGAAAATGGGAGTGCTTGGGGAATTGTTTTTTATGTCTTTGCACTTAGAATGCATTACTATTTGTGTGGACATTTCTCAACAGCAACACCATCTCATCACTCATTAGAATGCATTTCTATTTCACAAAGTTATAAAGGATATTCAGGGCTGGCAGACACTAAGCCATTGGCATGTCAGATTTAGCTGTTAACTGTTGTCTTACAGATATGTTTATTCCAATACAACTTTTTTTAAAAAACAGCCTTTATCATAAATACATTCTCTCTCTCCATCTTTATTAAGTGTAATTTCTGTGTGTCAAAAAACAACAATACATTTTCCTTGATTAATTTTTCACAAGGCTGATCAATTCATGGTGTTGGCAGGAAAGTTATAATACACAAGAAGAGCTTCAAAACACATTCTAAATCTTAAATCCTTCCTTAGATTTAATAATCACCCAGCTGGCTGCACTTCAGAAAGCAATGCTTCAATGGGAAGATTAATGAACAGTTGGTCTGCTGTTTAATCCCTCTAGATTTTAGCATGCAGCATGCAAACTTTTACAAGTTGGACTATTTTTATGCATTCCGATTATATATCAAGGTCCAAATAGCTTAAATGGTAACTTTGAGGTTTCTTAGTCATAGTTTACTCTCTCTTTAGAGTATTTAAATTTTAGAAAATATTAATTTACTCTTCTTCAACATTCTCTAGACCATTTTAAAGATTATCTTTCAAGATATCATCTCACATGAGAAACACCTTCAATTTCTTCTTTATTTATTTATAAATAATTTTACACAATCATCAACTATTTTGCCTTGCTAGCAGTATTCTATGGCAAAGATTTAACTCTATTTTATTTTGTGTCTTAAATTTAACTTAAGACACAAAAAGTAAGTTCTTCTCTACTTCTCTACAGCCACACCAGCCAGTTATTGCCTCTACCTCCAACAGGAACAACTGCTGCCAGCCAAGTTCTGGTGCCCCTGACCTCCATGGTGTCCATACTGCTCAGGTAATGCCTGAAGTCCAAAAGAATGGTAAGGTGAGGTAAGAAAATTTGCATCTAGCCTGAGACGATGGGGAAGACATTGTCCATATGCCTTTATCCTCCTCCCTCAGCGTTTCCACAACCATGCCTTTCTTTCCTGGGCTTCCAGGGGAGGTGCTGATAATAGCAGAACAACCTATGAAACTTTGTTTGCAATTAACGGGGCAGTCTGAAATTATTACAGTCAGAGGAACCTCTCGCCTAGAGATAATTATGGTTGTGTACCAAGGGACAAACCCCAGTTATCTACCCAGTGTAATTCAAGATCCTACAGAGTTTTGTTGCACAGTTACACATAGAAGCCAGAAAAAAAATTCTTCACAGACCTCTTACAATCTAGGGCCCCTCCCAAAAAATGCCCCAAAGTCCTGAACTTTTTTGCTTCAAAGCTCCCAGTAACAAGTACAGTGTGGAGAGCTGAGGATGGAAAAATAATTAAAAAAAACAATACCACCATGATGTTGAAAAGTTCTCCTTCTCCAGTGTGTGGCCAGTCTGTTTCAAATTCAGCCCAACAAGACTTCACCTCTTTCTCTTTTCTCCAATAAACCAGAAATGTACAAGAAAGTATATTATTTTTAAGCTTTGTCTCTTAAATGACAGTAGCATCTATATTCCAAAATGTTTTCAAGCTAAGCCAGACAAGAGCTTTGGCAAAAGCAAAATGGTTTGCAAGTCAAATGTAATAAGCAAACAAACATTACCCTCCTGCTGGAAAACCAGCTTTACTTACACCAAGATAAAGCTTAAGTTATTTGGTTATTGTGACTAGCCTATTAGTCAACACCATAATGCACTTCTAATGCCCAGAGAGAAGACCACACATCTCTGGTCACCCACAGGGCCAAAACCTCAACACTGTAAAGCCAAAGTCTGATCGCAAATTCTTCTAATTTTAGTCTTTGTACTATCGTTCCACTCAATTTCTAGTCATAATTCCACTAATGCATAAGATTTTTCATTTCTATTACAGCTTCTTTTGGACTATTCTCAAAACATATTTCCCACTTATCTAAGCAGCAGACTTACACTGATCTAAGTAGTTTTTATAAAAAAGTAACTCAATTTTGCATCAGGCTATTTGGAAACATTTGCACTATTCATCTGCCAACTTCTGAAACATATTACTCATACCAAGAGCCTTCTGTCATCTTCTAACACAGTTTTTCTAATTTGATGGTCCGAAGGGCCCAGAATAATCCTTAAAGGTTTTTTATTTTAATCATAAATTTTATGACAGCCAGAAATAACCTCCTTACCATGGCTACTTCTACAAATGATTGCACCTTTCAACATACTTATTATTACTGACAGGTTAATTTACTGTAGAATTTGCATATTTATCATGATCACTATTTAAATACTGAAAAAAATCTGTTACAATAGAAGCAGTAAGCATGTACTTAGAGTTTGTTTTGTGGTTCATTTCAGAATTCATGGCCCTATTCAGTGAAATTCAGATTATTTCACCCTCACACTAAGAATTTAGCCCATAAAACATGAAACAGGCAAAAAGCTAGAGAATTTGAACATGTAAAGGGTAAAGATTAAGAAAAGGAAAAAAACTCTAACAAGAAACACACTATTGGAAGGTAAATCTAATACTTGCTGCAGCCACAAAGTCAGTATGCATCTGCCCAAGAAGACCAAAAAAGTGAACTCTATTTTCAAGCCAAGGAAAAAAGGGTTTTTAAAGAACTGTCAGATTCGAACCACAAAGCCTGGCACAGTGGAGCAAAGCTGTGCAGCAGCTCTGCCACATCCCAGAGCACGTGCTCGTGGAGCAGCCACAGCTAGGAAGATGCTCACACCTACGAGACGTACGGAAGCTACAGCAAACACCAGAATGCTGCCTTGGCATCACCTGGAGCTGCCCTCGCTCACGCCCAGCACATCCCATTGGTTTGGCAGGCACTGCTTCACATGCTGACAGAGACAAGCTCAACATCTCAAGTTGTTATATGTTTTGGCAGGCTGCATTTGTAATCTGCCTGCATTAAATTATACCAAAAACTCTGAAGCTTCCAGGCACACAGCAAAGTTCAGCTTCAGCCGTACAATCCAGAAGCAATTAGAGATGCAATGTCATCAAGTAAGAAACTGGCGGTGGAATCATCATAGAGGCAGGTTCATAAACACACTGTCAAAAGGCAGGAAGACTTCACTGTCATGCACAAGCTTTGATCTTTTGGGATGCAAAGAATGACTGACATCAAGAATGAAAAAATGCCAAGCTAAGCAGCCACTTCTAGATTTGAAAAAGCCTAAATTAAAACTTCAGAAAAGGCAGTTATGTCTCAATACCAGCAACAGAAACAGATTTACACTGAAATTCAACCAGATTTTAGCTTTACTTCAAATAAAGGTTCATGCTAGCTAGCAGTATTTCTCAGTACTTAATTAAAAGCAAGATGCTACCTTTTTAACCCTTAATTTTCCTCTCTATAGCCTGTAAGACTGGGAATGGTCCCTGCTGGAATATTCCTAGGACATGTCCAAGAAGGTTCATCTTCTACTCATCCAAGGTTTCCCCTGACTCCATGTGCAGCAGCAGCCAGTGAAACAAGGCCCAGGCCCCTTTCTCATGGCTACCCAGACATACTCAGAACTAACACTAAATTGAGCAAAGGTGTTAAACTGGATGCACTGTTTTCTTCATCAAAAGAACCCTCCATGCACTGTTTTCTTCATCAGAAAGACTGTTTATGAACAGCACCCATTTTTCAACATTATGCCCATTGAGTTAACGGGCAAAGTTGTCATAATGTGAGGGAAAAAAAGGCAGTTTTGCTACATACACACATATACATATATATGGCATGGTTCCAGTCCAGAAATAACTTAGGAACCTTAATTTGCTATCACTTTCTGGATATTATGCTACACTTCGTTTAGTGGTTTTTGGTTGGTTGGTTTTTGTTTTAGAGTAAACTTGAGGCTGGACTTCTATTCTGCAGCTTTATTTAGAGAAGAAAAAACTGAAGGATTGGAGACAGCTTCAAAACAATCTATAATACCCTAGAGACTTTACATAAATGCTACATAAGCAATATGAACTTCTGACTCCAACACAGTCATAGAGATCAGTGTTATCAATCTAAAATCCAGTGAAACTATTATTGACTTCCTCATCTTTTTAGGCAACATCTTCTGATATTTCAGTTGGGATCAGAAGACAATAGTTCAGTTTTTCTCATTTTATCTACTTGAGACCTCTGGGAACAGTGTCAGAAAAAAGTTACGTTTTCTAATTTGTGAAATAGGACTAGAAATGAAATGTACCACAAATCTGTACCCCAACAACACAGAGGTGGCTTCTCTCCTGATTTATCCTATTTTACTCCTGCAGGTGTTTAATTGGGTGCACTTCACTTTATGTTTTTATGTAACAATTATGAGCCATACACTACATGAAGAAAATACTATTAAAGTGTCTTCATGTGTCACAACAGAATCGTGATTATCCATATCTAAAAGTGAAAAAGTATGGAGAGAGCTTGGAGGGGGTCATCATCTTATATCAAAAAAGAAAATTGCTATCTGTGGACAAAGTTTTAATCCACTACAGAATACTGGAAAAAAGATGAAGAAGCATTGTCAAATTATTTTCCTTATTAACATTAAAGTTCTTTCACTGATGAAATTTGAATTATTGTGTGTGCATTAACACCAGCTCTGTCACCTAAATAATGACATCTAACAAGGTCAATAATATTATCATTGAATTTCCCATGCAAATTATTAAAATGCTAGGAAAAAGAAGTAGTTTTGAGCAAAAATGCTTATGACAATCAGAGACTGGCAGCCACCCAAAGGCAGCCAACACCTCCCGCCCAAATTTCTCATCAAGTGTTCAGTGGCTATCTGGCACCTGACTCAAATCTGCTGATTATCTCAATTCCATGACTCAAGTCATTTAAATCAAGGAGCTGATCCAGCTGAAAATTAACAAAAAATGGATAACTGAAACAACCTGCTCTATCTCTCTGAGTTTACAAACCTGTCTCACAGCTTGGTTATGCAGTGGGGACAGTGAGATGGGGGGAAAGAAAACCTCCCACGGGCAGTTTTCACTATGGTCTCCTTAAATGAATTCTTAAACTACTGTATTTGAAAGCATGTACATACACATCTGAAAAACCATTTCAGTCTTTCAATTTATTTAAACCATCAATTATTTAAGTAGTTGGGGCATACAGACATCAGGAGCCCTTTATGATGCAAGGAGCTGGGAAAACTCAGGGACAGACCTCAGAAGGACCCTGCAGCTCTGCTGGTAGGAATTTACCATGCAGTGGAAATTCCAGGCCTAGGTGCCTCCACATGCTAAAAGCATTGCACCAGAAGGTGTGGCATAACATTACAGGGCTCACAGATGTCTAAACACAGACAAAAGGGATGGTATCTAAAGAAATGGTCAAATAATTTATCTGAGACACAGGCAAGAAGCCACTTCCTTCACAGTGTGAGGTGATAGAGGTTGGGAGAATGAAAACTACATCTCCTGTTCTCTAAAGAACAAATTCTCCATCCATGAGGAGACTGACTTTCCTCAGTCAAGTAGCCTTCTCCATCTTCCTAATACACCTGAGACATAGGAAGTTGGCTCTCTGGATTCATGTTAATTACAACATTCACCTGGGAGGAAGCAGTCTTTATTCTTAGTTCCTCCTCTAAGGCACAGTAATCTGCTTTAACCAGCAACAAATTAATTTAAAATACATAAACACAAGCTTGAACAAATCACTGGAGAGAAGCCTCAAAGAAGATAAAATGCCAACAGAGTAGACAGAAAAATAGATAAAAGATCTGGAGAAGCTATTTCTGTTGTAATTCCTAAAGTCAGAAACTGCTCACAAGCTTAACATGACCTTGTTTACATCTTTAGAAAACAAATATTTAACCTTCTGAACAAGGAATCTGACTCAGTTACCATATTTCACGTGAAGTCTGATAAGGGAAATTTAGCTTATATCTAACTAATATATCAAGGCTGTAGCTATCCTGATCTTAAAGGTTCCAAGCAACCATCTCATATGAAGGTCTACCCAAAGAGGTAATGGCTGTCATATTAATTACTGGAATAGTATTATTTCCTTGTGATAACAAGACATAGCTAAAATTGTGTCTCCTTTTGCCAGACTGAAACTAGTTTATTAGAAGTTGTAGGTATAAGTTAGAAAAGATGCTGAGTAAGACCCTTGTCCTTTTAATGTATATAACTCTTTTTTCTTTAATGGACTACAAGAAGAGCTGAATCAGAGGCAGAGAGTATGCATCTTGGTCTTGGGAACTACAGAATTTGTCTTCTCTGCTGCCCCCTAGAATGTTCCTCTTATCAATCTCCTACATTTAATATATTCTCTGTTACACTGATTGTTACCAGTTACAGATGTTTTACACTCAGTTTAATTGCAGGCTCTCCTTCCTTGTGGATGTGGTTGCTTTTATCCAACACATTTGCAACTACAGTTTGTAGGCAATTAACTCTTATTAAACTGCTCCTAATTTTCCACATCCATTCTCCCCCTCCCACCCAGTGAATCTTAACAGTTTCTTAAGCCTCAGGAACTTTAGCAATTTTTCTGTGCTTCAGAAACCGTGAGAGCAGTTGCATTTACTCCAGCAGCCTTGCTGAAGAGTCTTTATAATCTGCACTCTGGTTTACAAATAAATAAAAATATATACACATAAATATACAAATACACACACAATGCTCTTTTCTACGGCTTTTTTACTTCTGCTACATCCCTTTCTGGAGATGGAACAAATGTAGCAATAGACAGCAATTAAAGTCATTACAAATCATTACAGTTTGATATGCTGGAGCGCATTGGGAAGAGTGTGGCCAGCAGGCTGGAGGTGATCCTGCCCCTCTACTCAGCCCCAGTGAGGCCACACCTGGAGGGCTGGGTCCAGTTCTGGGACTCTCAGAACAGGAGAGACAGGGAACTACCAGAGCAGGTCCTGCAGAGGCCACAAAGGTGATTTCGGGACTGGAGCATCTCTCTTGTGAGGAAAGACTTGTGGGAGCAGGGCTTGTTTAGTCTTTTCAGCAGTGCCCAGTGACACGAGGAGCAAAGGCCATAAACTAAAACACAAGTTCCACCTCAACACAAGACTTCACACCATGGATAGCAGAGCACTGGAACAGGCTGCTCAGGAAGGTCATAGAGTCTCCCTGTCTGGAGACATCCAAAATCCACTGTACAGGCTCCTCTGTCACCTGCTATAAGGGACACTACCTTGGCCGGAGGTTTGGACTAGGTGATCTCCAGAGGTCCCTTCCAACCCCACCTGTTCCGTGATACATGCAGAATAATTATGGGTTTGTTTTCTTTCTTGAGTTGTCTTCCTTCTGCACAGTGATCACTTGCTCTCTACAGATCATACTTGTCGTTCCTGCCATCTGAAAATATGCTGCACCTGAAGATATCTGCCCCCTTCAAATGAGAACCATTTGTACAACTACTCACTTGGATTACTGGAAACTATTTTCAGCTTTTAATATACATGCTCTGCTTAACTGACATTTCTTTAAATTGCTTTTTCCTATTTATTGGGGTTCTTACAGACTTTTTTCCTATTTTCTCTAAGATAGGATGTTATGATTTCATTTACAAACAATGCATTATTTTGAAGGTATTGCTTTCTCCTATAGTTGGTTTTTAAAAGTCTGGTCCAATCTTTTTCCAATTTCCATCAGCCTAGTCCGTTTCTGGCTTAGATAATGCCCATCTTTTTCATACAGCCCTCTGGCTGTCTAAACTTTAGCTAGTTCTTAACAAACCTCCTCCTCCTCACAACATTTTCCTCAAGAACATACTGAAATGCTCCCAGCACAAGGCACAGGGCCAGCTAAAGAGGCAGGATGAGCTTTAGAATGCTGCCATGGAAATTCTACTCTTTAAGTCCTATTTTTACATGACCCAAAAGATATTCCTTAGAAGTCCTATATGAAAAATCATTGCAAGAAGCCCTAAAAAGATCTGACGGTATTTTACAACCAGCTACATGAAATCTCCAGTCAAAGCCACCTAAAAATAATTTTTCCTTAACTTTCCCATCCTTACAACAGAAATTAAGAAAAAAGTTTCTCCCACACTCAAACATAAATCAGCAGACAGCATGACTTCTTCTCTTCTACCTCTGAAGCTAATTCTTCTGTATTTCTTATCTTTAATAGTGTTGCTTTCATCACGGCCACAAGACATATATGATTAGAACTATTTTAACATAATTAACACTTTTTTTATTTTAGGGTATTTGAGCTAGATGTTTTGGCAGGCAAGGCTGTTTGCTTTTTACGTGTTTTCTTTGAGGCTGGATACATCCTTTCCTTCTCTACACTTGGCTATCCTGTTTGTCAGTGGGTGCAATGCAGTCCACACTGCCCTCACCAAAGTTTCTCTCACAGAATGTGGCTCAGGGTGCTGCTGGCAGACAGAGGAGCCCTGGGAAGCAGCACTGGGTGCCTTGCCCATGGCTGCAGTCTCAGAGCAGCTCTGGAGCTCACAGCCCAGCCAGCAGCACCCACATGGTCAGCACTCCTGACCATCAGGCACCATGCAGGTGAATAGCACAGCCACCCAGCATGGTATGGAGATGCAGAAACAGGACAACTGGAGCTCCCAGAGATGAAAACCAGAATGAGGAACATGATTTATTCTTGCACTGCCCATGGCTGTAGCAGTCAGGCAGTGTGCTGCAGAAGCACAGCCATGGAATGAAACAAGTGGCAATACCAACAAACTCAGCTGAAACTTATTTCTGAGGCCTCCTGACAGACTGCTCCATCTGCCCCCCGAAAGATAATTTTCTAATGTGGCTTAAGTGTCCCCAGTACCCAAATGCTGTAACAATAATTTTCCTCTGCTGTAACCAATTTGTTTTCCTGCCTTTAGCTTTCAGCTTTCCTAATAAGCTGTCAATTAGTTATGCAAATTTGAAAAACAAACATTCAGCTCTGCTTATGGCAACCTCTTGCTTGTTGCCATCCAAGTTCACTGGGTCTGTATTGCAGATGATGAATTTGATTATCAAGCCCAGCCCCCATAGAAAGCAAGGCAGCACCAGCAGTTTATTTTTTAACTACAGACTTATATGCTGGAACTGTAAATAACAGTGTGCAGTTTTGGGTGGTATTAGAAAGATACCAGCTATTGGAGAGCATCCAAAGGACAGCAATGAAGATGGTGAAGGGCCTTGAGGGGAAACCTTATGAGAAACAGCTGAGGTCACTTGGTCTGTTCAGTCTGGAGAAGAAGAGAATGAGCGGAGGCCTCACTGCAGTTTTAACTTCTTCAGGAGGGGAAGAGGAGGGGCAGGCAGTGATCTCTTCCCTGTGGTGACCAGTGACAGGACCCAAGGGAATGGCCTGAAGCTTTGTCAGGGAGGTTTAGGTTGGATATTAGAAAAAGGTTCTTCACCCAGAGGGTGTTTGGGCACTGAACAGGCTCCTCAGGGCAGTGGTCACAGCACCAGCCTGACAGAGCTCAGGAAGCATTTGGACAATGCTCTCAGCACATGGTGTGACCCCTGGGAAGGGTGCTGTGCAGGGCAGGAGTTGGACAGGATGATCCTTGTGGGTCCTGTCCAACTCAGGATATTTTACGCACATAGAATTCCCACCAAGTTTTGGTCCATTATTCACCCTTCATCTGAATGGATAATCACTGGAAAAACCTGGTTTAAATCCTGCTTTTTAAAACACCATGTCTCCTTATTTTTCCAAACAAATTTCAACCAACTTCAATGTAAGGCAGAAAGCTGATTCTTGGGCTTGGACTGGACATGTTGAAACCTGGCACAGATGTAACAAATTGAGGAGGATTTCTAATTTAAAAGCAGACTTGTCAATCCAAATGTGAGCACCAGAACAATAGCATTTCTACAAAATGTAGCCTGATATGCTGCTCTAGTCCAGATTAAATAAATTTCTGAAGGCTGTAATATGATGAGTCCCTTGCTGAAGCTCTATTAATTAGCTAAATGTGTGCTGAATTTTAAATGTAAACAGCCTTCTTTGTAGTTGTTTTTCAGGACTGCATTTTATTTCACTAATGGGTCATGCTCAGGACATCTGTCTGACCCACGATCAGGCTGACATGTACCAGCGGGATCTCCACACGCAGCAACGTGTGAATTACAAGCACCAAGAACATTTTACAGAAATCACCTTTAGAAGTGTCATTTTGTGACTTTTCTGAATTCCATTTTAAGCTTCTGTATATTCCAGACCCATTACACCTTCTTTCACCACAAAGCTTTCTCAGTTAATGAACAAAGTAAAGAGAAACCCACCCCAAAAATCCAACACACCTCTGCACACACACACTCTCACCCCTTACCATAGTTACTTAGGTTAGCTATTTTGTACTCATTCTGAATCTCTGACCTGCAGCAGGCTTATGTCTCCAGCTGATTTCAACCAGAACAGCAACTGTTCCATTATCAGAGATTTTCAAAATTTAGAAATATGTTTTAAAGGTAAACAAATAAATGTTTTAAAGAATCGATGAAGAATGAGCTAAATGCTTCCATTAGTTCAAATAGTCTAATAAATACTATTCAGTGTTTGCACTGGTATCCAGCAAAAGAATTCTGGACACTGAACTCCTCGTCATTTCCTCACATAAAGCAATGGACTTGAACATGCAGCTGGTGCAGGAGACCTTTCTGCTACCCTCCTCTATGCAGAGAACGAGGAGATAAAGATGTAGCAAGGTTGCTTTAGCACAGAGTATCAAGGGTCTTTTGGTGCTGAAGGTAACAAACTCCAACTCAGAGACTGTCATTAGACTAGCAGTAACAATACTTGGACAGGGAAAGTAGACCACCTTTTCAAATCACCAACTCCTGTGTCAAAGTCAGCTTAGGGGAAAGGGAACAGTCTTTAACAAAAGCTGCTAACACGTTCACACTGCTGTTTTACCATAACTTTTTCTGACAGTTCAACAGCATGAACTTAACATTCATTAACATCTCTTCTAACTTAGGCTAGCAAGCAAATTAAGACCATCGCCAAAAATTAAACTTGCAGACTATAATAAGGAACATTTTCTACATTGTTAACCTCAGTACTTTTCAGAGCTTTCAGTAAAAAAGGTTGCTCCCCCTCTCTAAACAAACAGTAATAAGAAGGACATCTTATTACTGCTTACAATGCACACAGCTTTCAGTCTGTGCCTGCTCGTGCTTTGCAAACTCCCCTGACACCAGTATTCACTTTTGTTTTTTCAAAGAATCAGGTCTGGGTTCACAGACACACACAGGGCTTACCTACTTCTAAAAAAAAGTGTCATTCCTTGACTAGTTCAGTTATTCTAGTCCCTGTACCACATGCTACTTACCTACACATTTTTTTCGGTCCTTCAGGATAACTTATTCAACTTTGTTATGATTAAACACTAACATTTTGGAAGCAGCATTTGCCTCCTGTCTCACTTTAGGAAAAGACAGAGGCACCTTTCCTTTCAGTAGACAAAATCGGGCTTAAAGAAATAATTACTGTGAAGTCTACAGCTCCTGCAAGTCTTCATACTTAAGTTAGGAGAAATTACTATGCACATTCAGATCAAGAGCCATAAAACAATGCTAAGCCTGAAGACATCCACAGTGATCAATGTGATTCTCTGATTCTGAAGTGATGCACTGTGGCAGGACATTCCTCCCCCCTTCTCTACCAACATACTCACCTGTTGTATATGGATGAGATAACCTGACAGGGGGTTATCTCTGGGACTCCTAGGTGAGAACAAATAGCTTAGTCTGGAGAGCAGATGTAGACAGAAAGAAAATTTAAGTATCATTGACTGAAAGTCACTGCTTTACAATATAAAAGCTGCACAAATTATCAGAGACAGCACCCTCCTACACTCTCCCTGGAAATGTGCAGGGCTTTTTCCCACAAAGTTTGGATGCAGGTCCCTGGATAGTTTTCTGGAAACTGAGAGGAAGGATCATCTGTATCTCACATCAGCAAGTGGATGGTAAGATACACAGAATCCTAATCTATACAAGTTCTTTGCTAGCTGTAATACAAGTACCTCAATCACTCTGTATTGTTTATCTACTAGCAGTGTGTGTTTGTCCGGTGCAGTAACTCATCTGTTAAAGTCTTATGTCTCTTAAATTTGTGTATCAAATAAATAATTCATTTTGTAATCGATCTAGTTCACCATTATTAAGAACTTGCAACAAGAGGGGTTTTTGGGGTGCTGGCTGCCTCAGTAAAGTTATTGTCTACTGCCAGAGGCCTGTGCAAAGACAAAAACTTGTTTAAAACTCCCCTTTCCATTCAGACCATACACACAGTTATTCTCAGAGCTAATGGTAGAACAGAAATCTGCATTTCACAAGCTAAATCCTCTTCCCCTCCAACTGCTTGGAAATTTTTCAGTAACTCCTGTTCAAGAAGGCCTTATCTTTGTTCCACAGGCAGTCTCAAAATAGTTATAGCATCTCTCACATGTAAATTTTGCTTTTCTTTCTGCCATTTTTGGTTGTAGAAGTCTGACCTCTGCATCATCAAACTGTCTTATAATGCTGGCAGACAATTCAGTCTCCATGGGCCTACAGAATGCAGTCAGATGCAAACTGCACACCTGCTGGGTCATGATGATCAACTGGCACACTGGAGGGATGCAGCCCACCCGCAGTTCTCAGGCCCATCTCTGTAAAAGTGCCAAGGAAACAAAAGCTGTATACTCAGTCTGGGTTCATTCTCAAATGTAGAAGTGTTGTCATTATAGTACAAGAGTTCTACTGTCATTACATTGCAAGGGTTCCATATTGCCAGAGTTTTGTACCTCCTTGATGTTTCTCATAGGTAGCGCCTCTAGGCACTGACTCTTCCTTGTCCTCACAGCAGCCAACAGACTGCAATTCCCCCTCAACCAACCAATCTACTCTTCTATAACACTCTTCTTCTTATTGGCTACAGGTGTGGCCTGTTAACATCAGGCCTGTTCCCAATCTCTAATAATTGGCTCAGCTGCAACTCTTTAGAGGGTAAGATTACTTTCTATACTGCCTTATTTTCTTATATTGTATCCCCCTACACAGAAGAGCTTTCTTGCTCAATATCAGAAACAAGGCATATTTCCAGGAGAATACTTTTCAAGTAGATCATGGGGTGACATCTCAACTTTTGCTTCAGAGGCATCCAAAAAAGGACTTTGGCATCCATACATATCTAGGCCCATGGCCACTACCATGAGTCCTGTGTGTTTAAAGCTCATTCCTCAAACAGGGAGAAATTTGTTACTCACATGAGGGTTATGGTCTTTTATTTCTCCTGGCCTTTTTTTCATCTTCTCTTCAGGGCCTGTGATTGGTGTGGACTTGGATCTATCCTTCCTTTCAACCTTAGCTTTTAAGTTCAACACCAGTGCTGAACACAATGAACTGTAAGTACATTTTAGAGTAGCATAATGGCAGCATCAGGAGAACCCAAGCAGGGAAGAAGGACATTTTACCTCTTCCTTTCTGATCAGTTCACCATCAGCAGAAATTGACTTTCTGAAGCAGTACTCATTGCTAGTTGAATTAGAAAAGTGGTAAATCTCTCTCATGTAGAAGGATGAAAGCCTTAGCTTACTTCCCAGTGAGCCTTGATGGTTGTGCTCAGTAGTACAAGGGGGAAAAAGAGCTAAAAGCATCACAGTGAGCTGCACTGCCATGGTGAGGCTGTGGATTCCCAGCACACTTTGAGACACACTCCTTGTTCTGCCCCTCTGAGCCCCTTGCCAGAATTAAGGCACAGAAGACTCATCAGTTCAAAGCATGCAGTGAAACAGAGGAAGATAAATGGAATGCATCACTTCCTTTTGTTCCCTTGTTTCATTTTCTCAATTGTATTTGCAGCATATCTGAAGCACAGTCAGAAAGCTGAGAGCTGGAATCAGGCAACAGAGATCATTTACAATTAATCACTGATTACTGCTGTAAGTCTCAGGTCAGAACTGGAGTTTCAAAAGAATTTTTTTCTCCAATTACACAACTTATATCAGTTACTGGAGTCCCAAGGATCAGCTTACTTGTCTTTCCACAACTGAACATCTGTAGAATTTTTAGGACAGTATGCCACTGTCAAAAAAATGGGGCTTCTAAAACATCACCCTTATGTCTTCTCAAAAACAAATTTCTGAGAAATGAGAAAAGGTAACATTTTAACAACTGATGCAAGGCTCATCTTTCAGACACAGAAGTGCCTGCAAGGAATACAAATACAGCACTTCCCGTTGTTGAAAGACAAAACTGAAGACCCGGCCTCATGCGGTTACCAGTGATGGAAATGTGGACAGGCCAAAGATCTCCCTGAGCCCTGATGACTAGAATTGAAGAAGACACTCCTGGAAATCCTTGCACGAGCCTCCCCTGCCCTGGTATTTTTTCATCAGGAATCTCCTTTGATTTAGCACTATCTGGCAAAGGATTCTGAGTATCTTGAATTTTGATCTGACACAATATTGCGCTTGAATGTTACTAAGTTTGGGAAAACTCGCTCATTGCCTTTTTTTAAAATCAAGTTTTTTAAATGATTTGGCTGTTTTGTTTTGGCCTTTTTTTCAGAGCTTTCTGATAAGTCTTTTTGAGCTAAAAATGATCAAAAAAAGGTGAAAAGGTAACTTGCTTTCCATTATGAAAGATTAAAATTACAAAATTACTCATCTGAAGACAAAAATTAAGGATATTTTCTAATTGGCAGATTTATCTCAAATGAAAGACTTCTGCACTACTGCCCTGGAGGAAGGTACAAGACATGACAAGAGAGTAAAGCCAAAGAGGTTTCAGTGGGCATTTCAGTACTACTGATTACATTGCATGTGTCACAGCTCATTACAACACTGCAAAAAACACTACAGAACTAGACACTTTGTTTCTTTTTGCTTCCATGTAATTTAACTACTTATAAAGGAAACACTCTTGAAAGCATTAAAAACTGAATTGCATTCAGAGACAACCAGTAAAACAGTGAAGGGGTAGTATTTGGATACTGACTCTTGTAATTTGTGCACAGATTTCTACCACAGCATTCCAGACTCTCTGGACATAAACAAACCAAGGAGAACAAATAAACCAAAAGAGAAAGAAATAAACAAGCTGTAATCTAACAGATAAACTGACAAAGGTGTACTCCTTTTATTGTTAATGTTCAAAGAAAGATTACAGAAGACTTGCAAGTGAATAGACTCAAAAAAGGGAGATAAGTGTTTGTGACTAATCTTATGCTGATCACGAATAAAGATCTGAGAAAAGTTTGGATTTCCTTGAAATTCAAAATTCATCTCTGATTAATATACTTTTTACTCTTAGACTTGGAAGGCTCTGCTGCAGGAGTACCCACATCCAAAGAGTAGAATAACATATTATTCATGAAGCATATTTATCACAGAAAATTACAGAGAAACAAACACATGGAAACAAAGGATGCCTGCTGCTCTCAAAGGAGAAACTTCCTAGTTTACGAAAAGTACACCGAGAACAGAAAACTTAAATAAAACAAAAATATCAAGGTCTCATCCCCAGGAGACTATTCATTTTCTTGTGCTGGGCTGCCAACCAGCATGCTGGCATTCAAACTGAGGGGAAATGCTGAAAGTAATGTGATGCTCATAAGTTCCAAGCACCCAGTTGCAGCTTTCCGGCGGGGCAGTGCTGCACCAGTAGCATGGTGAACATCTTAACAGTTACTCTGGCATCAGTTCTTCAGGTAACAGGAAGCACAAAGATGTCCAGAGAAATCAAGTCATATGCACATCTAGGACCATATGGATCTAAGTACAGATGCAGAACTGCATCTTTGGACTATTTCATAAGGGGGGAAAAAAAAACCCCAATCAAACAACCAGCAGCATAGTCTTTAATCATCTTGCCAGTCACTGGCAATTGTGCAAGCAGGCAGGCTGTGTGGGACTCTGCTCTGAATGCTGGAGCACATCTCTGTGATCACATGCTGGCAAGCAGACAGACAGCAGCCAGCTCTGACAAGCTAACTGAGGTACAGACAGGGTAGCTCAGGGACCAGCTGCCCTAAACACGTGCTCAAAACACCTGCAGACACATTCTTCTGCCTTTAAATTATTCTTAAAATTCTAATCCCTTCTGATCACTCACTTCTGTAAGGACCATCACTACCTGGGTGAGAGGAACTGCAGAGTAAAATATAAAGCAGTACAAAGTATCAGAACCACACCAGGATTTGGGGCTGTGTTTGCAGCCCTGAGAAATAAGAAAGTGAAAGGTCCAAAGAGGGACCATAATAAATGCCTGATATAAAATTATATACTACAGATTAAGAATATGTCATTTTCTCAGTATTTTTGTTTTTCTAAGGAGGCATAAGACAGACACATTTATATAAAATGATAATTCAGTAAAAGAAGGGATTGTACACTTCACATTTAAAACAAAGCAAGCTAAACAATGACCTTAAATTAATGCAATGACTTTAAGTTAATAGGAAAATCTGAATGAGGAAATTAGGAGAAATGGTTTAACGGCAAGGCCGAGTGGAAAAAAAGTTTCCTTAATGAGGTAGTTATCGTTCACTAGCAATGCTTGAAGAAGGCATTCAGTAACTGGAACAGGCTCGGTAATCTGTTTCTCCTAGTATGCTCTGTTTAAGATAATGTTGTTTCTTGTTGAGAATCTTGGGTGGATAGAAACTTCATGCCTGCATTTAACTTTGAAGAAATCTCTTGCTTGCTCAGTGAGGATAGCTTTTTAAGGCAACATGAAATAGAAAAAGCATCTCTAACATTTAAGGAAATAAAAGCTTGACAAGAATCTTGTTTTCCAATATAGCTCTTCAGAAATACCCCACGGTGGGAATTGTAAATCAAGCAATACATGAAAAAAAATCATTCAGAAAATATTTACCTCATCGCTGTCTGTGTTCTGCCTTTACATTTCTCAGGATGTAAGAATTTTTTGTTGGCTTTTGAAATTAGTATCAGAACAGATTTGAAATGGAGTTGAGAGAGATCAGTGAGAATTTAAAGCCTCACTTCTCATTTACTGATTTCTGGATTTCAGCCATACATTTGCTGACTTTTTTAGCCCTTACTTCCATGCCTTCTCTAGCTTAGTTTACATAGAGATTAAGAATTCACCATTAACAGCATTTTTTCAAGATATTACTTTTATGTTTGAAAGATTTTGAGAAGTCACGCAGCTCTAAGGATTTGATGAGTAAAGCTTTCTAACACAAAGTAAAATAGTGACAGAGAGGTTCAATTAAAACATGCAAACAAAACATTTATCTCACCATCTAGAAATCCAAGAGCAAGCAAAACAATATACAGAGTAAATACCAGTCCTAAAAATTCAGTCTGATGGTGCAGGAAAACAAGAGGTTTTCTCCTTTACTGCTTATTTGTTGAATGGGTTCGGTTTTGGGTGTTTGGTTGGTTAATTGGTTTGGCTTGGGTTTTTTTGTGTGGATTTTGGGGGTTTTTTTGTGTGTTTAAGATCTAGGAATCACTTAGATAGTAATTCAGTGAAATTATCAGTTAGATGAATATAGCAATTTTGTGCGGAGGATTGCTAATCAAAACTTGAAGCCTAAAGAAATTACATGTGAAAATTCTAGAACCTAAAGAGTCATGAGACAGAGAGACCCTGATTGGACTAACTTTGGCTTAAATGGAGTCCATAAGCATCTTATAAGAACTTTCAATTGTATTGAGATACTTCAAGTGTACTGTTAAGGTGAAATTACACACCTCTCTCTGGTCACAGAGAGAGATAGAAATTCAGTCATGGCTGAACTTCTGTTTAACTGCTAAAAGGAGGAAAAAAGTGTCCTGTTGTTCCACAATGATTTGGAAATTCCCTGAGATATTTCTGAATGGAATTGTGACACACAGATGTCACGATATAAAGGCACAAAATAAAATTCATTGGCATTAACATAACTCCAATGAAATATTTTGTGATATTATTTCCACATCCAGAGGACTTTAAGGGCTCTGTGCTGAGACCTGGAAAAGGTAGCAGGAAGGATAACTTAAAAATATCAAGAGTTATCACCCTTTCATGATGAAATGAAAGAGAAATTCTTCCACATAATAATTTTCAAATTTAAAAAAACCCCACAGAATAAAATGCTAGTATCTCCTGCTATCTCCTGCAAGATTTTGGCAGATGGGATGTTAAACTGTCACATTTTTTCCCAATATCAGGCTAGCTGAAAAAATCCCCACTGCCTTTAGTTGCCCAGAAGACAGCATCAACAAAAACATGCATAGTGTATGTCTCAGTGCAACATGCTGTTAATTGCAAAACCTAGGTTCAGATAAGTTTTATTTTCCTCTGAGACTGAGTAAAACAGAACTGAGATTAGGGAAAAAACAATTAAGCAAAGCAGACCAAATTCACTGTTGTGTAACAGTGTGGGCCATTGCTGGTCTTCTAATTGGTTTGTTCAGATTAATAGACATTCAGAATTTATCTAATAAACAAGTAGCTAACATCACATAATGCTTACTTCAGTAGACATACCTCACTACCCAACACTAATTACCTCTGTAGTGTCAGACCTAGAAGGCATCCTTCTTTGCCACCTACCTAATTTAAAAGTTTGAAATACAGGTCTTTTACAACCATGCTAATATGGAAACCTTATGGCATCCTCAAATGAATATGAATAGTGATCATCCACAAATATCAGTGTGCAGAGAGACTGGACAAGCACAGTTTCAATGGTAGCTGTGTGTTTCTGGGCAGATGTACAGCCTCTCTGACACCATACAGGTCAGAGTGAAAAGGGGAGTTCCAGTCTGGAAACACAAAGAATAGTTACACACAGTTATGTGTAAAGCAAGGGACTTTGTGGATTTCAGCACTGATACACTTTTAATGCAGCAGCAATACAACAGCACTCTCAAGAGAAAGCTGCACATCACAAACCCTGCAGTTCCACTCTGTCAGGTCTCTCCTTAGTGTGGAAGGGGTCCAGACCACGCAAAGCATTTTTAATTTGTTGTATCTTGTCTCCCCCTCACTTCTTTCAGGAAAATAATTAGACTGCTAACAGTGAGACAATCTCCACTGCACGCCAAATTATGGTTGGTGATCCAAAACACTGAAGGCATTAGAGCTTCTTTAACAAAGCAGATGACCTAAATAAACCTGTGTTACGCATCTTTCCCGGGGGCGCCCTAAAATTTCTAAGAAGCTTTTCAAAGAACTGGCCTACACCAGTTCTAACAGCTAAAATAACAGAACCCACAGAATATTACACTGACCTCAAGTCTGACCATGTTTTCAAGCAACTGGAAGAAAACTGTGGAAGTGCTAATAGGCTGCAACTACAAATGTATCTGGTGTTGAAAGGCATCCTCACAAGGCAAACTATAAGATTATCCTAAAGTTAATATAAAAAAACATCCTTTTGAAACAGCTTCTCCAAATGAGACTGTACCAATCATAAATTCCATGCTGGTGTAGTATTCAGATTTTTGAAGAGAACCTGAACAGAGCAAAAAGCCCGTATCCTTAAATACATGTCTGCCAATTATGACTTTTTAAAAAAATGAAAGCAGACACCAGTGAATTCACACTCTGAAACTGTTATCTTCTACACTTATTAGCTTAATGTGTTTAAATAAATGGTTAATCTACTGATTCCATTCTTTTATCTCAATAATATAAAAACTGAATGTTCCAACATTTAATTACTATTTATTTTGTGTGTACTATGTTTTGATTCTAATGAATGCTTTCTGTTTCCTTTAGGTGTCATCTTCATCTCTGAAACATTCATCAGGATCAACTATGCCTTTTGTTGCCTTGAATAAAAATGGTGTGCCTAAAATAGCTGATAGTAAAAATAAAATTGTAAAAGCAACCAAAGCACCATTTAGTCCAGAAAGCTAGTTTCTTTTCCTCATTTCATCAGTGAGATCCTTCTGCCCTCACATCCATGCAAAAAATTTTCAGACCAAGCTTTCCATAATCACAGGTAGAAATAGCATCGTTTCACTCCCTTCTCTATAGAAATACCTCAACTTTTTTACAAAGTAACAAATCATTTAAGGTCTTCATATAAAAAGGCTCTCATGAACACAATTCAACCTTTTCTAAGGATAAGTGCAAGGACTCGCATTAGCAGTTCAGGATTTGGTACCAAAGGAGCTTGGTAATTGTAGGACACTTGGCTCACTTCCTGCAGAAGATGAAAAGATGACACCTATGCACACTGGTATGAAGGAAGGGAAAGGCTTTCTTTTACCATTTAGAAAGCTGTTAAGGGTAGATTTGGGTTGGATGTAAGAAGAAATTTTTATGATAAGGGTGGTTAAATACAAGGAGAGATTGTCCAGAGAATTTTTAGATGCCGCATTGCTGGAAGCCCTCAAAGTCAGATTGGATGGGATTTTGAGCAACTGATCTAGTGAAAGATGTCCCTGCCTGTGGCAGGCAGATTGGAATACATGATCTTTAGAGTCTCTTCCCACCCAAATCATTCTGTGATTCTATTATATGGATCCTCTTATTTTTCTTATTTTTTTAATTTAATTTGTTTTCTACTTTCAGTTCATTATTGGTGGCCTGGCGGTGCCAAACTAACACCTAGGTTTGTGCACACAAATCCCCTCAACTTAAACAGAAAGTATGTTAAATATGATCTTTGTATCACAGGCAAACTGGTACAGTCGAACAAAGTCTGATTTTAAATTCTCAAACACCCCACAGTACTAAGCGTTACAGATCCTGCATTTAACATTCAGATTTAAGCAGCATGAAGTAATCATGGCTTAGAACCATATATTTAAAATGGAACAGCAAGAAAAACAGGAAAAACACCAGTATGGAGTACTTCTTGCAGCTCCACATTGCTTTAAGCAGTTAAAAACCTGAGAACTTGCAATCATTACAATATTGAAAAAGTTTTCAGAGTATTTCAAATATTCATTACTGTGACAGCGGTCACAAGGGTTCTTGGGTGAAGGAAGAGACAAGAATGTTGACTCCACTATCAGAAGGCCTGATTTATTATTTTATCATATATACATATACTATAACTATACTAAAAAGAAAAAGAAGGAAAGATTTCCAGAGGCTGGCTAAGCTAAGAATAGAATAGAAAAGAAAATGATAACAAAGCAGCTCTCCCGGATTCTGTCCAAGAGACCTCAGTCCTTGATTGGCCATTAACTATAAACATCCAAGACGGCCCAATCCAGATGGACCTGTTGCATTGCACAGCAGCAGATAATTATAGTTTACATTCTGTTTCTGAGGCCACAGCTTCTCAGAAGGCGAAATCCTAAAGAAAGGATTTTTCACAAAGAGATGTCTGCGACACATTACAGTTCTTTGCACCCATTTTACTGATACCTAATACTGCATACATTCAAGAATAAAGGATTAGCACTGTGAGTTTAGCCCAAGGTATATGCATACCTATTAGAGGTAAATATATTAAAGGTAGTGAATAAACCTCTCAGAGCTGTGTCCAACAGCATTTTCCAACCTCAGTGAAAGAGCATGCAAGAATTGATGAATGGAAAATTATCTACTATTTCACAAACAAGTTTTTAAAATACAGGGTTTCATTTCATTTCATAAGTCACTTTCTCACTTAATTTTATACTTAGCAGTGTGTCCAATATAATTACTCATAAAAAATTGCCATATGATTGAATTTTTCTCCTTATCTGAAAAGCAGCACTAGCATCTGATGTTCTGCTGATTAGAATCTGGCTCAATGTCTGTAATGGAATTTTCCACACACAGAAAAATAAAATCCTATGTTAATTCTGAGAGAAGGAATTCAGAAAGAGTAAACATTTCCATACCTTCTTTAAACTGAGACTGAAGAGAAAAACAAGATAATCATACTTCAATGTATACAAAAAAGAAACATGCTAAATTTCAGTGAGACTTTCAGAAAATGTGTTGGGCTTCTAGAGGGAGATTACACAGAACATGAAAATAACCTTTTCGGGAGAGTTAAGGAATTTATGTAACTTTTCCTATGAATATGAATTTTTTTTCTACTACATTTTTATGATAAGTGAAAACTGATGCCAGATTATTCACACATTATCTTAAAAACAACAGCAGCATTGGAAAAGAAATAGTGGAGGAAATAAGGCAAAAAACTTGAGTGGTGTAAACTTCCCAAGTGATTCTGACACAGGAGCATGACTTACAGCCTAGTGAAATTAATGCTGAAATTCATATTTATTTATTTAGCAAACAAATTGCTCTTTCTGCAAATATTTATAAAAAAGTAAATCAAAGACTTAGCAATAATAAGTTCCTAAATACTTGGAGCTTTTTCTTAAGATTCTTAAGGGGACACAGTCTGAACAAAGTCATTAATTACTGATTACATGAAAACACCTGCAACTACAGAATTTATGTCACATCCCCAAAGCAGACCTTCTCTTTCACATTCAAAGTTAAAGTAGAAAATCAACTACACTAATGAATATACTCTGGATTTGCAAATAATATTATAATAACTCTCAAACCATGCCTACTGCATAGGATTAAAGGCAAGTTAATAATTTTCAGAATAAAATAATTACTGGGCAGACCACATCTTTCTTTCCTGCCTTATCACGTAAAATTAAACTGTAGGTGAGCAACTGAAGTATAAGGAAATTAACAAGAAAGTTTGTAAGATGCCACATGACAGAAACAGGGAAGATGCCCATAATTCAAAGTACTAACAAACATCACCTCATGAAAGATGTGACGGACCATATGTGGTAGACATAGAGTGGAGAAAGCACCAAAGCCCAGCATCAACAGAACACACAAAGAAGTAATAGAGACTAATATTTTCAACCAATGGGTAGCAAATATAAGGAAAAAGGCACAAGAGACACACACAAGTAAAGATAACAATATGTGATCAGATGCATAAAATTTTATTAAAATGCATTAAAGAGGATCAGTAATTTGAACTAAGTCGCCAGCTGGATTCCACCACTGCATAAAATATACTGGTAACTATCTACTACAACCCTGAAAAGAAATTAAAAATCACTAGCAAATGCTGACTCCAACTGCACAACTGGAAAGGGTTGTGCAAGTCTGAAAGGAAGTCTCTGGAAAGAATGCAAAATGGAATTGTGAGGCTGAGATAAACAAATAAAAAAAGACTGAAATTACAGCTGGTATATCAGCTCATGGTATATTAACACAGGATGAAGCCTTTGGTGTCATTATATCCTTGACAGTAATGCTTTGGAATTCTCTGTTTGAAACTGGGCACCCCAAACACTTAATTCAAAATGTGAATGTCTGAAAATAGCTGGAAAATTTGAGCCTTTCATTTTACAAGGCTATCTTAGATTATTATGCACAGCCTTTCACTGCACGAGCAGATATGCTAAAACCCAGTTCTCAACGTGTCTAAAAAAATTCCATTAAAAAAAGGCATGAAGTAAATCTTAACAGAACAGTTACTGTTTAGACATTTATTTTCAAATAATTTTTATTCAAAATCACATCCTTTCCTATGACCAGACTTCCTCTAACACATCAAGCTTTTTACACAGTGTGCTAAAGAATGAACCTTTAAGTCCTTTTCACTTCTACCCTCTGTTCAGGGTCTTGAGACATTCCCCTACTCTGAAACCTATTGCTGGGCCACTTACTAGCTCAGCCTCGCCCTGCACCATCTTCCAAACTGTCCTTCCTCCCAGCCGTAACTTCTTCATTGGCTATACAGAAAAATGGATTACTTTCTAACCACTTCTGTCATCTTGTCACACATCTAAAATAGTACCTTGAGAATGTTCATATTCTAGTTACACCTGCAGACCTATCCCCATCTTTTCACAAGTGTTTTTGTGAGAATTCCTTTATTTCAAATGCCACAGCACTGATCAGGCCATAATATGGGAAAACTCACACTGAGTTTTATGGTTTCTATACAGATTTCTATTTCCACACACTGAGCACATGACTTCAGCACAAAAGGAAAATCACTTGCCCATCTCTCTCTTTTTTCTTGTGCAATATAATTTATTGTAGATAAAACCAATCTAGGACATAAATCACATCTTTTTCTGCTTGAGGAAAAAGTTATTCACCAGCAAAGAATAGCTGACAGGAAAAATGAACAAATAATATACCAAAAATAAAGGTAAATTTTGAAAAAAAAATGTGGTAGGCTGAAAATATGAGGGAAGATTTCTCAAAAGGCATAGAAGTTTTACATGCAGCCTTTTTTGATTCATTGAGCAGGTCAGAAGTTAGAGGAAGCAAAATGGAAACACAGTAACATCTACTAAGAGTAACAAGTTAATTCACTGGCCCTATGCTGCTGATGGACAGGGAACTGTCCTCTAGTTTGGAACTGGACCTGGCCCTTAGGCAATTAAAACTTCTCCTACAGATCTGCACTGGGGTTGCAGGCACTGAACATGCCTGGGAGGTCACAGCAGATTGTGAGAGCTGGCCTGTCTGCATGGAAACCTTCTGTTCTTTTGGAAGGCAACAGGCAGGTCTTCACCAAAACCTTCTGCATGGCAACTAAAAATCTGAAGACATATTTCTCAGGATGGTAACTTAAAAAGTGCTGATTAAAAGAGCTACCTTGGACATATGGAGATAAAGATAGCAGTGCCTAGTTGTATCAAGTGCTGCCAGGAAGATTTTTAGCACCAGGGGTTTTTCATTTTATCTTCTCCTATAAATTTTTTTCCCCTTCTTAAAAAAGGGTGGATATTTTCCATTTCAGTTTCTCTCTTGTGCTCAGGCAGTAGATTTCAACTTCTAAAACAGAAAAGCTGGCTTAGGAGGAAATAGTTTCTAGAAGGTTTGGAAGTTCACAGCCTTTGAAACTTAAAATTACTTTCCTTGCACCTGCATTAAAAGGCATACTATGAACATAACAGAGAGCACAAAGCACACAGCTCACCTCGTAGTAGCTCCTCACAGCATTGCAAAATGCTTCATCTGCTACGATTTGCGTCTCCCCGTTCAAAAAGGCCTGGAAACGTTCCTTCAGTACCTGCAGCTGCTGCTTGTTGAGCTGTGCAAGAGAAAAACAAGGAGAGGGGAGAGAACAAAAAAAATGCAGTTAATCTCCAGGTAAAAATACACAGCACTGCACACACTTAGAACCTGTGAACAGGAAAAGAAGACAGGAGCTCCCTGGCCACCTGGCTCCCTGGAGAGTGGAGCTCTTCAGAATCCAAGCTGGACAAGCCACACTGTGGCAGCCAGACACGCACACAGGCAGCATGCAAGGAAACTTCTGCGCTTCCCCTGGTGTCCTTGGGATGCCAGAGGTAGGTCTGCATGGATACTTCTGTGCAGTGTTTCATATGCATATGCTGAATATAATGGTTGATCTCCTCCATGGTAGCAGCAGCAGCTAATAAAACAGCTCTTAGCTTGTCTTCAGATACATAATTTTCTTTTCAACCTTCAAATAACTGAACATAAACAACTGAGATGTCCCCATTTCTTGGAGTAAACTAAGCACTACCATTATAGTGTTTCAACAAGCAAGTGCACTGTGAAGAAAATGGAGTTCTAGCCACTGATGCTACAACATTACGAATGACATGAAACAACTGGATCTTAGGGAAGAGCAGACAATGGCTCCAAGACTGACACCCAGTAACATTTGGTGGACTTTATATCAAAGCTGAGTACATTTTGAAAACAAACTCCTAGAAAAGCACATTACACAATTAAACCTTGCAATCAACCCATTTTTATCAAAGTTTAATTTTAAGGGAAAAAGCAAAGTTCGGAAGCTCTCCAGGGATTCAGACACAGGTTTTTTTGCCAAGGTTTCTATCCACTCTTGAATTATTTAGTAGGATATTTCTCCTTATCAAATCTGAGACATTTGAATATCACATCATGTTCTTAACTTTAACACTAAAAAAATTTCAAACACAACTGACAGAAAGGTTTTCCATCCCTCCTGTATTTTGCTTAAGTAAAACAAACAAACAAACAAATGTATAGCCAGAAAATGTAAATATTTTTTCCAGAGGGAAGAAAGTGATATTTTTAATGACTAACCTGCAGCAAATAAGACTGCCCCCAATGGCATAATAATTTCTTATTGAAGATGTTTTTAGCATCTACAGTAAATATGGTAGCCTTAGGCTTTCAGGTCTCTTATGTCAACACATAAGTCATTTAAGCTACAACACTGTTAACAAATTAGCAAATTCTAACACTGTTAGCAAATTAGCAAAACTCTGCTATCCTGATAATGGGTCTACTGGGGACAACTTCTGTTTTCTCAATATCACAGGAAGATTTTCATTCCGCACAAAGTTTGCTAAGTTTGCAAAGTCATGTCATTCTTTGAAAAATCTTACAATTTACTGCAAAACTCTCCAAATTGATTACAAACCTGAATACTGTTTTATTTTGACAGGAAACAACAGCATAGAAGCCATCTATATACTGGGTATCAGAAATCCTCTAAATAAAAAACAAGAAATGTAGGCAGTAGTGATGCAAAGCCAAAAAACTATGCCTCTGAAAAAAAATTCATAAATACATGATAATTCTGTTCCTCATTTAACAGAACAATTAACGATACAGAACAAGCCCCAGGAGACCCCTATGGAAAAAAAGGCTTCCTGTAGAGGCAAGCAAACTTCAACAGAGGTTGCTGTGACTTGGACAAATTTCCTGGATGAACTCCTGAGAGCAGCAGCCTGACACTGACACCCCATCCTGTACCACTGCTAATTAAAAATCAATGGGAGAATTATTCATATTGTGTCTGCACATCCACCCAAAACAGCACCTATCCACCTGCCTGCCAAAAATCCACTCCTTGCAAAGACTTGATAGCTGTTTCTAACAGAAATCAAACTTTATTGCACTGATTTGATTCGTCTTATTCTTCTCTCATTTTCTAAATATTTTGGACAAGTTGAGATACCAGAAATGCAAATATTTATGGATGTTTTGAGGGTTTTTTTCCAGCATACACATGTTCTTTTTGGGGACTTAGAGACGAGCAGCTTCTTCATCCCCTGGAATATTCACAGCTCTGCCATGAGAGCATGCAGGCTTCCTGCCAAGGCAATTATGAAAATGTGTTTTCATGCTTGCAGACTTCATTCTTTAGGTGATTTGCTTCTCTATTACCCCCACACCAAACAAAAACCCTATGAATAAGGCAATGAAATATAAATTTAATTCTGACTTTCTCATTTCTAACCATCATAGTTCAGCAAACTGAAATGCCTTTAAAACATTTCATATATGGCTTCCATATTCACTATTTTAGGTAGTAAGAATTTCTAAGGTTTGAGTGGCATTTTAGGATTACTATATATTTCTTAAATTACTTTTATTTCCATGCAAAATCTGGATTTACAGAATAAATTCTCCTGCAAAGCTAAAAAATAATAGTATTTCCAATGGAAAAGATGAAAAGCTACAACTTCTACTAAGGATGATCTGAAGTCTATTTAACACATCCCAAGTACTGTCATATATAGAAATGCAGTTAACTGTCAAGATACAGAATAATTTATAGTAGTCTACTGCAGCATACAGCTCCTCTGGGTTTTTTTATTTGTCAGAATATTGAGTGTACAGTGAATTTTCTCTCATCTCTTTTGTTATGTTGGTCATTTTTAATGAATTCATTAACACTCTTCAATTTGAAGCACTTAAAAATGAAACAAAGCTAAGAGTAAAAGTAATAGTTTGGAAATGTGGAGAGAAAAAGAAAGACTAATTGCCTTGGAATGCTGTAGTAGCAAAAGCAGAGAAACAGGTGTTTGTACAGGACATTGGCTCTTGGATACTGCCAAGCAGCTCAACCTGTCAAAGCCTGAGCCAGCTGAGAAGTTGGTCAACATGGAACAAGCTCCCATAATGGAGCTCAAATCCTTCACAGCAGCACTTCCTTTCAACGGCACAAGCCTTTCCTCTGCTCTGTGCAACTCCATACACATCAGACCTTGGCTTTCAGTCAGCTCTCACCCTCACTGCCAGTGCCTCTGTTTCCACATTTTAATTTTAGTAGGAAGAACCACAAACAGGAAATTTAAAATTAAAGAAATGCATTACTATATATACCTCCAAATGTAAACTAAACTGGGAATGCCATCAAAAGTTCACAGCAAAGCCTCATTGATTCTGCTGCTTTCCATTAATCTGCTTCAGTTTTGTATTGCTTCTTTGGATTTCACATTCTCAGTGCTATAGAATCTATTGTCATAACTCTGTGTGATACTGCATGAGCAACTACTGCTGCTTCATGGGACAATGTATACTGTAACTAAATTCCAGTGACTCAGAATATCAGATCTGATTGCATTCTGCAAAATGACTGAAGATAAGTAAAGACAAATTTAAGGGAAAACAAGATTAACTGCCCTCAGATTTGTTTTTCTTTATTGCAGTCACACAACAGATAAAAAGTTTTCTTCCCTTCCATACCTGTGTCTTTCAAAAAAGGTAACATTTTTTTTTCGCTTTACATTTGCTAGCCTTAGTAAGCTATCAAACAATGAAAATATTTGAGTGAACTTTTCAAAGAGCTATTTAATTAAAGTAAGAATAACCTTTTCAAGTTGCAGTAGCAACTTAACCAGAGTAAAATAAAAGCATAAAAGAGCCTTAAGCATTTAACGACTAAAAAACTTTCTCACCTTGCATTTAACATTTCAAAGAAGTCATATATCCAGATATATTCCTCTTTGAGCACTAACTTAAAGATTTGCTTTTCCCTTCTAAAGTGAAACTTGGGTATGAAAACCTAGAGGCACTTCTGGCTTAGCTTTAAACAATTTCATTAAATGGTTTTAACACAGAATTTAAAATCGTGTTTTTATAAGAAGCCACATTTCAAATAGATGTTGAAGTTTAGGGAATTATTCCAATGTCACAAGTTTTGCTTCCTTAAATAATAAACTCCAATGAAGGAAAAACAAAGCATTTTTAAGAATAACACGATTTTCGTATACTCTTTTCGATATTTCATAACGTATATGTACGACAATCGTAAAAAACTATTTTTAAGAGTAATACTGCTTATTTCTCTTTGAAAGACAGAAGGAAAAAAATAAAACTGTAGCTTCACTGTGCTTGATGCTTCATTAGGAGCGTCTTCATCTGCTTCTTGCTGCCTAAGTACACAGAGCACTCATGCCACAGACATCTTTTCATTAAAATCCTTCTTTAGGATTTTTTCTTCCTGAGAAGCTGAGATGCTCCAGGAACAAAATGTAAACAATGGTTATCTGCTGCTGTGGAATGCATCAGGTGGATTTTTGATTGGCCCATCTTGGATGTTTAGAATTAATGGCCAATCAAGGCTGAGCTATCTTGGACAGAGTCCGAGACAGCTCCTTTTGTTATCATTCTTCTTTTCTATTCTATTCTTAGCTTAGCTAGCCTTCTGAGATGAAACCGTTTCCTTCTATTCTTTTCAGTGTAGTTATAATGTAATATATACATATCATAGAATAATAAATCAAGCCTTCTGAAATATGGAGTCAGATCCTCGTCTCTTCCCTCATCCTGAAAACCCCTGTGAACACTGTCACACACTCACTACTGCCCTGATCACATGCAGCCAACAGCAGCTGGCAGAGACATAACTCACAGGACCACTGCCCCTGGAAAACTTTAGAAATGTTTAGAACATGTTAAACAGTTGGTTAGTGGTGCGTGGGCCCAGGCCAGGCTGGCACTGCCGCTGTCCCTGCAGAGCAGTGGGCTGGGCACAGTGCTGGGCAGTGACACTGGGAGCCACTGCGGTGGCCCTTGGAGCCATGGTGATGACTCTCGGGAGGCATTGCAGGGACGCTTGGGAGCCATTGTGGGGACACTCGGGAGCCATCGCGGTGACACTCAGAGCCAACACTCAGAGCCATGGCGGGGGCACTTGGAGCCATCACCACCTTTTGGCAGGCGCAGGACACCGCGGGCTGTGGCTCTGCCTGCTCCAGGACAGCATCTCCGGAGCATCCCCAACCCTGACCGCAACACCAGCAACAGCACTGCTTGTTCTCTGCTCCCTCCCACACTGTAGAGTGCAACTACCCTCCTCAGACCATAGGGGTATTTGAGGGAAATAGCAGGAGGTGATGGCTGCAACTACAGACAGAGCAAGATAAAATATTTCTTACACAGACTGCAAAAGCACAGGGGTAGGGAGGAGCCAGCCAAAGAGCCACCTGCTGAAGCCTCAGTGCTGCAGTGTGTATTGTCTGTAGCACCAAACCTAAGTCCTCTAACGCTTCCAGGAAATAAGAAGCTTTTTAATTTCAAAATTATGCCATTTTGTATAATGTCTTTCATTGCAGCAGTTGTTTTTGAAAAACTTTAGTCAAAGTTGTAATTTTTGAGGGCAGAGTGGAAAAAGAGCCTGATGAGGGCTCCCTCAAACAGCTGTCCCTCTCTTCCAATTCAGACAGCAGATAAATTTTTGTCTGGCAATTTAAGAGAACTGAAGGTACAAATAAATCTTTCAGTCAACTTCTCACACATATCTTTGAACATAACTTTGTTTCTTGCCCTGACAACCTCTTTGTCAAGGGAAAAAAAAAAAAAAAACTCAAAAAATAAGATGAAATTCTGTCAAGGACTAGCTCATCCCACTGCCACAGCAGCATGCTCAAGGATGTTGAGCTCAGTGACTCCCTCCCTGTGTCTTCTCTGCAGGGTCTCCCAATGCAGCTGGGAGGCAATATTGATGCTCAGCCCATCACAGTAGCTCTCCTCCTCCCAAATCAACCCTAGCATTTGAATGGTAGGAGTGGATCTAAGGACACCCGAAAAAACTCTCACTCTGCTGCTGAGTGAGACTCAAGAGCCACCCCAGGCTTCACCACCCTGCTGTAATTAGAGCTTTCCACCACCCTCCGTGGTGGTGAGGAGGGCTTTATCTACAGGGCCAGACTGGAAAGCCACACACAGCTCCTCTGTGAGAGACAAGAACAAGGCATGGAGCCTTAGGCTGAACCCATCATTATCCTCTCTATCCAGAAAAACATAACACTTGTGCCACATCATTGCCTCTTAGTGAGCTTCATCTCACACTGGTGATGAGAATAAGCCTGCAAAGCAAATGGCCTGTTGTAAACAATGATTCTTGCTCTGTTTTCTCTCTCTCTCCCATCTTGCCTCCTCTTCCAGTATCTGTCTACAAAAGGATAATACTTGTATTTCGCAGCAGAGATAGAGAGTATTCATTTATAATGGATTATTTTCTTCTGAGGAAGAAGACTAAATAAACAGTATTAGAAAATATCAGTACTAAGACAGAGGTGATAGCTGTGGTTACTGTGCTGAATTATGCAGGTCCTAATTATGTGCAATAATGGTCCTATACAGCATGTGGGTGGCACACAATATATGCTGTCCCCTACTCCTCATTGCATAAACCGGTTTGATTTTCTAAAAAAAGGATAAATATTTTGCTGTCACTTAGCAACCTCAGCTGTTCTTTGATTTTCTTAAAGTTGAAGTTATTCCAAGTAAAACAGTGTCTGTAAGGATTCTGTTTGCTGTCACTCCATGTACACTACACTGAGTACATAATCCTAGTGTAACAATCCAGTGCCTTGTAGCATCAAATATTAGCTTACCAAAATCAGCCAATTCATTCACCAAACACATTTATCATTCTTTATAATCTAACAAGCACAACATTGCATTTACCTTTCACTGGCCTTGTTTAAAAACCAGAATATTACCATTACCATAATGGTCAGTCAATTCCACTTACAGGGTGTTTTAGTTACAAATATTTTATTCATCATTAAGTCTGAATTTTAAAATACTTTCATTGTCCAGAGGAGCATATTCAAGATTCTTTGGCAGAATTGTAAAATATTTCACAAGCACCAGAGGGTTTGGGGGTTAGTTTTCTTCAGGGAGTAGAGGTGATGGCACAAAAATCCCAGGCAGTGAGCAAAGAAAAGCCTGATTTACGAGAAGGCATTCAAGTGTATCTCACTGACCACCAAAATATAGAACTGGAGACAGGTTCCAGCAAGGTCAGATTGGCACCTGAGAGGAAAAGAAAAACAGGTATTTTGGTAATGAAGAGAAACAAGTATTTTTTGGGGGAAAAGAAGAAATAAAAATCAGATTTTCCTAGTTTTTTGGCAGAAGAGTAAAAATAAATAAATAAATACAGGATAATTTAACTGCTTAGAACACACTCATAGCAATGATAGGTTTCTTTCTTGTTGAAAAAAAGTCAAACTTTTACAGACTATGCCATGCTAGAAAAGAAAGAATCTGCTATGTGTTTTTCCTAAAGGCAGTAAATAACACACCCCAATAAAACCTATCTCCACTGAGATGAGGTTGTCAGTACAGTTGCAATCATTTTCTTTGTACCTATTCCTACTACCTGAGATTTGCTGTAGAATTTAGCTGACAATCAGCTAGATTTATAATAGTCTACTTGTTTCCTCTGTGCTGTGCTTCACTGATCTCCTCTTAGTCTGGAGTGGCTGCCAAAACTCTACAGCTAGGGCAGCTATGCTCTGGTGTCCCTTGTGACAGCCTCCTTGCGGCCATGTCCCATGCAGGGTACACAGGGGCACTGCAGCTTTACTTCCTTGAGATTGCCAGAGTTACAAGGAGAGCAGTCATGCCTGAGAGCTATGCAAGCAAAGCTTCCAGCCAAGAAAACTGGTGATGACTCATGCAGTGACCATGAAAACCATGCCCAGTAGGAATACACAGTGATACGTGGCCACAGTGGGAACCTCAGCTATCAGCGCCTTTCACAGAAGTCGGGCCTGGAAGAGACCTCCAGGATCACTCAGTCCCAATCCCTGCACTGTGGGAAGCAAACCTTCCACTAGACCGCTGGTTGGGTAGATGGACTGGTTTTCTGATCGATTAACAAACAGAAGAAATTAAAGAAACAGAGGTAAAGTCTGGCCTGTAAGGTCATCATCAGTTAAGTAAGCACATTGTATGGATATATATATATCCATATATATATATATCTATCGTATATATACTTTACACATGTCAATATACAACCCAATTTCACTATGGTATGGTAGAACCAGGATGCTCAGAGATTCTTAATATTAGAGACTACATGAAAAAAGTAAATACTGTGCTAAGCCAAGTGACCTTCAGTTTTGTCAGGCAAGGATACCCCTACTTGTGAAAGAGGACTTGAGCTCTGAAGGAGCTATCCAGGTATCATCTCATCTTGTACACTTCTATTTGTAATATACTCTTCTACCTTGGAAACCTGCAGTGGGAAAAATTTCTACTTTGAAATCCTTCCCCAGCCTCACAAGACGAGCCTTCCAACACTCACATCTCCTACTTTTCTAGGAGCCTCAGGAATACATTTATAGCAAACAAAATCTAGAAACTATCTGAACAGTAAATACAAACATCTGCATAGCCATCACAATAAACATCCTCCATGAGAGACACATCCAAGTCCCTGAATACATTTATTTCTCAGCATGCAATATGAATTAGAACCAGCACAGCAGATAATCTCATGAAGACTACAGGGATGAAACTAAGCAACTGCACACGGCAACCAATCTGCACTTAAAAGTTCCTTCACTACAAAGAGCACTTGCTATGAAAGTGCTCCTCCCTCTCTGACTTCTCAGCCCCATCTCCCAGAACTCTCTCTGGAAACTACTTTTCATTAACCTAGAGGATTGCAGTACTCATTAACCTATGAAAGTTTAGTTTTGTGTTGCATTATAAGATTCCACCAGAGAAATGTCCAATAAGTAAGCAAAAGTTTTATCATGTCCCCTGCCAATACTATGTACACCTTCCACAAACTAACTATTCTCTAATATAAGTAACTCTGAAACTTTTTGCTTTTAATGGCAAAAAGATTTTAATATCTCACATACCAAAAACTCCCTTTTGTTTCCCCACCTCCCCTAGTCATAAAGACCAATCTAATAGAAGGCATTTATTTTTCCACACAAATCTTGTTCTTCTTTAATCAAAGAGCCATGATTGCTACAGGATTATTCAACACTGGCAGTCAATCTAATACACTCAAATGGAAATTCTTAATACACCACTAGGCTTGCTCATCAGGATATGTAGGAGATTCTCCACCATTCAAAGACTTAAGTATAAAGGAACATCTCCCTGAACCAAATATTCTAGCTGAAAGGATTTGAAAAAACGAACAAAAGGATTTATTTACATGCACACAATTAGGAAGCCATACTAGATCATCAAAGTCCTCCTGGTCAGTTTGCAGAAAGTTCTCAAGGCTTAAATTACATGGCTGAATGTGGTGGTGTTCACAGGGGTCCCAGGAACAGGGAACAGATGAGAATGTTGACTCCATGTTTCAGAAGGCTGGTTTATTATTTTATGATATATATTATATTAAAACTATACTAAAATAATAGAAGAAAGGATTTCATCAGAAGGCTTGAAACCAAAGGGAAGAATGGAATGATAATAAAATCTTGTGACTGACCGAGACAGTCCGAGACAGCTGGACTGTGATTGGCCATTAATTAGAAACAACCAATATGGACCAATAAAAGATGCACCTGTTTTTTGCATTCCACAGCAGCAGATAATTATTGTTTACGTTTTGTTCCTGAGGCCTCTCAGCTTCTCAGGAGAAAAAATCCTAAGGAAAGGCTTTTTAATAAAACATGTCTGTGACAGCTGAAACTACTGGGGAGAGCAATACAGATCTTGCAACTTGATTGCAGCTTTAAGCAGTACTCCACTTAATTTTGAATTCTCAAACTAAGATTAGTTTCGAATTATCAAGCTGAAAAAACCCAAAACTTTCCAAAAGGGATGCAGAGGTAGCATTCAATCTTTTAGCACTACAATCAAATGTTTTCTCAGATGTCTGGGTGCACTAGACATCCTTTCCATATCAAAATACATAGACATACTATCCAAATTACATATTTAATTGTACTGACCCATGTATTTGAAACACAAGATGGAGCATTCCACAGACCATTTCATTTTGGTTGTATGTACATATACCATCCATGACTACACTGTCCCCTTCCATCAAAGTGTAATTTTAGTCTATGAAAAGTTTAAAGCAGCACTCAAACATCTGTAAATATTTTTCCACAGCAGATTTCATAATGGGTAAATTCATTAATTCTTACAAAATCACTCAGCTCTGTGGAAAAATGAGCTAGTCTCAGAACTGTATGCTATAACACTTAAGTGTAGAAGGAAAACACAGTACATAAATCTAAATGTACAGTTTTCACACTCAAAATAAATCTGTCAGACTTCACACAAGAGACTGGTACAATAATGCCATCCAAAGCTATATTTTGCCAGGCAATCTTTATGCATTTAAGTGCCGCAAGAAGACACCTTATTAAAATTCCGCTAAAAGGAGAAATGCACAAACACCCTCCCACCCTGAGTATCACAAAAACCTTATGTTTCAGAGATTTCAAGCAATGGGATCCTCGATGGTTAAATAGGAACTTATAACAGTAGCTAACAGATTTTATTTTCAGGCTTTTCTGATAGTGATTCAGAACCTTCTCCTTTTTTGATGCCTTTTAACCCTATTTCAAGTGCTGCCTTTTGTTATGATAAGTGATTTCCTCTGCATGGTATGTATTCATATCTTCCAAACATTTCAGAATTTATTTCTGTTTATCAGAACATTTTTTCCCATCTCATCCTTGTTCCTGTGGGGTTTTCTCAGAGGGAAGAAGTAGTTTCATATTTTAAAAAGAAACCATTTGCTGCCTTTTTTCTTTCATAATCAAGATTCTGGATTCATTTTCCTTTTCTACTTAATTAAATAGTTCCCTCTTCCTAACCATTTGAAATGAACCCACAGTATTTGCTATCACACCTCCTACTAATTATAACCTACAAATTTCATTCCTAGTGTTGTTTCTGTCTTCCTTTCTGAAAACGCTCCTTGGTTCTCACAAAGTCTTTCTGCAACCTGATATGCACAATTCAAGCCACCACAATTTTCATAACTGATAAGCTTTAATTTGGTCTGCAGCACAGATGTGTTTGCACAAGAGAGAACTTGAATGATGGACAATATCAGTATTTTAACATTTCTGAGTAAAAGAACTGTGTTTATCCCCTCTGCTGTATAATGTGCTGGCTGAGGTAGAGATCAGCCCCATCACTGCAGAATTGTGATGAAGGGCAGCAGACAGGTCCTGAGCCTCTTACCTTGAGAGTTGCCTTTCTCTGGCCCCTGTGGTGGCTACAAGGCATGCATCAGCACCTCATCTCCCACCTCCCTGACCCTCAGCCTGAACATCACCCACTGACCCACAAGCCAGTTTCCCTGGCTTGGTCTTCAACAGCCTCATCACCTTCACAGAAGACCACTGGACAGAGGCTGACCTTGACCAGTGTCTTCAGACATGACCATGGCTCTGGCCCCCATCAGCATCCCAGCTTGGTCTCCTTAGGGGTCAATCTGCCCTTACTGCTCTCTGATGCCCTCTTCATTTCTATTTATTACCCTCAATATCATCCCTTTCCTAGCAATAGCCCTGGGTTTTCACATCTTCTCTCCCCTCCTTCCTTCCTTCGGCCTCCATCAGTGATCACAGAGCTTCTAGCATGCTTCCTATGTTCCCTCTCCTCCTGCTCCTGTCAGGTATGCTCCAGCAGAAAGGCAGAACAACATCCTTAAAAATAACCAACCCTCAACCCCATTAATAAAAATGTACTTTTAACATTTGAACACAGATTACTCAAATAGAAGCAGAAACAACATAATTCATGACATCTCCATGTACATCTACACATCCACACTGCATAAATTGTATAAGCTATTCCCTGATGTTACCAGAATAGCTTTCATCAAGATTTACAATAATTTACTTTCAAATGCAAACTATGTTGTATCTTTGTCTTCCCCATTTCTCTAAGGTTTTCAAACTTTTGCAGTCTTTCAGGTTTCATAAATTGTCTCTTTTTGTATCTTCTTTCCTCACAGATGCTTCAGAGAGAATCCCAAAGATTCAATCTTTGTATTCATTGCAGCTCACATGCATAAGTGGATCTCATTCAGCAGGCTTACCTAAGCAGACCACCCACAGGTCTCTTTGCTTCTTCCCTCATCTCAGGTTTAACTTGGAAAAAGGGACAGGTGTCATGTTGGTATCTCCCCCAGGGTGCCCAGGTGTCAACCTGGGTCCAGTGCCCCTCCTCAGATATTCACAGTGTTGTCCATGTTTGACTCCTCTCCTTCCTTCTCTCACTGCTGATGGAGAGACACTGGAATTCTCGATCAGGACTAGAAATGGAAATCATCTTCAGCTCAGGCCTCCTTCCAGGCAGAAGTTTTGCTTCTCCCTACATAATCTCTGTGATCCAAATTTTCCTACCTTCAACACAAGCTGCTTATGCTTGAGCTATTTTCTCAATTTCTACCTAAGCCCAGTATCACTATCTTCCAAAGACATCATTATTCACCACTGCAAATATCTGCTCCTTTCTTTGCCATGAAAAGAAGGCAGACAGTTAAGCTATAATTCAGTTATGCCACTAGTTTTACACAGATGCATTTTTCTAAATCAGTTAATAGAGAAATTTTGGGGTTTCGGTTTCTAATATACTTAGATTTTTTAAAATTAAGTGTTCAATAGAGTGTTTAACTAAAGACTTTCTGTCCTTTAGAGTTGTATCCCAGTACCTCATTTCTCATCAGCCCTTCAATGCAAGCATCAGGAACCATCAGACCCATTGCAATGCACAATAGAGCACTGAGATAAATTTAATTCTGTAAAAATAGAGCATAAAAGTCTGGAGAAGTCTGGCCTCAACCTTATCACTTATCCTACTTAAAAATAAGGAGGAATAAAATCATAGAAAATTCTGCTTCCCACAAGGAATAGTACTGGAAGAAACCACTTTCCAATTGAAATTTCAATTAAAAGAAAAACAAAATCTCATCTTCAATTATAAATCAGAGGTTAGATTAACATAAGATTTCAGCATCAGTAATACAGTCTCAACAGGAAACCTAAAAAAAAAGGAAGACAAGGTTAATTAAGGAGTTTTTCACTCTGCAATAAATAATGTTAGCACTAATTAAAAAAGTTATTAAGCTGCACTTATTTCCATAGGAAGTTATTGGCAAAATGTATTTCTTTTATTGTAGTCTTTGATGCCTTGAGGGAGCAGAGTTAAATGGCTGAGTCAGTGAGTAAAACAGAAACCAATTCCCTTGCATCACATTCTCCTCCATACTCTGAATACTAATCAGGACAGAACATTGAAAACAAAAGCTGAGTGTCTGCCAGCTGAAACGTGACTCTGGATCATGCCTGATGTATTGATAACTTGCTCCCTCTTCAATGAATAAACCAAATGAATCACAACAAACAATAAAGTTGTACAGTATAATACAGATTTGTTTACTCTACACATGCATATTCAACTCAACACTAAATAAAGGTTGTTACTAAAACTCATTCTACAGGAAACTTTTGGAGTTTTTTTTATTTGCAAAGTAACAAAGAAAATCCAACGGTAATGCTACCTTTAAGATCTTCACTCTTACTCTGCACATTAATTATTATTAATACATAATAATATGTATTATTTCTCTCCTCTTTTTTTAGAGCCTCCATAAGTCAAATAATGGGGAACAATGGCTTCAAGACATTCTCCAGTTATCAATCCAAATAGTCACATTACGCAAGAAGTTATTTCAAACAAAATTCTTCCATTACAAAAACATGCGAATCTGAAGATTTACCTATGATCAATTTTTTATAAAGACATTCCTTTTTACACTCATGGTATGGTTTACAGGTTTTTGCCAAAACAGCCCATGCCAGTGAAACCTCACTATTCCTTTCTTAAATCAAGAGTCCATGCTTCCCTGACAGGAAATAAAAGTGTAGTACACTGTGGGAATGCAGCTGGAAAGAGAAGGGTGGCAGAAAATTTGACAGTTTTATACCATTGATATAGACTTCAATAACTTCCAGGGCACATTGTGGAATCAGGTTTGATAAAACACAAGAGATCAGAAGGAAAAGGCAGCAGCATCAGATGCAGCCTGGGTGGAGCAGGGACAGATGGCCAGAGATCTAAGTGAGGGAGCCAAGTTTGAGACAAGTTCAGTAGTTTGTCACTAGCATTCCAATAGAAGAAAAAATGGTCCTTCGACTTGATAAAGTAACTCAAAAGTGGAAATCATGGTATAGTAAGAATATTTTGCTCCACCCCAGCAAACCCAGGAAACCAGGCAAAAAGTGATCATGTTCCTTTCCTCCCTTCAAATATTTGCTAGAGATTAAATGACTGAAACCAGTGCCAAGGTTCTTCCTAGAATTGCAGGACACAGGAATAGATAAATTCCATTTTTACCACCTCCAAATTTTAACCCAAACAAGATCATTTCTATGTTCAGAGGACAACACAGCATCTAATAACTTTTTTCAGATAAGTATATCACTAAGTCTGGAATTATTATAAATATTCCTAATTAACTCGTCACAGATTGTTCATTAAGGTTTGAAAGGGAACTGGATTGATATAGTATTTTGGGATACATGCATTTGTTAAACTCAGTGCAGTGTAAAAAAAATAGATCAAGATTCAAAAAATATTGTAGAACTCTTACAATTCTGATTAGGATCTAGCTAAAAAAAATAGACAGGGAAATGCACCACACAGTTACAGGGAATCTACTGGTAAGAAACAATATTAGAATTCAACAAACTTTTATTTAGAAAACACAATTCAAGGGAATAGAGTCTAGAAAATTAATACCATAAAAAGAGTTTGGTAACTACTTGGATAATAAACTGTTTGGATTTTAGGTACACAGTAAACAACTTCAAAGGAAGAACTGGTTTTAAAACTTGGTCTGAGGATATGAATGAGAGGATGGAGTCTGTCAAACAGTTTTTACACTTCACAAAACCTCTGCATTACTGACATCCTAACACAAGATAATATAACTCCTTTATCAGATGTTGTGCTTAGTTTCTCCTTACACTAGAACAATTTATGTTATAATGTTAAGAAATGGGAAAAGAGACATACAAAAATAAAATTGGTTAGCCACGAGTGAACAGCCCAAGTCTGAATTATAAGATTCTCCAGGGTTTCAGGGATTGGAACTGGCCAGCTGCAATTCAAGGACAAAGCTCAGTGTGACACAAGCACTAAGAGGCAATGTCCTGCGCCAGACTTTATTAAAGGTGTGCAATAAAGAAGAAAAGAGGGAGCAAAGAGCTGTATGAAAAAGCCCTGAGTACAAGAACAACCAGCGAGTGGACCTCAGAGTGAGAAGGGCTGCAGATAAGTGAGTGGAGATGAGGTTTCCTATCATTTATTACTGAATGTGCACTAAAAATCTACTGTGAACACTTTCATATTTTCTTCTTGAAATCAATTCCCAAATTATAAAGTATAGAAAACACAGTGAACTTTTCTCAATTCACCTTTTCTTCTACACCGGCAAGTACTTGCAGTATGGTATGTTTGATTAACATTTCACAAGTTAAGGTTCCAAGAGGTCTTCCACTCCCTCAAGTTGCTACTGTCCTAACATAGAAAAATTAGGTGCCCAAGTAATATAGGGAGATAAGTAAGAAAGCACATATCATACAGCACATATCTCTTTATTCTTAAAAGTCCAAACACTTGATCACAAAGACTGAAAAGGGGATTCCATAAACGTTTTATTGCTCTAATCTTCTACAAATCTTCCTATTTTGCCACCTTCACAAGGAGTACTTTTCCCCTCGACAAAGGGGAGTAGGAGGGGGAAGAATGAAATAACAATTTTAACTGTTTTCTCTCTAGTTAAAAGAGCAGAGAGAGAAAACAAGCAAGCAAAGAAATACTGAAATTGCATAGTTGACTATGAACAGCTAAAACTGCTGGTTAAACTAAACACTGTTTTTGCCTCCAAAATACTAAGCTATTAAGCAAAAATTTAAGCCTTCAAGGGCTTATTAAAGATCACAAATAAACCATGATCTATCTCAGCTCTTCCAGAGGCACAGCTTTCACTCTTTATCTTTTCAGAATATTTTCTAAAAGAATGCCCAAAACCCATGTAGTTTCCCATACGGTTACAATTACTTCACATGAAGCAAATACAGTATATTTCAATGAAAATATATAGTAATTAGTTTAAATTGCACCCAGTGAATTTAATGGATTAACAGACAAGGAAACAGGCAGGGATTAACTAGGGAGGGTAGTCTGACATTACCAAAAGTCAACTCTACCACCACGAGATGAGTAGCTCTCACAGTACAGGATTATTTCCAACACCATTTACAGTATTAGCAGCACGTTTACAACTCCAGCTGTGCCAAGAGCCCGTATGTTCCAGCACACTGGTGTGTGACATTGCTACAGTCACCTCACACCTCTAAATCATGTCACCAAGTAAGCTTCCCCAATCATCCCTAAGCACAGTTCTTTCTATGATTTTCCTAACAGTTTCTTATTTTTGGGTAATGTCACCAAAGCTCAGTGTGTCCCATGCTTTTGAGACATGTCTGTATACACCATACAGCTGGTACACATATGTCCAAATAAATCAATCCAAAATTTCTTGGAAGAATCAAGCATGCTATGAAAGCACACATAATTTGAGCACTTCTCATGCACAAAAAATCAAAGAAAAATGCAGGGTGGCTGGGATACATAGAGAACATACAGTCCAAACTCCTATTCAAAGCACAGCCAGCAATCAAAGTTGCTATATTGAAACTACTACAATGCTCAGGGCCTTGGCCAGTCCAGGCCTGCCCACCTGCAGTAACACAAATTCTGCAAAATCTCTGAGCAACTTCTTCCAGTGTTTAACCACATTCACCACTGGAACTAAATTTCCTGATATCCAGCTGGAGTTTCCTTTGTTACAATTCACAACTTCTGCATCTTAGCCTTTTGCTGTCCATCTCTCAGAAGAATCTCCAGTTCTTCTATTCCACTGACCCCACCTCTTCAAAAGCTGCCAGGAAACTGCTTTTGAGGCCATTTTTTATTATTTCTCTACATATCAATGGCAAAGTTACTCATAAAAAATATTACCACTGGAAGATATCTGTCAGAAAAGAGGAAGACACACAAGGCAATAGCTAGATGTGTCCTCTGCTCATGATTGGTAAAAACAGGAACACTTGCCTAATAAAAAAAAAACAAGGCACCACCCTTAAGTACTTCGTTGTCTGAGAGAGGTATTGCACATTGCTCTGGGTAATTTACCTTGCAAACATCTCTGCATTCTTTAAAGGTTCCCTCATCTCCAGACTATGCTGCTAATAGCAGAAAATGTGGAAGTCACATTCAAGGCATCACAGACAGAAGATCCTGCGCTAAGGTCCTTGAAAGTGCACACATTGATTCTGCAATCTCATCTTTCCTGCCTGTACCAGAAAATGAATTCTGATACTGTGCTTCTTCTCTGTGCAAAGTAGTTCAGTGAGATTTCTGAAACTCGAAAGAGTCACAGTACATTGAAATTATATGTGCCAGAACAAAGTCTTTAGTTTATAGACTGCAGCCACCCTCCAGAACTGTGCCTTAGAAATAGCCCAAATTCAGAGTTAATTAAGCTGAAATCCAAACTTAAGCCTAAAAGCAAAAAGTATATGCAAGGTATTTAAACACAGCTAGTTATTCCTTCAGAATAACCCAGAGAAGAAAAAAATCCACAAAACATGATGAATCTCCTTTATCTGCTGGAGTCAGATCCAGGGAGCAAAGATCAAACCGTGTCTGAAAATACCAGTAATTGCCTGATCTGCAGCACAGATGCATACAGATGCATCTATAGATGACTTAACTGAGTTGATTGATATATACGGAATTTCCAGGTTTCAGTGACTCTAGAATATTCCTATTTATTTTAGTAATTTTATTAATTTCTTATTTTTATTAGTATTATTATTTATTGTCTTATTCCTAATTAATGACACACAAACAGAAAAGGAACTGAAGGAAAGACTCCCTGATGATTAAGATGAGTGTAAAGACCCTGCCTTACATAATATGTTTCTATCACTAGACATGATGTCATTAAGTGTTCAATTTTTACTTATTTTTGAAGAATTTAAGTTTCATATTCTGCTTCTATGGGCAGATAAACAGGTAGATATATTTTTTACAGTATTTGTGAGCATCAGTTTCCTTAAAAATCTTCATATGGACTCTTTCACTGACAACAGAGCATGGTTTAGTTGATACTGTGTAAACACAACTGAAATGTATCATCCTGACCGGAGAAACTGAGTATGTTCACAACCACAAATTACTTTTAGTCATACATCTGCGGCACAGTAAGCTATGTCAACTATGGTAAGAAATGTCTGCCAAGACTCTGTATACTGATTTTTTTTTCTGGTTTATCAATATGTAACTCCTTATCACCTTCTCCATTTGTTCTGCAAGAAAGTGTAGGAAGGAGGACTATGAATTCTTGAATGGTATGGTCCAAGTGAGTTTTAACTCAGAGGCTGAGTACAACAGGACAGCAGGCAAGCTTCTTATGAAGCAATTGGATCTTCCAGCTGTGCTGAAGAAGATATTAAAAGAGTACTGATGAGAATCTTCTAGTCCCCTTGAAATGACTTTCCACCCTAAAATGATCCTTCCCACTCCTTCCAGTCCCTATCAGAGTTCTGCCTCATGACATTTGTCTTTATTCTGTTCCACTGCACTCCTATTGAGTTTCTCCCTGACTTCAAAGGTCAAACATCCATCTATCCATTGGGAACAAGACTTTCCAGCACCCACAACAGAACCGTATATCCCAAATATGTCAACACCGGCCGAATTTATCCATGAAAGATGAGAAAGAAGAAAGTGTTTCCTCACAGAAGTCCAGCCAGGTCTGTGCCAGCACAATGGATACTAATTTCAACAGAAGAACAAAGATAGGTGAGTAGTAAGAAGACTGCAGTGATATGGAGAGCAGAAATAGCTCTCATACAAAATGGTATATTTTTGTATTCTAAAACACTGTCTCAGCTACTTAAGTTCTATGAGCACAACAGCAGTGTGTCCAGAAGGTGACCAGCTGACAGCACTGGCTTCTGCCTTGCCAGAGAGAAAACAAGTGGCAGAGGCACCAATACTTTCTCTGAAAGGCCCTCTGAGCTCAGCAATGCAAGTGAGCACAAAACACCCAATTCATAACAAGCTTGCAGAAAGGAAGAAAGACAAAAAGCAAAAGCGCCAGCAAGATACTACAGCCACAAACCAATTGAAAGGTGTTTATCAGTAACTACCACTTCCACACCAACATCAACCCCAAAAGCAACAATTTGAATACCAATGAGGAAAGTAAGTCTCAAAGTTCAGGAGATTGCTTAACTTTGGCTTGGAGAGAGAAGCTAGACAAAGAGGTACCATTATCTGGAAGTGCATACACAGGGTTTTAGTTTGGTGTGTTGGTTTTCTTAAGAGCTTTTGTGCTATTTTCCCCCTCTTTTCTGTTTTTCTCCTCAGCATCTGATATTTTTCACTGGAAAGGAAAGGAAAAAAAACCCGCATTGCACTAGATCAAGCGATTGAGTATTTTTATGATTTTTAGCCAAAATGCTCTCCAATAAAGCTGAATTACAACTATTTTAAACACTCTCAGTTTGGGGGAAAAAACCTTGATGCCCACTAGCTAGATTCTAAGCTGTCAGGATTCCAGGATTTAGCTCTTTTCAAAAAATAACATATCCAATTTAGCTTTGTCTCATTTCAGTAAATATTTGCTACTCCTACAAATAAGTAAAGAAGCTGGTAATGATCTGTAATTTTCACCGCCTAAAATTTGGTCCTCTTAGATAAGATGCATGCAGTATCCAATAGAAGCTCTAAATCTTGACCTCATTTGCAGTAAATCCTTGAGGTTAAATCAACACCCCAGATGTATTTTGTGCTGTCCCTGCAGCTTTGTTTAGATTCACAGATCTATCTATCTATCTTAGAGTCTCCTGGTTTCCCATGTTAAAAGCAAAAAAAGTGTCTGTATCAAGAGGTTTGACTGCACAGAGGCTTGACTGTATTGACAAGTACAGTCAATATATTAATATCACTGCTAGCCCATCTCTCCTGTACTAACAGACATCTGCAGGAAGTTCATAACATTTTCTCAAGAACATGAATTCTTGTTCCAAGGTTTAAAATGGAGTGACAATGGAACATGCACTTATTAGTTAAAAGATAATGAACTGTATACTGTATAAGTTGTGCTTAAACTACCCATTCAATTTGCAAAAACCAAGAACTCAAAAGAAACCAGAGCTAAAGTTCCTACCTTAACTTGCCTCCCACATACCTATACACATTAGTGTCAGACTGTCTGATGTCACAAAAATCATCACAAAATATTTTTCTCATATGACATTCATTTTTATAAACACAGATGCATGCACATTTGTCCTCCCTGCATGTCAGGTAACCCTCCAAAAGACAGTTTCCATCCTGAGGTACCCCACTGCCCCAGTGAAAAATTCAGCTGTTGACTGTAGACAATTAAACTGCTTGATTAAAAGCTGAACAAATTAGTATGAAAGTAGCAGATAGTTTAATTAGGTCAGGGAAAATCCAATCAATAGACACAACTCTAGTTCTACAGACAGAGCACTTGTTGAGACAGTGGGCTGACAGTCCCCAAATCCTATTACCTCAGTGAGGATGAGGTTCAGAATGCTCATTGTATACCACTTGTTGCTATAAAACCAGGCACCTAAATAACTCATGGAAACCCAAAATTCACTCTTTGCTGCTACAGGGTGATCTCATTTACACAGATGAAGGTGAATCTCAAGAGAAAAGTTAAAAAAAATAAGCAATCATGGAAAAGAACTGGACCAAGAAGTTGAACCAAGTATGTTCAGATCTGTCTTATTAACCAAAACACTTCAATTAAATCTATTATGCAAGACTGCTTCACAGATTTCTTGGCAGGAAATTCAGGGGGGAAATAGGATAATTAGTATTCTAATTAATGAAAGGAAAGGATGATGGTTAATAAATTTGGTCAAGCACATTGACTCTAAAGGATACATATTAGTGTTGAAAAAAGCAGAACAAGTTAACAAACTCCCTACAACACTCCATAGGGAACAAGAAATCAACCCAGGTGACAAATTCTAAATCTTAGAAATTTGGTTTAGAGTTCAGATTTAAAACAGCAGCAGATGTTAACAAGTGGAAAAAATTGCCTTTGTTTTAAAGTAGTCAAATTGTCTTTTCTAAACCTATATATGAAGCATGAATTCCAAACAGATTTTAACAAACCAATTACCTAATCTGCAATCACACATGCAATCAGTCATGTTGGCAGTCCTGGAACTTGACATTTGAAATATCAGTTGAATCTAATCATGTAACCATCCGTTGTTCCAACATAATCATAGAGAATTTAAGGTTGGCAGGGAAGCCTGGAAGTCATTTAGTGTAAACCCAGAATCAGAACAGAGCTAATTTCATATAAATCAAGCTGCCTCGAGCACTAACAGGGATATGGTTATCAAGGATAGAAATCCTTCATTTTTAAGTACCATGTTGATGAACTGGTATAAGAAAAGTTAAAAAAAATCCACAAATTACTTCAAAGTTATCAAAAGAAATGAAACTATGAGTAATCTTAGACTGCATTTCCCAGAGGGGTTGTGGATTCTCCTTCTCTGGAGATACTCAAAAGCCATCTGGACACAATTCTGAGTGATGTGCTGCAGAGCATCCTGCTTGAGCAGGGAGGCTGCACTAGGTTGTCTCCAGTGCTCCCTTCCAACTTTACCTCTTCTATGATATTTAAAGGTCTCCTGAAATAATCAAACGGAACCAGTATTTACCATCACAGGTGAGTCCCAAGACACTGTCTTTCCACTGTCCTAATTTGTCAAATGCACTGGAATAATGGGATTTGGCAGCTTGGTGCTTTCATAACCTTTACTGTACAACATGGTAAACAAACACAGAATTGCCTATTTTACAAGCTAACATAAACAGGTCCCCTTCACCATCCCCTTCTTCCTTAGACACTTAAAAATTGTGACAAATCAGCTGATCATATTTATTAATTAAAATTTGGAAATGCTTAAGGAAACAGTCCTTCCTACACCATTTCTTCCACCCCTGTCTCCCCAAAAGAAAAAAACAAAAATGTTGGGAAAAAAGTTTTATCTTACAGTTAAATCAAATGAAACTGTTAGATTTGGGACTTCAGCTATTGAGCCAATACAAACTTTCCAAAAGCCCCCAAAATCCAACATATACCAGCAATTGTAATCAAATTGTAAGTTCCCTAATATTTTCACCAGGCTTTCTTGGAAAATCTCAGTTTCTATCTTCCTTTTAAGATTTCATAGAAGCATTTAGGGCAGAGATGTGGTGAAGGAAAAGGCAGGAAGAAAGCTACAGAAACCACACAAGTTGTACGTGCAGGTGAAAGAGGTGAAACAATCAGCCGCGCTTTGAAAGAAGACAAAACTGAGAGCTAAAATCAAAAGGTGTAGCTACAGAACACACATCCATTCATGTAACAAACATGAATGATATAAATATGGGTCACTTCTCCCTGTTCCACATGGGGACACAGACCAGGATTCAATCAATTATTTTTTATTTATTGACAGAGTTGGGGCATCTGCTGTTTAGATTTGCCTAGGGATGAAAAGCTTTGAAACATAGTGAGGAGGAAACAAAAAAATAGCTTCATAATTTTTAAGTCTTAGTGTCATCATCAGCACAAGTAATTCTCAGTTTTATTCACCTTTGCACAGGAAAGATTCACTGAACCCAAATTTAAGATTTGCCATCTTCTCTCATCTTATTAACACAGTGCTTAGAAGGACTAGTCTCTATTTCAGCTTCTACCCCTCATTTTATTCCTACAGCAGGGTAGTATTACTATGAAAGATCCTAAAAAGTGCTCAGTGAAGAGAGACTTTCTCTAGCAATTTAGGATGCTGATCAAAATACTACAGCTCCTGGGGAAAATTCAGACTCCTTAGTCACTGAAGAGCCATTTTCCTGAGATGGAGAAATGAGTTTTAATAGATCTGTTGTAGTGGAAAGAGCTTCTTTCCAAAAGCATCTTTCTTCTAGAAGACAACAGATGAGAAGCTGCATAATTTCCCAGACAAGATGTAGAACCAAAACACAGAGAACAAAAAGTGATAGGCTCTTTCTTCACTGCAATAGAGTGAACTCAACAATGATCATCCAGCTCCAGGATGCAGCAGGAACAGACCACAGTTAGGAACTGGTGAAAATCCAGACTCCACCAACCGAGTGTCAAAAATCTCAGGTTTATTTCTTTGTTAACAGTACAAAGGCTGGCAAGTTACAGTGCAACCACAGCCAAAATAAAAGGCTTGTATGATTAATGATTTGATTTGAGATTAATAATAAATTCCTATCAGTATAACAGAAACAATGAAACTGAAAAAAGGAAGACAATGAAGCAGAGGTAATACACACAGTGCATAATTGTCTTGCCACTTCAGAGGAAGTAGGGAAGAACCTTACACAATTTCCATGAGTTCAGTCAGAGTAGCCCAGTACATAAAAACTATGATTTTCCTGGTCAGTGTCACACTTTTCCATTTACAAGTTTGTTTTTTTTTCACAAAGATATGCAGAGTGGGCTCTCAGAAATGGGGTTTTTCCCTTACATTGCTAACACAGACTAAAAGTTAGCATATTACTGAACATTATAATAATAGCAGAGCCTAGTGCTAAATCTTTTCTCAAGAATCCTTTACACTGATGATTTCTACCTTTCTGAAAAAGGATTCTCTCACTTAAAAATATCCCACGCAATCAGGAATATATGTATCAACAAGGGGATTGCAAAAAAAATTTGAATTATTATTTGAATTATGCAAAAATTATTTGAATTATTTTAATAGCTTTTACACTAGATACAAATACTATTACTCTTTTTATTTTCCTTTTTACAGATTTACAGGACCCCATTTTACATGCATGCACATGTGCTCATGGTCATATGAAAGGTTTTAATATAGTGTCTCATGTTAGCAGATGGCCCTTTGGTGCTGTGTTTTACTAGTTTGTTTGTCCAAGAAATATTTGGCTACAGAACTCCAGCATGTCATTGATTTTATTATGTTAGTGAATTATCTCAGTCTTGTAGTACAAACTGCTCAGGCAGTTATTAATTTAGTTTATGTTTTGTTATTACTGAAGAAACCTCTTTGTTATTCCCCACTGCTATCACTGTCTTTGCATCAATCCCAACTCAGGGTTTTCAACACATATCCTTCTTTCCATCAGTTCATTTTCCTTGTTTCCCATCCTTTAGTTGCCCTGGGTGGATTCAGCATCCAGCTGAGCTCCCATTTCAGCCCATGCCCTGGCAGTCCGTTCCTTGGGCCAGCCCTGGTGACAGACTCCGTGCCAGCCCCGGGCTGTGGGACAGGAGCCAGCCTGGCTGTTCCTTTGCTCACAGGCTCCAATGCCACCCCAGCTCATGGCGCAGCGCGGGGCTCACGCACACAGGGTGCAGGAGGGAGTGCTGGTGTGAGACCTTCCTTTGCTCCTCACAGAGACACCTGGCAGCTCTTCCAGCCCTTCTGTCAGCTGCCAAGAGCACAGAGCAAACCTCCCTGTTCTGGGAAAACAAACACAACCAAACCAAGGCTCACCATGCTAATGTTTAGCACAATGCCAAGTGGGATACATTTATTTCAAATACAACTTATTCAAAACACTTTCAACAGCTGAACCAAAATAATTATAGTGGCTAAAGAAATAAAGGCTACTTTTCAGCCATATGTAGGTCATCCAGTGTTGGAACCTAAAGCTCTCAGATCCACAACACAGCTGATAGGAATGACTGGAGGGGAAGCAGCATGTAGAGAAGCCCATATGGGCAACATATGCTCCACCAGGAAACCACTAACTTTGTGACAGCAGCAGAATATTCAGGATAAGAGATGTTTGTACATGGATCCAGGAACAAGAGTGCAGTCTAAAGATGGCAGGCAATATATCCAACTATAAAATATCCCATTACAGTCATAATACAGGTATGATCTCCTGCTACAATATTAAACAGCAAAATGGGCTACCATGCACAGGCACCTAATACAGCCAAGGGCTTCTAGCATGAATTCAGTCTAGAGCAAATGCACTATCATACCTTCAGTCCAAAAGACCACAGATATTAAAAAAGATAATAACTAAAAAGGCATGGCACATTTAAAAAATATTAGCCAATTAGCCAGAATTTGTGTATTACCATATACAATGTTAAACTTTATACACATCCTTTCCAAGAAGGCTAAGCAGAAAACTCTGAGCCATTAGCACAGAAAGTGCTCAAAAACATCAGCCAAGAAAAGATCCAGCAAGCTTGGGAAAATTGTCTGTTTAGGTCAGAGGACTTATAGTAATCTTCTATTCTTCTCTTGAAAGGTGATAAATCCTACTTGCACCACATTTAAATGTGCGCAACCTTAAAATACAAAAAAAAATTAAAATTCAGTTTTCACAAATTCTTCAGGACCTTAAAAAAAAAAAGGAAAGCAGGGTAACACTGCTAGTGTCTGTCCTAGTTCAGATAGGAAATAATTAATAAAAACCAAAGCAAAAAAATGCTAACAGGCAGAAAAATGTTAATGTGAAGTACTGCAACAGCCAAAGCTGTTTGTCATCTTTAGGTAAAGATTGACTGGTGACTATTAAATCCAAATATGAATCATAAATTTTGAGTCTGCCACCAGTTTTCATTTGATGTGCAGAAAGGTGTGCAGAAGTTGCCTCACTTCCTACGTGGGATAATCACTGTAAGCAACAGAGACATGTATTTTTGAATTCTATTCAGAACTCAGCTTGAAGCCATGTGTAAACTTACAACTTTCAACTGTAAAATGGGTGACTAACAGCTGCATCCCACAAGATAATAACACAAAAAAAAATCTTTAACAGTTCTGAAAGCGTCTAAGACCCAAAAAGTATAGCTACAATGTTTGAATGAGCTGTTTGTTTTGAGCAGATAAAATAACTTTTTTTTTCTGTATTCTGCTTTGACTAGACATTCAAAGTTTCTCACGGATGCCTATGATTTTTTATCAGCAAAAATTAAAACTGAAGTTAGAATCTTTGCGGCAGGGAGAATGAGAAGATATTCTAAGGTAGCAATTTATTATTTCTTTCATATTTCTGAATTGCCTGAATTGAAACACTAGCAACAACATGAGAAACTCATGATTTCCCAGTATGCAGACGATTCCCCAGAGACAGAGGACAGTGTGTGATTATCTTCTCTTCTTACACTTCTATTTTGTCTTCTCTTTTACCCCCTTACATCTCTTGTAAAACCACATGCTTCATAGCAGAGTTCCTGTAGTGTAAGGTAATAAAATATTTTATTAACATGTACACTATTTTAACTATTCAGAGCTACATTCTTTGCCATTTAATTCATACATATACAGATACACGTTTACTGTGTGTGCCAAACCTATTTACATTGCTGAGGTGACTCCACAAGTGCATGTAAGCGAATACAACAGTCATTTCCCTACTCCTTTGCTTATTCTTACAACCTGCACTTGAGGGGTGACCATCTAGCTTAGCTCTAATCCAAGTGTTAACATAATGGAAAAGCAAAGGAAACAGAGGAAGGGAAAACCCAGCAATCTGCTAAATGCTATCTTGCTTAAAAATACATTCTCTATGCATTCTGTATGTACACATTCACAATCCCACAGACCTCTGTTCTCTGTTTTACAGACCAGAGAGGATGAAGGTTAATTATCCCATAAAACTCTTGCATGCCAGTAGAAGAGATTCTGGTTTGAACTTCAGGGTATGCAATGGATGCATTATGGAAGAAAAGTGTATCAGAGAATCAGCACAACACTATCAATTTCTTTTCCTTTCCCCTCACATATGTCAGTAGTAAGCAGTTATAAACCCTTAAAGGAAAATGCTACCTAATTATGTCTTTATCAGCATTTCTTTATATTCTAGCTGCACAAAAGACTAAAGTCATAATTTAAATGCAAATTAATGAAGATAAGCCAAATACTCAGAATTTTTAAGAAAAACCATTTTCTAAAGAAAGAGAACCACAAAAGAAGTTTAAGTATTAAGAAGCATAGGATAATTAACTTTGTTTTCAAACAAACAGATCTCAATTCAGAATTATGCAGTATTCCACTTTTTGACAAGAACTTGTGATTGAAAGTCATCAGTTAATTACACAGCAACTTGTCTGGCAATAAAATCCCTGTGACAGAAATCTTAAAGCTCAAAGACAATTTCCAGTGACAATTTCCTTCCACAGATTCAAGAGCATATGTTATGTCAAGACACAGATTTCTGAGTTTATAAAGTTCTGGAAGAGCTTTCAGGGATTCAAACACATCCGACATTGTACAAATTTTCTAGGCTCAGCCTTTTAATTTGAACTAGAAAGGTAGGACAAAAATATAATATATTGATGTTGAACTGAACAAATAAAGGAACTCAGCTAAATTCACAAGTAGAAAGTCTCTGACCCACTCAAGTAAAGCAAAATAAGGCAAGTCATTGATAGGAAAAGGAGACAGTAACAAGCGCTTGAACTGGTGAGTTTAAATGTGTTATTAGTCTTTTTTAGATTGCAGAAAGATTTTGTATACTTTTACAAGCATTGTAGAAAAAAAATTGTAATGGGGCAAATGCATTGACAAAAACATTTTATGACAAATTAGGAGCACAAGAATCATTATTAACACAATACTTTTTTCAGTGAATGTGGCCTAAGCTTCCACAACAAAAAGTCCAAAAGACTCTGGTCTTGTCAGCATTGAATAGTGGCAGGTTCCTTCTGCTTTGTATCCTAACATGAGATGTCTTTGAATACATATATACATATAAAATATATATTTAAGCTGGCAGCTGATCCATCATTCTAATGCAAATGCCTGGAGATGGGACCCTGCAGCCTGGAATGCCTGCCTTGCCTCTGCTGACAATGCACAGTGACCTGTGAGACACAGCCAGAAACTTCCACTAGCCAGGCTCTTCGCAGGGCTGCCAAGCAACAGGACAAGAGGCAATGGGCAGGACCTGATGCACAAGAAGTTCCACCTGAATATGAGGAAGAACTTCTTCGCTGTGCTGGTGACCAAGCACTGGAACAGGCTGCCCAGACAGGCTGTGGAATCTCCCTCACTGGAATTGTCTGGACACAACCCTGTGCCATGTGCTCTGGGATGGCCCTGCTTTACCAGGGAGGGTGGCCCTGATGATGCACTGTGGTCCCTTCCAACCTGAGCCATTCTGTGATTCTGTGGCTCTGTGATGAATTCTACTTGTTCTAAAATATAGGGTCGAGTTCCCTTATCCTTGCCATAACTACTAGAACTTAAAAATGAAAAGAAGCAAACATAATTTCTAGTTAAAAAAATCCTCCTGCTCACAAAATATCAGAAACTAATTTAAAACTATTTCACTTAATGAGGCCATTAAAAATGGCCATACTGTAAGTATCAAATAAAGTCTTATCCAAACTATAAAGAGCACTTTTACCAATACACTTAAAAAAGGTACAACTGAAATTAGTGCGTTCAAAAAGGAATCTGATATCATTTGCATCAGTAAGCAATAATAGAAATATGATTCAACTCCTGATTTAGAAAGACAAACCTAATTTAACAGGGTATTTTTTGTTAAAATACATCAACAATTTTAACTTAACATCAAGTTGAACTACTGTATGAAACTGGATGCTACTCAGCTTTTGGCTGTAGGCTACTAGTGTGTTTCTAACTGCATTTCTTTGGTTTCCTGAATTTTCCTGAAGAAGTTTTACCTTGTCTTAAAGAGGCTTCTCACAGATAATTCTTCCAGGTTTTTTTTGTATTTCAAGTGATCACCTACACTAGAAAAGTCAATGTGACTTCTCCAGCAAGAAGAACTATATAAACTCAGTTCATGCACCTACACATTCACTAGCACAGTTAAAGCCCAAGAGCTTCTGAGTAACAGTAAGGGTTAATAGAAGGGGTTATTGCTGGAAAATATTAAGTCCTGGGCTTCCACATCACATGAATTCTTAAGTCCTCTCTACTAGGCACATACATAAAGTAATTACAGTTTAAATTGCCAAAAGATTTTGGCATTTGTAGGATTTGAGGTTTTATTCTACAAACCTAAACCATTAGGACTCAATAATATGAAGTTAAGTTACAATAATTCTTAAGATTTGTATTGTTTCAGAACAAGATCTCTCAGCGCTAAAAAGTGAGCTATTAAGAGACAATGAAACCGACTTTAGAGCAAAATTACATGTACGTCAGTATAGCTTTTCTTTCTAGCATATCAACAGTCTCAAAGTCAACTGGACTATTCAAATAACAGTGTAAAACACTTATCGCATCCATTCCTTGTCAGCATTTCAGCATGATTTTCATCAAAGGAATTTAATTCCTCTTTTGTGAAGGAAAGGATAAGAATATTTGTAAATGTGAACAGAATTACACTCACATGCAAATACTTCTGTGTGCCTGAACAACAAACTATTGGATACACCTAGATTTTCTTCTCTGCTATTCTGAACAATAAAAAAGCGTCTTGAAACCCAGAAATATACCCTAGTTGCCAATATACCCAATGATAGTGATGAGATGTAGGTCTCCCTGCTGCCTATAACCTTGTGAAAGTAACTCTGAGGTTAGCTCTCCATCTTTCCCTGATTCCCACACATCTCAAGTGCTGAGCTCTCCCCTACCTGCTGCAGTCCAAACAGCCAGTCTTCACACCATCTTATCTATTAATTCTCAATACCAGCTTAAAACTAAACATTTCTTCAGTGCATCAGGTGGGAGTGGAAAGAACAGTAAAAGCAAGAATTTCTTCTGTGCAATAAAATGCAAAAGCTTTTGCAGAGAAGCCTGGTGGTCCCCTGTTCTTCCTTCCCTAGCACATTACAAGCTAGGAGGGATGAAAGTCAATCTCTGATCTTCAACAGTGGTAGAGGGTCACCTTTAGAGACAGAGTGCATCAACACAGCTCTTATTTCCTTCCTGGAAAAGATCAAAGCCACAATGGACAGAAACCTCTATATTCATGTTTTCTTTGTCTCCTTCAAGTAATAGATAAAACCTGAGAGAGACAAAAAGAGAAAATAAATAAGCCTCCCAAGACACTTCCAACTAAAACAGCTCTTTCATGTTCTAGACTTAAAATTACATCCAGTTTGGGGCTGAATACATGTGGCAAAAATACTGCAACATTAAAAAAACTCACCAATGCCACTGGTGTGCAAAGTAGAAGCTGCTTAGCACCTCTGAGAGTCCACCCTCACACATAGGGAGGCCAAGCTTGATTTGCCTTCCCTCTTGCTTTGTAAAGACGAATTGCAGGGAATAGCAATAATCACTATGAACCAGTAACATTTAATACAAGGGGATTTAAGTGACTCCCACATGTCCTTTTATTACTAGAGAGAACAGAAATTAAGTATTTGTAAAGTCGAATTTTCCTCCTGCATTACTTAAACCAATTGTTTTGTTTTAAATAAAAAGGAGCACTATGACAATGGACTGTGCAGCTCTTGATTCAAGACTATTCCTTCTTTGGCTGCTATGGCAGATAAAAAGAGCATAATATCCAACCCACCTAGACCTAAAAAAACCAAAAAACAAATCAATTAAATATTTTTCAAAAGTAAAGGGGCATGGAAGGCGGATTTAAATGTTACCAGAAGAAAGTAATCAAGATGATTATTCTACTAGAAAATATCCCAAATGCATAAAGAACAAACCCCACAAATAAAGAAGCAATCACTGTGTTGTGCAAACACACAGATCACTTCTAAATAAATCTTGTTCATCCTATGCATGATTTAACATACTTAGATAGATGCTTTGCTTGGGTAAGCAAGATTGACAGCACTCAACTGGAAACCCCTTAATTGGATGACATAGCACACATTTCAGTTTGAGGCTGTAACTTTGTGCTTATGCGCCTGCAGTGACCTCTCCTTTCACCACAGGCCACCCCACTGCCCCACTATCCCAGGCAATGACCATGCTGACCAGTACAGGGGTGTAACTTGAAAAAGGTCCTGGAAACACCTCTGCAGGCCGAGGATCCAAAAGCATACAAAAGAATGTTCCCTGTGTCCAGAAAAGGTATTTTGCCATCTACATAGAAACAACCTCTTGTTTTAGACAAGTTACTGCATGGGGTGTCCTTGCCCAGGCATTGACCATGAGAGGGTGTGAGCTGGCCTCTCTGAGGGGAGGCCAGGGCTGCCCTGGGATGGACACAGCCAGTGTCACAGCTCCAGCCCACCCTTCTCAGGGCACAGCTGAACCCCTCAGGCACGGTGACAGCACCTCTGGCAAAACACACTTGAGAAAGGGCAAAATGTTGCCCAGCAGCAAGGAGGGAGGAAAAAAGTGTGAGAACGAGTCCTGCGACACTCAGGTGAGAGAAGTGGAGGAGGTGCTTCAGGCCCCAAGCAGAGAGACCATGGTGCAGCAGGCTGTGCCCCAGCAGCCCACAGAGACCCCTCTGGAGCATGTGGTATTTTCTGAAGGACTGCAGAGCCTAGGGAAGACCCATGCTTGGACCAGGGAAAAGTGTGAGGAGGAAAGAGCAGCAGGGAGAAGCTGTCCTGTACTTATCACAGCCCCCATTACCCTTCCCACTGTGCCACTCAGGGTGGGGGGAGACGAGGTAAATGAGCTGGAAATAAAGAAGTGGTAACAAGCCTGGGAAAAAGATGAGGTGCAATGGGAGTGGAAAACATCTTAGTTTTGACCACTGTTTCTCACCAGCCAACTCTTGAGAATGATCATAAATTAAATTAATTCTCCCCACGTCAAGTCTGTTTCGCCTGTGATGGCAACTGTTAAGAGATGTCCCTGTCTACCTCAACGCACAAACTTTTCCATCATATTTTCTTCTCCTGTCCTATTAAGAAAGGGAATGAGAGAGCAGCTGGTTGTATGTTTGGCAGCTGGCCAAGGTCAACCCAGCAGAACTATAAAACTAATTTCTGTCTAGTCAATCAAGTCCTCTGCAGCTGTGCACTCTGAAAAACCTCCAGAAGCTAAAACCTCCCTCTGCAGCCAAAACCCCACAAGGTGCTGGTCTGCACTCTGACACAGCTAACAAGCAAACAGAGGTTACAAAAGAAAACTACAGACAGCCATGCTGCCTTTGCCAATGTAGTCATGCTGTGTGTTTCCCTCCAAATCAATGAGACCAACCTATCCAGCTCAGGGGGTGTCACAGAAGAGTAGAACAGTTTGGGTTGGAAGTGACCTTAAAGATCATCTAGTTCCAACCCCCTGCCATAGGCAGCAAACTTTCCACTAAACCAGGTTTCTCTAAGCCCCTGCCAACCTGGCCTTGAACACCTCCAGAGATGGGAAATCCAAAACTTCTCTGGACAATCTGTTCAAGTGCCTCATAAACCTCACAGCGTAGAATTTCTTCCTAATGTCTAATGCAAATCTACCCTCCTTCAGCTTAAGGTCACACCCCCTTGTAAATGTCCTCGTAAGAAGTCCCTCTCCAGCCTTCCTGTAAGCATCCTTTAGGTACTGGACACTGGATATGCAAAGATGGTAAAACAGAAGGTGATTTGATGAACGGTGAAAGAGAGTGAGAGGGTGGTGAACAGCCAGAAGATAAAAACTGGGGAAAACAGGAAACCAGAGCTGGGTCAGGCTGTACAAGGCTGGGACAAGATCTGGAGGTAGCAAAGGGAAACGGAAGAAGGCCAGCACAAGGAGACAGGACTTACAGGAGAGCTCCATTAGAGGATGATTTTTGGTAGAAAAGAAAAATTGGTTAGGAAAATGAGCAAGAACTGGGTGGAAATGTCCTCACAAGTCAATCTGGTGAAATAAGTAGGACTGCTGTCTGAGTGATGCCTGCCCTATGGCATATCCTTCAACATTTCCAGGAAAAACAGCAAGACTGTCTGCCATGGCTAAACCAAAGTCAAATCCCAGCCCATCCTCACTGGCAGCAAATTCCTCCCTCCCAGGCATGTAGGCAGGTAGGACGTTTTGCACAGTGCTCTTACTACTGTTCAATCCCCTCCGCAGCCTCAGAGCACGGCAGCCTGGCTGATGCTTCCCCCAGTGCAGCACACGGCACACAGGGCTCCTGCATGGCATGGCACTGCATGGAGGCCACCAGCCACGTCTGCCAGAAACGTCTTCTTCTTAGCTGCAACCCTTCCTGAAGTTTCTCATCTGCTTTTTCACTGGCATTCAGTCCTGATACAAGCCTGGACTTCAAGAAACATTTAGTTCTTCTTCCACCAAGTTTTCTACAACATCTGAAGTGCTTTAGACCACTGTATTACAAGAAGTAATTACTTGAAAGACTACATCTCAACAATACTTTTGTTTATCCCTCTGAAACAGTTAATTCTTCTCATTCCCTATCAAAGTGAACTCTGATAGCAAAGAGTTTGCAGAGCAGACTACTAGGCAGCTTGCTGAAAGCATCTCTACCCTGCAGAAACAAGCAGCTACACGGAAGGGAGAAGGAGCTCTTACGCATTCCCAAGTGCCAGGTCTTAGAAGGATGTTACACTTGAACACCGAATCGCAGTAAACAAAAAGAGAAATCAATACAAATGCTACATTATGCCGACGGCACTCTTGTTCACACTTGTAAGAATCTTCTCTAAGTAACTGCATCTCTGTGCTGAAGTTCAGCTATTCCAGCTAAACAGAAGCCAACAAAAGGATCCAAAGAAACCAAGCAGGAAGAGTTTTTAATCCTAAAACCAAAATTGATTTCCCTCATAGTCAAGACAATTTAGGATAAAATACTAAGCAAAACTAGCTTTTGCCCAAAAAGATCTGTGGATAACATCAGGGTTTTGTTTTGGTTTTTACACAAAAAGCCACATGATGACCCATGAATATGGTTTAAGACTACACAAATGTAGGCTTAAAGTTCTGACATTTATGTTCTGTTTTTTAAAGAAAAGCTTTATACTTAGGCTCCAAAATAAGCTCATCAAGCTGATCAACTTGCAACAACAGTGGTAGAAAAAGAAACACACAGGGATTAAAAAAAAACCAAACAACCAACCCAACAAAAAAACCTACCTGTGTAATATAAATTATAAAAGCTCCATTATCTCAGGTACACTTAGATCCTACAGTCTTCTATCAACATAGGAAGAAGTTAGTCAAGAACTCAATACTGAAACTTTCCAGAGCCTTTCTGACCAGAAATTTCAGCACCAGAATGGTGCAAAGCTATTACAGTGCCCCATGGGTGATACAAGTGAGCGCAGTTCCCAGGGAAAAGAGAGATTGTCAACTCCATGGCAACACAAAGATAAGAGACAAGTGGCCATTGAAGAAGTTATCAGAAGCATGAAGGATACTGAATGTATATGCCATTATTTTTTTGATCTTGCAAATTTAGTTCCTGACCTCTAAAGGCAGCACATTACTTAACTTTGTATTTTAATTTTCATGTTGCTTAGATATTTCTTATGCACCTTAAGCCACATTCATTAAATAATTTACAGACGTGCTGCTCTCAACAGTTTGAAACTTCTTGGTATTCCAGTCTGGTTTTACGAGCTAGCCAGGTGAAAACAAAAGGAAGCAAAAACCACCCAAAATGGGTAAGTCTTTAACAACAACTCTGCTCTAAAGTTACTAACATACAGAAATCCCATTTCATGATCTTTCATGATATTAGAATTCACCGCCATCTGCGTGTCTGTTACTTCGAATGGAACACTGATTCCCCAAGGCACTGTCTCTGATCTAAAAGAAGTCAAAGCTTGCAAGGAAGCAAAGCAGTCTCATAAAGGCACTAATTTTTCCTTTGAAAAAACCTTGAAACTTGAAGGTTTAAATTTTGAAAGCCCATATGCCAAGAAAGTTTGCTTTTAGAAACAGCAAAAAGGAGGTAGAATTTCTGTTCTTTTTTTAAAGACAAACCTAAGATAGCATGTAGTGAAGCATGAAGTTACTATGAAAGGCTTCAGATGGAGCAAGCTACCTCAAAAGGTCTTTGCAGAGAAAGACTGAAAATAAGATTAATACTCTTGAGAAAGAAGAAAGCAAACAAATTGTATAAAGCATAAGATTCTATTTTTCAAATTACCATAGGTAGAACAAGTGCTATCATCTCCTGAGACCAAACTTCATAAAGTTAGGAACTAGACAGTCCAATACCTAATGCCAAAGCTGAAACAGCACATGCAAGCAAAATATTGTTGCTTGAGTCCTACTCATTTTGATGAATTCTGGTCTGAAGGAAGTGACTCCATGCAAAACATGACATGGTAACAATGCAGCACAGCAGGAAAACAAATGCAACACCCACATTCAACTCTAGATATAGTCTATATTGTAAACTGTTTGGCAACACTTCAGGATGCAGGACATATTTCCTTATAAGAGAGTCACACAAATATTCCTTACCACAAATTGAGTGACATCCCAGGTCAGCACTTTCCCCTAGCCAGAGACCCAGGCAGCTGTGTCCCACCTAGACTGCGTGCAGCTGGAGAACTCAACTCAGGGGGAATTCTTCTCTAGACCTACAGAAATTTTTTTACCCTTGTAACAGTGGTCAAACCCCTGAACAGATATTCAGAAAAGTCAGAGTCTTCACTGTTGAGGATGCTCAAATTCCTCCATGTGCTCAGTGGAGATCTTACCCATGCAGTCAACGAACCCAGCCAAGGAAGTCACTTGTCACTCTACAGAACACGCCTTATAATTATCCCATATGAGTGGATGTCCTAATGAATGAACTGATGCACAGCTGTCTCTGCTGACCAAATAAGCCCTGACTAAATAGGAGTCCAGATAAGAGTGCCCAAATTTACATACTGCCTTCCCAAACTTGTCTACTTGCATGTGCAAACTCATCTCTTCAGTTAAATACAGAACTGAAAATTAGCTAACTCATTTCGGAGTCACTGACTGCATCCACAACAATACTGCCACTTTGACGTTACAGCATTTGAGAATAAAGCCTCTTTGTGCATGAAGTAAGGGAAATAATCCTACTATGTGGAAGATTTTTTAATTTACAATAAATATTACATTCCCTGCAAATTTTCCACTCTTTTATTTGTAAAATATATGAAGAGTGGTTACAGTGCATGATAAGAGTAAAGCATGCAGACTCATTTACTGCATGTAGGACAAAAAACTGTACAATCACTCAAGAAGTTGACACAAAACTTTACATCTCTCAGTTTCCATCCTGATACAGCATCACAGGTTAAAAAATATTCTGAAAGTGAAACATTTTATTACCCAAAAATAACAGATGTTTCTGGCATCATGACAAGACAGCAGCATGCTCACAACAATAATCCAGAATTTGTGGGAAATCCACACTTAAAGGGGGCTAATGCTTAAGGAACAATTCTTCTCTTACTTAAGAAAATAAGGTTCTGTGTAAGCAAAAATAACCCAAACCCCTTTTTAATAATAATAGATAATGAATTATTTAATCATAAATAGTATCCACAGCAGAAAAATAAGGCAAATAAATCAGTATTCTGTGAGCCTTTTGTAAACATTGCCTCATCTTTTGACAAGGTACTTGCCTCCAGGATTTGATCTCCATTTCTGCTAAATTCTAGAGCCATGCAAATTCAGCCTCAATTTCTAACTTCTAACAACAAGGACTTTGAGGCATATTTACATAAACCATGTTGCTCCTACAAACAACTGCTACAGAGTTATCTAAAATAAATAAAAAAAACCATTCATGACTATGTTGGTTATATACAGTGAAATCCCAGAGCCACATGTTAAAGAATAAATTCACATTCTTCATGAGCCATCTGGTTTAAAGCCAAGTATTCTTCTCCTCCATCCAGAAATCCTGTATAAACATAAGAATAGTACATTATTTTTCCTTCAAAATGAACACAGCTATCAAAAATCCACAATTCCTTCTAAGGCAGATTCACAAACACATCCCTTTCTGAACAGGAGGCTGAAAGAAATATCAAAAAAAGAAGATACTTTACAATCTGGCTGTGGGCTGCTATTGTCATACACCTAATGTTCAGTGCAGCAGAACCCATTCATATTGGTATGACTTCACTCAAATAATACTGAAGTCCTTTCATCACTTCCAGGTGCTCCTAAGTTACAGGCCAATTAGGAATTGCTAAGCTGAGCTGCTTATTAGCTCAACAGGCATTTTAAAGTTAAATAACAGCAGATTTGCCTCAGACAACTAATGTTTGATACCACTGTATAAACTTTTAGATGCTTGTCTCTTCGCTACAATGGATTTTATTTTTACAGCAGGCTCCCAACCACCAATAGTTTTGTAATTCCTATTCATTTTACTAAATTAGTATCTTGAAAGCAGAAGAGCTAAAAGAGTGAAGAGTTTGAGGGGTTCCTCTTACTGACGTCTGACCTTTGTCAGCACCGTTGTCAAAACAGGTAAAACCATATAAATTAATTTTGGAAAAAATACCAATTAGTAGGAAACACTATACTACCCAAACTAAAAGTATGCTTAGTTCTGGAAAATTTTGCCAAATAAGAGTTTTTCTTTGTTAATGCTTCTAAAGTTTTCTCCGAAGTCAAAACATTCAAGCAAGGGTGCTCATCACAATCAGGAAGGGAAAATCCAGATTGCCTCCCTAAAACAAATTATTCCCCCTCTCATCTGCATATCCTTATGCCATGTATTGACCCCTCTGCCAATACTTAAGACTCCTGAAAAATAGCTATAAAAATTACAGTATTCAGATTACATGATCTCATTAAAAAACAGCAGTGAGGATGGGAGCTGTACTTCTGCAAAGCGTATCATGAAACTTCTTCAGTTGCAACTGCATTCTGTGGTCTCACTTTCAAGAGAACTGTAAAGAGAGTTGTAAAGATAAGAAAAGTCAAGGGACACAAACTTATATCGGAAGTGTTTCCCACATTCTTCAGTAGGTCTTTAAAAAGCAGTACTTCCAGGGAGCAGGAAACCACTGAAATAAAGGGGAATGTGGAAATCTCCCAGTTTAGAAACAAACCCAGAACTATAGACCCAACAGCTGACTAGAAGCAGTAAAATATTGGCAAGTTTTCATATCACAATACTCCATGCTCAAATTTACCTGTTTGAATACAATGTTTGGTTCCACGGCCATGCCATGTTATGTCCCTCTGGACAACTTGGTAAAGCTAGCATTTAACATTTGCACACTTCTAAAGACAGAAACCCACAGTGAAAGGGGATGCAACACTATTTAGCCATTATTCAGATCTGTGTATATTAGGAAAAAAACATATAATTACATGTTTTTAATTCTGCACCAATTATGATTTAATTTCTTGATTTCTGCTTAGAGGAAATGGCCAAGAAAATTTTCTCACTCTTCCTGATGCTGGCAAACCTATTCAAGAAGGAGGTATTTAAACTAAAATGTTAAAGTTTACCAGTCTGTTCTTTTTTCTAATTCCTACTGCCCTATCATTGCAGAGTGGTATGATTTTTCTCTAAGTCTACCACAAAAGGAACAATCTCAGAAATGTTTATTTCAAAGTGTTGCATAATGTCATTATTAGCATTTTATTTCAAATCATGACTCATGGACATTCATTCTGAAAAGCTACAGAATAAAAGCACTAGGAAGCACACAGTGAGAGACCAGGACAATAATGAAAATGAGAATGGAAATCAATAAAGAGAAAAGAACTAGAGCAATGGGACCTGGACCATATCACAGACCATAATTCACTGGTGACTAACTTATACTGAATGCTAACAACTGAATGCTGGCAGGAAAGCATTTGATCAAAACCTACCTGACAGAGCACAGAGCTCAAAAGGCAAATCAAGCAGGTACTCTCTAAAGTTACTCTAATTAGAGCTCAGCAGTGTGACCATTTTTTTGTTCCCTTCTTAAAGATAAAAAAGAAAAAAAAAAAAGAAAAAAGAAAAGGATAAAATAATCTTAAAGCTATTACTCTCCATAAATGCTTAGTTACAACTTCACAATATATTCACAGAGCATCTACTTGTGCAAAATCCCACTGCACCACGAAAGTTTCCCTGCTCAAGTCCCCTGAAGGCCAGGATCTGAGCAGGGCATAGGACACGGGCAAAGGGGAAAAGGTTAAGTGGCTCCAGGACAGCACACACATTTAACAACATGACGGCTGACCAGATAACATCAGATGTTTGAAAGAAACAATGAAAGGAAGTTGGCTGAAAGCCTCCCAGCTTTCCCAGTTTAAGCCAGGAATAAATTCTTATCTTCAGTCCTGCAAAAGTTGCCTAAAAAAACTTTGGTATACACTGGACTGGTAGTTTATGTATCTAACCAAAAGACAACAGAAGAGGATTCCTGATCTCCATCTCTCTCACTGTCACAAAAAAAATGGCACAGTACGTATGCGTCAGAGGAACTGAGCTGACACTTACTACATAGCTATTGCACTGTCAGCTAGGGGGTAGTCTGATACTCCAGAGACGTAATTTCCTTTCCAAACTTCAGACAGAACCCAACTTTCAGTATTTCTATTATTTTCAAAGTTACAGTAGAGGAGCAATACTTTGATATTCTTCCTGTTCTGCACAGAAGGCATAATGATGAAGGATTGAAGCATACAAAAATCAGAGCTTCCAGAGAGAGAGCTTGTTCCTTCCTCTAACTCCCAGTTGTCCACTCTTCTACCAAGACTACCAACTTAATTTGACAGGATGCCTCTTTTCACCTTTCTAAAGCTTTTCTTCCTCTTGGTGCAAAGGACCAGACAACTCAAGCCCAAACCAAAAGACATATATGCCATTCCATAAAATCCAGTACAGCTGAGGACTGTGAGAAGTGGAAGAGCTGTGGTGAATGAGGTTTGCTTAACATTCTGCAGTTAAACCCCAGAGGAACAAGATTTTCAAAGTGATTCACTTTGTGTCCCCAGCACAAGCACACGTACCATTCTCAAGAAGCACAGAGAAAATGACTGACCTTCAGAAAAATGCACAGTATATACTTTGTAAAAGCTTTTCCTAAAATTAATACTTAGCCATGCTGAGTAGGAGTAAGGCAGACAAGCTAAGGTTTTTGCAACCTTCCAATGCCGGGAGACGCTTGAATTACCACACTACAGGCAGAATAAAAGATGACACAGGGCCATAAGTAACTCACTCTTGCGCTCTATTCAACCACGAAGTTGTGGTGTCAAAGTAAGGAAAGTTAATAAGTGTGAAAAACACTTTAAAATCTTGTTTTCAAGATTTTAAAAGTTTAATAGTAATAAAATGGCTATAAAAATAGTAATACAATTAGAGGAATAATCATTTTGGACAATTTGAATTAGGACAATATGAGACAATAAAAGACAAAGAGTTACGGACATCCGGGTACCTTTTTCTGGGCATCACGAGCCCGAAAAAGGACACCCGCTAACAAAGGATTAACCCTTAAGAACAATAGCCTGTTGCATATTCATACACTTCATACATGATGCATAAATTCCATTCAAACACAGGATTCTGTCTGGTCTTCATCAAATTCTTCCCTCTAATCCTAGCAGCGTCTGAGAGGAGGAAAGAAGTTTGTTTCTTCTGATAAGAAGGCAATAAATTCTTTTCTCTGAAAGATTTAGGTGTCCTGTGGCTGCTATCTCGCTGCATGTCCTTTCTTTTAAACAAAGCATCTTACATAGCATAGTTTCTATTTTAACATTTTTTATAACCTAAAACTGTATTTAACACAGTACTTAAGAGAATTAATACAGCATTACTTTCTAACACAACACATATAATATTCATTTTAATATTTCCGAAAAGCCAAGCATACAGGAAGGAAGCACCAGTCTGTTTTCTGTTGCACAGAAAACTCATGTATATACATGCCAATGGGTTGCAAAACAAAGACACTGGCTCAACATTTTAGAGGGAAGGATCAACACCAAATGCTGCTGTTATACATGTTATTCATGCTATACGTGACTGCTACAAGCATTCAAGTCATATGCAAAAGTATAGTGAAAATTCAGAAGTCTGGACAGATTCTATAGAGAAATCGGTATGTCCTAACCATTTAACCTCCTGTGGCCAACAAAACACTTGACCTAACAGATGTTTTGTAAACTCTGCTCTGCAGTGTGCCAAATGTGGCCAGGGCAGAATGCCAGGAACAGCCTTTTTAGAACCTTACTGGACAACCAGGAACTCAAGACTATTGATGGCAGTTGGGCTAAAAACAAATTAGAACACAGCAACACTGCAAGTGAATTCACACAAATTGTGCCACTGAACACGTTTTGCTCTTTATCACCACAGCATTTAATTATTTTGAGAGCTTGCAGATAGGCATGGTTATTGAACACAAATCTGGTCTCAGTAGTTTGTCAGGAAGATCTCTTTAGCCTGGAAACTGAGAAATGGTAATTTATTCTCTATGTCAAGGAATTAAGAAGAGTTAATCAATTCAGTCGTCTGAAGAGTTGAGAGACCTGAATGAGGCAGTGTGCAAACTCTTCTAAAGAGTCTGAAAGCTGTCCAGCATCGACCAAAGTATCCTCCTTCCCAAAAGATGGTAGCAGGTCTCTATATGCAGAGAAGCACAGACTCCACAGGACAAAGATATAAAAAACAAGGTTAGAATCAGGGTAAGGGTAATGGAGTAATAGCTAACTCAGAATAGGAAGGATTAAAAAGCCACTGATCTTAACAACAGTTATACAGTGGAGATACTGCCACAAAGGGGAAAAAGACTCCAAAAAATGCAAAGGTAACTGTTAAAGGAGAAATAGAAGGAAAGGTAGCTGAAAACTGACTATAAATACAGTGTTTCCATGTTCTTATGACAGAGAGAACAGAACATGACTACAAATATTCTGAATCTGAAGACTGATATTGGCATTCAGGGCTGGGATGCACTAGCACACAGAGTGGATTAAAAAAACGCATTGGATGAAAAAACATACTGGAAAACAGCCACCACATGAGCTGTGGTAACAGAAATGGGGTGAAATCCAGCATCCCAAAATTCAGGCCAGGACTCACAACAATTTCTGCAATATTTTTGTTCTCCTTGGCTGCTCTGAGCTGAAGGCTCAGACTCACTGCCTTAGCACACTCCAGGCATCATGTTCATGTGGCATGAGAACAAGGGGGCATTAATTCCAGCTGCAAAACCTACAGATAAAGGCACTTAGGATAGTCAGAGAAGAAGAGAGACTACTGCCTGAGGGATGGTTCAGACCTTGGATTGTTTCATATAACAGAATGAGACACCGCCACTAAATCCTTCAGGAAGGAAAAGCTGTTGTTACAGCTGAAGGGCAGAGCTGACAGAGCAGGAAGTGGGTATAAACCAAACCTGCAAATGCATTTGTCTGGGAAACAAAAGTCTCACAACTATTAGAGTAAGGAAAAACAGTAGCCATACCTACTAAGTGAAAGTTCATCTGCTTCTAAAAGAGACAAGATTTTTGGACATGAGACTGACTCAACCCAGGAGGTCCCTTCCATTTGCAGTTCAAGTATGATACACAGTAACTTGTCTTTGTGTTGAACACATTCATTAGCTTTGCAAAAATTTTGCAATACAATCTTTCCATCCCACGGCAAATCCAAAATTTCATTCAGCCACGATATTTGCCAGCATGTTTACTTGGTGTACCTGAGGCACAGCAGCTTTGTTAGCCTGATTTATTACATGTTCTGTCAAAGGCACAAATACAGCAGCTGAGCTGTCTGGCAGCAGATGTGTCCCCTGGTAACTATCTGGTGATTCAAAAAGAATTCTGTGAACTGGCAGGGGGATAAAATACTTGTTTTCACACAATATATTGAGGGAAAATCTACAGCTCCCCTATTTGTGCCACCTTTCAAAAAAAGCCCTTATTTTGGCTTCCTAAGTTGTATGAACACAATTTTCAAATACAGACATTAAACTGTTTAGAAGCTACTGCATCAGAAATGGTGTCCCTAACTCAGACAATCAAATCCTCCTGAAAACATGATTCTTTTAGTCCATCTTGATCTTTCTCACTCTTCTGCACTGATTGCACATGCAACACAAAAAAAACCCCAAAACAACATATTATTTCAATGCTTTATTTGGCTTAAAATTATTGGGCCCAAAATTAGAAAGCAACTTACAAGTATTTGAGACGGTTTTCAATTTTGGTACCTTAAGTACTGTTTTTTCTTACTTATTCATATGAATGGCTGTGGTGAGTACATGCTATCTGACACCTGCCTTAGACACAAATGTGCACAAATGCACATCCTTTCCAAGGATGGGTTCACTCCAGTGACAAAATGACTGATTTTCTCCCTGAATCCTTCAGCCTTTCAGAAAGTAAAGGTTAGAGGCTACCCATCTTATTCTGATGTTATTATGCAGTTCTGTCCATTTTCCAGGCTCTCCAGAACTATAGACTGAAATGGATTTGCATCGCTGACCATCTGTATTGCTCAGTGCTGCAGCTCCTCACACCTCTTCACTCAATCTCTGAACAGACATATTACTCCAGCTATTATAGCCAATAGGCATTACCCCATTTATCTTATTAGCACCGACTGAGGCAGTGTTAGTCTGACCACCAATATGAAGCAGCTGTTCCAGCCTAACCACATCACTACTAAAAATAAAATAGATCAATTTCTTTTTTTTTCCCCTAAAAAGTGACTTATGATGGTTGTGGTGGCTGCTCTGTAGCCTCACTAAAGTCAGACTGTGTAAAAGGTAAGCACTATCTCTACAGTTGTGCAGTGCAGGAAGAGAATTTTTTCTTACTGTTTTTTTAAACCACATAATTGAGATAGTTGTTTTCCTGTTCAACTCATTATTTTTCCACTATAGGAAAAAACACACAAAATCAATCAAATTAGGAAAACAAATTATCCTTCACACTGAGAACAGGTAGGCTTCCAAAGCAAATGCCTGCAGCCAAGATACAAATCCATCCTAAATATAAAATCAAGTACATATTTAAGTCTTATGCCTGTAAAACTTAAAGAGTAGAAACAGAATACTAGAAATTCAGTGTATTCATTTCAACAGAATGAACTCTGACCTAGCCCTAAGGAATCAGATCAATTCTAAAAGCTCAATATTAATAAAAAAATAAAATCTTTATTTTAACACAATTCATATGAAACATCCTTGCTTCCTTACTACAAGGTTTAGGAGTTGTGTCTTTGAAAAAGCAACAAAAGCCAAGGCAGAAATACAGATCTGCAGAGTTTGGGATGTGGCTTGGTTTGGGGGGTTGGGAGTGTGTGATGTTTGTTTTAAAAGAAATTAAAAGGCAATTTACGAGTTCTACTACAATAAACAGAACAAATAAGATATTTCTGAAAAAGCAGCAGTATTAAGTAACTTCTCTTTCAGTATTTTATGCTTAATCATAACTTTAAAACCAGTGAGATCATAAACGTGCAGTGCAGCACTCATTCTAATCCCCTTCCATGGTACCTGCGGCTCTCTTCCCTGCTTGCCTCTGCCATGGATCATGGTCTCACTTGGAGCACACAGGAGTCAATTGTGCAGACATCCTTCTTCCAGGATGTGAATACATTCAGAGCTACAGCATACAACCTCATGGGACCAAACAGATATTAATCAATTCATTGGGGCATAAAACCTCATGGGACCAAACAGATACTAATAATTCATTGCAGCACACAACCTCATGGGACCAAGGACATCCTGATGGATCTACTGAAGCTCAGAACAACTAAAAGACACTGCAAAGGACTTGGGTATTTTGGTTCTGGGTTTGGTCCCTCTGTGAACATGAATCCCACATAAAGAGGGGCTCACTACAATGATCACAGACCCATCACTGAGAATTAAATGTCACGCCTGTCTTAGATGGACATCACACAGCAGTGGGTTGATTGTCCAGACTTCAAGACCCATGTCCCCTTCATGTGCACCCCAGGACTCTAGGGTACCTTCAGCCTCCCACCTCAGCCTCCAGCAGAGACTTAGAACCAGTATAAGAAATTGCTCCTAGGGTTTAATGCTTCCAAGTAGTTATTTTTATTTATTCCGAATCTAAATTTCTATATATGTGTCAATGTAATTGAGGATTAAGGCTATTAAAAACAGTTCAAATTAATAAATTAAGGAGTGCCAGTTAGGTGGGAATACCCAAACGGATGCCTGGATTAAAGTTTATCCCTGATTAGCCCCTTTAAGAACTGCTTAGGATAAAAAAGCCTTATTAATTGAGCTTGAGAAGAAGATAAATCTTTAAACCTTCAATTTTTATTCTGTCAGCTGTAATATCCATATTGCTGTCTTTTCAAGAACATTGAAAAATCACAGTCCATTTGGTGGCCCATACACTTGACAGCCAACAGTTGCTACAGACACACACGCTACTGATCAACACAGAGGATGCTCCCCAGAGGGCCCCTGCAAGCACCAGAGACCTCTCTCAGCTCTAGGAGCAGGGAACTATTGCAAAGCCAACCATTGAAACAGAATGCACTATGTCAGCGTGTTTCACAAGCACGTTCTGCTGAAGTCATACATTAAAAAAATAATTGAAGAGAGCATTTGATATTGAAATGGAAATACTATTCCTATTTTACCTGTCATTCTGCTCCTATTAGTCCCTGCCTCAGCATTAGAAAGCATAAGCACAGCAAACTTGCAAGTCAGTTCAGGTCTATCTGCAGGATTAGATTCAGTGGATGGCTCTGGGTGTCACAATATTTTCCAAGGGCACATTATTTGCTCTCTGAAGATACTCTTGAAAACCATTTCTTAGTCATTAATTATTCATTCTATTTCTTATAATCAGTTCTTTTAATTAGTATCCCAGGCAGCTTTGCTGAAAAGCCCACACTTTCAGTAATTAGGGGCAGTTTGTTGCCCTTAATTAACTTCAGACATAGCAAGACTCTTATTACTTTGTTATTTCAGCTGTTTTTATGTTTGCATTGCATATGCTGTCCTGCTTTAATGGCTCAGAAAGGAGACTCTTGTGTCCCTGTTGTGCTATTTATCTCATTTAGGTTCCATCTCTCTTTCTTGACTTAGTATTAATTGCTGTATATTAAATCTCTCTGACTCTCTGAAGTCACATCTACACTTGCAAGCAGAGTGACACCAGAAAAGTGCATCTGTACAGTGAAACAGAAACTACCAGCCCATACAGTCTCCTACCCTTTTGTGCTGCTTTCTGTAGTTAAGTGCACTTGTAACAGACACAGCCTGTAATACAGCAAGGGGGTCATGTACGAAGGCTTTACCCAGTTCGCTGATTTTATCATGCCTCTGTGGCCTCTTGAAGGCCACTCTGGACTGAGTGCTGACCAAATGTTGTTAGCAGTCAATGGGTTAATAAATCATTAGAGTTTAAACATCCAGAATACATAAAACATCTAAAGGTTTAGTAATAATCTGAATAATTTTATTATTAAAAAAATAATAACACTTCTCTTTCTTACACAGGTTTTTTCATCTACAGAGAGTAAGGTGTACTAAAGCAGCAGAAAGACTGGTGTAATCCAGTTGCTCCAATTAAAGTTTGAGGAAGAGTCAAGCAAAGACACCAGCAGCTCTGGTCACAGCATGCCACTGACCTTGCGGGCAATTCAGCAAGGAAAGAGGTTTTAAAAATTCCCCACCCCAGGCTGTGGGTAGTGGGGGCAAAGAGGAGACAAACAAACTTTCATCTGGCTCCAACAGAAGTCCTGTAAGGGGCATCCCACACTCAGGGTGTGTGTGAGAGAGAGAGCCACACACAAAAATACTGGCACAGTCTGGTATCAGTGGGTCTGTGATCTGCAGAACAAACAGATTAGCTTTACATTACACAGCTAAGAACAACACTTCCTTTTCAGCAAGACATGAGCAAAACACATCAATATATATGCACACACAGCTGGATCCTGTAATTTTCAGCTTTCCACTGTAGGATATTTGGGTTTTCATATTCCAGGTGATAAAACAGAAGGCTTACATTCACAAAACATAGCTAGTCTTATAATAGCTTTATATACCATTTATATAGTTTTATAACATTTATTATCACAGAAAAAGCCCTGAGAACATGAAGTTATTAAGTACCTAAAAGCTTTGGATGGCAGAGAAAGACAATTTTAAAAGCTGTCCTTAATCTCAAGTAGTGTTTTTAAAGTAAATTAATTTGGGAGACAAAGTATGATGAAAAGAACCCGAAGTCATATAAACAAGATTTTCAGAACCTGTATCACAGAATATTTAAGCTAAAACACATCTAGCTACTTCATAACCATGTGCCAGTATGATCAGTATCTCTACTGTGTATAGCACATGTGTGGCTATGAGAATGATACTGCATTTGGAGTTAAGTCACTGCAAGCAGAATCTAAGTGTCCATTCAGGGGAATACTCCAACAGCTAGCTGAATATTAATACAAAAAGAAAAATTCTAACGGAGTTTGTTAACGTCCATCTCAACATAATATCACTATTTACTCTTAAATCCCCACTGGTAAAAGAGTGGAAAATCCTCTGCCTATTAATGGCACTGTAGGAAGGAAGAGAAAGGGGAACTGATTTCTATGATTGAATATCAGATCTATACCAAACAATCGCTTACTTATTTTTTATTTCTTCTTTTTGCCTATGCCCCACCCATAAGGAGGTCAAAATAATAAAAAAAATTAAATCGTCAATATTAATATTTTAGCAATAATATGTATGTGGTGTATTAAATAGCTGAAGTGGAGAAATATTTGTGGAACACTTCTGAATAAGAAATAACCTTGCTGCAAGGCCTCAGAATATATAATTTACAAATAAATCAAGGAATTTATGAGCAATAGGCACAAACCCAGGATGTTTCCCAGCAAAAGCCAGCAAGATAAACATTTGGTGTAGACTGCCTGAAGGTGAATTTTTTCTTAGAAAAAGAAAACGCATGAATTCACCATTAGAAAAACCTAAACATATAAAACAACTTCAACTTTCTCCAGAAAAAAAAATATTTTCCCCAGTGCACTATATGCTACTGCTTTGATTTTCATGCAGTCCAACTTCTGCATTCCATTTTCCTCACCAGTTCTTTGCCCTAGTGATTCTGTATTACACTAGCATGGATTTTGAGACTATTCCCTTATTTACCAGTTTAATTATTATCCTTTTTTCTAGACCAATCTCTTTCCTGCAAACTCACTCCCCAAGATATTCCTCCTTCATTTCTGTTTAATACTGAAAAGCATAACTCTCATGACCAATAGACTTTTCTGCTACAAATTCATTCCTCTTTAACTTTGTCATTGTCCATGCTGGACAGTTAACTCTACTCCAAAATTAGTTTGGTTCCATACACTTTCTCAACACCTTCAACTTAGTCCATGAAACTCTCCATCACTGGTGGCTATTTCTCCTCTAATCGTTGGAGATGTACACCATCTCTTCAGAAGTCTCATTTATGCCCTTCCTATTTGTCCTTCCTTCCACATCCTTGTCTACGGCCCAAACAAGTCTACTCAAAGTATTATCCTAAGGATTCTTTTTGTGTCTATCACTCAGAGTATCCCTCCAGCACTTTCATTACACAGAAGCTGCCAGCCTCTATTTCTAAAACCCTACAGACAACACAATTGAACATAAATGAATAATTAATGGTTGAGAAAAAAATGGAAACAAAGTTGCAGAAAAATTCTTGTATAATCACCTTCTCTTTTTCTAATTTTGATTCACCAGGTCACATATTTAAAGAAGTACTCACTGTAGCTCTGTTCATTCTTTACAATGCTATTAATTAATGCTTTTCCCCTTCCTGACAGGAAAAACACTCAAGAACATTCTTGAACTCATGCATACAAGCAGTCACACTTGTAGAGAAGCATATGCTTTATCTCCTCACTGCAAAACAAATAAGAATTAGAAATAAATTCTATTGAGCAAGTACCATCAACTTCTAGGGAGTTTTAAATACAAAATGAAAAGCCTTCAATGCTTATGGCTGAGAAAATAACCTTTAAAATGTAAGCTTAAGCCGATGCAGCCTGGTACCAACATGCAAACACTATCTCTCCTGCTGCTCAGAGTTTCCCACATACAGCAACAAACTGAAAACTGCCTTTTCACAGCTGCTATTCTGAAACCTGGGGGAATCAGCTGCAATGCACAAGAACTGGGCTGCTTTCAATTCAGTGCCAGCACTTCTAGGCAGAAATGGGCACTGGAGACAGGCACTAGGCAAATGAGGAGGACTTCAGCAGCTCTGTTCCTCACCCTGCCTCCCATCCTGAATGGCAAGAGCCAGAAGTCCAGGACAGTCTGAGTGCCAGACCTGTGCGTGCCACTGCCATCAGCTGGCAGCAAGGGGAGTAACTTGGAAAGAAATATAGGAGGCATGTTTGCAGCTAATGTGCAAAAAAAACCCCTATATGAAAACTGACTTCAGGATTAAACATTTAAAAGCCTTAGAACAGTCTCTAAGTATAAAAGTCTTAGAGCACCTGGTTCAGAGAGAGTAACATACTAACTGGGGCTCAGTACAACCCAACAGAGAAGCAGAGTCAAGGCATAAAGACAAACACCCCAAAACACACCCCTCAATGAGCAGAGGTGAGGTGGAGAGCCAAGCACTTTCCTAGCAGACCACAAACACACCATCCCATCTCCTCCAGCGATACCTCTTGGGTCAATAAGGCAAGTCTTGTCCCTGAGCTATCAGCTCTCCACTTGCAGCAAGGGAAGCAGCAGGAGGCAGAGAAATGTTAAGCTAGTAAAGAAAGGGACATCTACACACAAGGTAAAAACAAGGATAATGGGACAGTAGAATACAAATACAAAGGCACATTAAAAAAGCAAACCAATACATACTGAAAGCAACTTCAGGATGATATTCACCAGTATTAAAAAGAAATGGTACAAAGCCAGAAAGAGAAAAACCGACTCTAATAACCAGCATGAAACCGGAAAGGCAACAAGGCGGAAAAACGAAAAATTTGCTATGACAGAAATACACTGCTCAATAAATACTAAACTAGCAACCAAACAGTATTTTCTGTTCTGGCAATAGTGTACAGTTAAAGACAGCATGTACTAATTGATATTTTGATATATTGCACCTCAGGCAGGTAAAGCAGTGTGGTTCAGAGGGGAAAAAAGTGTTTTCCCCAGCTTTGTTATTCCACAGCATCAGTGAGTATATTTCACAGATGATATCTGAGAAAGTATTAAAGACAAGATGAGTTGATTTGGTATTTCTGCCTCTCAATCACCACTTACACCAGTTCAGATACACAAAATGCAACGGGAGAATAACAACTGCAAAGGGCTTAGAAATGCAAGGCAGCCCAGCCAGACAATTCCCCTGTACAGTCCCTGAAGAGAGGGTGGCAATCAACTGATCCTTCAAACCTTCCTCCTGTCAGCTCCCCTGTAGGAAATAACCCTAATAATTAGTCTTCCACAGGCATTTCAAATGGGGTATTTGCCAACAGAGTTAACACATTTGTTAAACCGTGTGGGCGACAGAAAAAAAGAACACGTGGTCATGCATTCAGAAAACAAAAAAAAAATTGTCCCATCCAATAATAATAACTACTCAAATTTCAAAGGCAAGTATGGGTAAAATAGGCATTGAAAACAAGAAAAAAAAAGCAGGCAAAAGAAGAGAGTAATAAATTTTTCATCATAGTAGACCCTGAGAGGTTTGCAGACTGTCCAAACGTGCTCACTTCATTACACAGCTGTTTACCAACACGTGGTTTTCCCAGCACACCGCCAGCTTCTGGCTAAGCCACACTGATCAATGCTGAGCTGGTAGGCCAGAAGAAGAATTTAAGATTAAAACAGAACTCTGATGGGTTGTCATTTCTGATGCAGTACTGGTTACTAGGAGGTTTTGCTTCTCTCATCACCCTGCAGTACTTCTTCAGCCATGGCTGATTCAGTTGCCCATGGTGAGCAACTTTCCTGCTGCAGGCAAAACCAACTTCTTCCCCAAACAGCTGGTTCTCACAGGGGTAGAAAGATCTATTTGTGAATAACCTTGTCTCAACATGTAGACAGGTCTGTAGGCTACCATATTATGGGTTTTGACAGGATTTACCAGAACTCTCTATACTCAGTTGACTAAAAATGAAAACTATACACAGCTTAGAGCATGATGACAAGGTGTTATGGGGAAAAATAAGGAAATAAACTTGATTTAAAATGACTTTCTATAACACCACAAAAAGAAATGAAATTTGTAAAGGAAGCAATGAAGGTAGAATTGGAAAAGATGTTCCTAGAAAGATCTTTAGCAGAATTTTGACCAGATGAACAAGTGTTATAGCTATGTTTTTTTCTCTGAAATGTGTCTGCAGTTTCTGAAAACAATGGTTTTGGATGTATTCTCCTTGCTATCTTAGCAGTGCAGAAAGCAACTAATGAAGCATGTTCAGAGGCCAAGAGACAATTTTTCTTTCCCAAAACATGCATACCCAATGAATAAGTACATACATACCACTAGCTCAAAAGCAAGTGGATACAGGGCTTGAGACAGAAGAAAGGCAAACATTGGGAATAAAACTGCAGTCCAGAGAATGAAGTCTATCCCCACAACCAGTATTTCCTGACAGTGTTGGGCAGTATCATTATAAACCTCTCCTTTACAGATAAAGTCCAAGAAAGAAGAAAGAATGAATGCACAAAATTCAGATGAAAATGAATTACTGATTACTGCTCCTACTTTCGAGAATTAGTTAGAAGTCAATGCTTTTGATCTACTCATGATTTAGTAGCCGGATGGGAGAGAAGGAATGGAAGGAAAAAAGGTCATCAAGTATTCAAGAAGTAAACTCAGTTATGAATTCTACATGGCCAGATCAATTACTTCTAATACCTATCACCTATGAAAGCAAGACTTGAATTATCAGCTTTGATGCACTAAACTTTTCATACATTAAAAAATCTTTTTTAACCTAGGAGTGCTACTTCCTTAGTTTTAGATTTCTGTGTGGCTACTTGATTACTAGAGGAAATTTTAAAATGCTGAGAAAGAAAAACACAGGAAAAACAGAAAACACACCTTTTTTTTTTTGGTGAGTTAATTGTAGCACTTTGCTGTCCCTTCCTTCCCCAGGAACTTTAACTCTGATTCACCTCCCAGATACAGAACCTGCCTTTGCTTCTGTAGACTCACTGAGTACAAGTGGGTGTACAACTGATTAGTATGGACAGCAGTTACCAGGGTCATCATCTAATCACTGACTCAGTACAGTCATATATATAATATATATTCACATACACCCCTTTCCCTTGATGGAAGACAGCAACAAGTGAATTTTTTTCACTAAATGTCATTCTATGGACAAATTCAACCTGGTGGTTTGAGATTCGGTTTGGCTGGGGTAGGAGAATAGAAGAAAGAGGAATGGGCTTAGTTAACGATTGTCTTCTCTTTGTTGGGACTAGGAACAAGGAGGAATGAAGAGGCATAAGAAAAATTGGTTAAATATGTTTGAGGGGACTCATAAAAAAGTGGTAGCTACAAAAAAGTGACAGCTCTTTAAACCAGGGACAGACAAAATTTGCTTTTTAAAAGAACAATATGTAATGATGCATCAATATTTCTCTGCAAGGTGGAAAATACACAACTAAATGTTCACAAATACCTATTCAAAATATGTTACTAAATACATACTAGCCCTTCTCTGTAGAGTTAACTCTATCTTCAACAGGATATGCTACCTCACCTCGAAAAATAACAGTATGCTTCAGTTCCACAGCTCCAATATTTGATTATTCCCCCTTCTCTAGCAAAAATCTACCAGCAACCAAAGTAAGGTAGGATGTAATAGCAGGTCATCAACTAACTCTGAACATATACAAAAGAATATTTCTATCACATATGCATCCTAGATACTAAGGAAAAAAAAACCAAAGAGCCATATTATAAAAGTATGTGATTCAGCAAACCCTGAGCTAAATTATGTTCAATTTATCATTAAAAGCAAGATAGAGGAATTGATGGACTCTGGCAAATTATGCTAGTTCTTGTTTTTCCTTAAAGTTTGATTTTCTTTTTTAGATAACCTTATCTATCACAATACAGCAGAGCTAATTTTACTTAGCAAGAAGAAAGAAGGAAGAAAGGACAACAGAGGAGTGAAACACTGCCTGCATTCAAAATTCTTTAATTAGTATAACAGAGTCGTTAAGTATGGTGGTTTAAAGATATCATATAGTACATTTTAATTTGATACTAAAGCAAGAACATAAGAAGCCAGCCATACTGTAACCCATTTCCTTACTGATATTACAACGCAGTTGAAGATACTTGATATATGAATGCCATCTCATTCCCTTACTGGATAATATGTTCCACATTAAAAAGGAAGCAAACTGCATTCCTCAATATTTGCTCAGCAATATGCCAAATGAACTGGCAGAAAGAACAAATTACTTCTGCTCTTAAGCAGGGTGGATACTATTATTAGGCCCTTGAAAGACTGCTGGTGCAAAAGCACTACAAGGAGTTCATGAGCTGAAATGACACAGCATCACAGCTCTCATTCCAAACTGTACCTTGGATAACCCATGATGGACAGGGCATGCTGCAGCCAACAGCTCCAGTGACACAACGTAGGGAAGGAACCTCAGGCCAGCTCACAGTGGACAGCCACGCACATGCTGTCACACAAGTCAGAACTGAAGCAAAAGAGCGAGAGATCAAGTCCATATCCATATCCTATCTTAGCAGATAGAAAATTAATTCAGGAAATAAGACAGACTTTTATCCCAGAGAATATGAGTCACATAATGGGTAAGGTTGGAAGGGAAAATAGTGGGTCATGGGGTCCAACCTCACTGTTAAGGCAGGGTCATCCCAGAGCACATGGCACAGGATTGCATCCAGATGGTTCTTGAGTATCTCCAGTCAGGGAGACTCCACAGCCTCTCTGGGCAACCTGTTCCTGTGTGCAATCATCTGCCCAGTAAAGCAGTTCTTCCTCATACTCCAGTAAAGAAGTTCTTTCTCATATTCAGATGCAACTTCTGTGCATCAGTTTCTGCCTGCTGTTTCTTGTCTTACTACTTTGCACCATGAAGAAGAGCATCCTCTTGACATCCTCCCTTCAGATACTTACATACATTGGCAAGGTCCCCTCTCAGTCATCTCCAGACCACCTGTCACACCTCCCAAAGTGTCTTCCTTCAGGACATGGTTTAGGACAGGTGGTTGTACTCTCATTCCCAAGGCTGACAGGAGGCCACGGTGCAGTGCAGAGAACAGAAGTTAGACATGAAAGAGGGCTCCTTCAGACATCTCTTGGCAACACCAAACTATCAAAGCAGGTTCTCTGAACTCTCAAAACTCATGACCACTTCTATTACCCTACATGCAATAATTTACTGGGTAATATATACAAAATTGTCAAATAAGAGGAAGGATGGTTATGTGCATTTCACTAGGTCTACGGAGAAGTGCAGCTCCTCAGAAGACTTATTTTTTGTGTTATGTCTTATTTAAATACACTATTTCCTGACCAGGAAAAGACAAGTCATCCTTGCTCTGCAGCTAAATTCCTAAATACGACAAAAGTAGCTTTGTACATACAGCAATTAATGCAAAATGCAGAGTTCACTTAAAAATAGTAATTAGTAAGAGAAATATTTAATTGTAGGTATCAAGTCAATTTTGTCAATCTGTCTGTTTACTGCTCATAGTTAAATCCACAACAGTTTTGTTTCTGCATTTGCTGCACATCAGTAATCTCTTTTCATACATTTTATTAATAAAACTAATTAATACAGTAGTTATTTTTAAAACAGCTCCTATACTTAGTGACTTAGATCGATGAGAACTTCTAAATGCTCAGTATCTTCTGCAGTTGATGGCCACAAGCTGCAACTTGGAAGCTGATTAGGAAAATTTAACCAAGAGAGGGCAATGGAGCAGTAGAACAGGTCACACAGACAGGTTGTGAGATCTCATCCCTGGAAGCTTCTGAGCCTCCTGCTTAAACCTAGACTGATATTAACACTACATCCAGTCTGCTTTGGTTTTGTCCAGTGGGAAGTCACACTTAGAGGGATCCAGATATCTCTTAAAAATATAATTTCTATGATGATTCCGTGTTTGGCTAGGGAATTTAGAGTGAGTTGAAAATTATTATTTCAGATGTTCTTTGGCTTTCTGTTTACAAAATATCTCTATTTGGGCTCTAGAGTTTAAGTACCTAACACTTAATAAAAACAAAACAGTCTTCCAGAAACAATCTTATTATTACTACCATGTTGCCACATTAACTTGTCTGAGAATTCACTAAACACGATTACCTGCAGAAGGCATACTTCGGATGCCCCGAAACATTTAGCACTGGATTTTACAAACCCTTAGACATACGGAAGCATCAAAGCCAGGTAGAATTAAATAATTTTTGTGACCTATCACTATCCTTCTAGAAAGTGATGTAGAATGGGGTTTTTGTTTGTTTCCTTTGTTTTGGATTAGTTTGTTTGTTTATAGAACTGAAAGTAAAAACCCAATTTTTTAGACCAAGCATTTCAAGAATGGAGCTTTTAAGTTGTTATCTGGAAATGTAATGCCTTAGTCCAAAACTTTAAGTATTCTACTTATTCAATAGCTCAGAATAAGAGAGAATAAGCATAAATACCTACACACACCTGCCAGTTCTCAAAAGCTTGTCTTTCACGTACAAGACACAGAGAACAACTTAGGTCAACCTTCATTAGCAGGTCATTCTCATCACAAACACGAATGTTGATTGCTACTCTGTACAGAGAGTACACTCAGTAATTCATGAAACAAAATAGTTCTCTCGTTCACCTGTGTTTCATGGCTTAATTTGCTCGAGTTGGGAACAGGCGGTCAGAACGCGACTGGCAGGAGGCACCTCTGGAAGGTTTAATTCCACCCATCAGGCACCGCCGAGAAGCAGGAAAAAATCCTCCAGCGCAGACCGGCCCCAGCGCGCCCGCTCCCTGCGCTCCTGTGCCCTTCGCACGGCGACTTCGAGCGCAACTCTAAAAACTTAAACGACTTCACCCCCGCTGACTGCCGGGTTTCTAAGCAGAGGGTGTGTTTGGGGCAAGGCGCGCTGACATCCAGCCCTGCAGCAACAGCGCCGCGGGCGCTCCCCGCGCCGTGCCCGGCCGGAGCCGCGGCCCCGCTCAACCTGTT
>NW_005054324.1:3841036-3848914 GCF_000277835.1 Geospiza fortis
GCTGTGCTCGCCGTCGACCCCGAGCCTCGCTGGCATCCTCTGCCAAGTGTTGGTGGGGGAGTGAGAGGCATCTCAAATGGCCCCAGAATAGGATGTCGCCGAAACCGTGCATTTCTGAGGTGGCGTGTGGGCTGATGCCGAAGTGTGCATTGCTCTCGCAGGTTGCTTCTGCTGACAGCTTGCAGCCACAAATAGGTGGTTCACATCTGTCTGAAATAGTTTTTTTTTAGACTGTCTAGATCCAGATAAATGCATAGTCTCAGTGGTTGTTGTCACAGTTAAGGCTGTGAAAAACATAAAAAAGCATTCAATAAAATTAAACAAAAAATGTTTCACCATGTGAGAGCCAAATTTCTGGAGTCTGATCAGGGCCTCCTGGGAAGGCAGGCTGGGGGAGGGAAGGGACATTAGATTTTGTGTGGATCAAGTCCTTCTCTCCCTCCCTACATACCCACAGGTGATGGTGCTGGTACCAGGGAAGACAAGGGAACCGCTGAGCAAGGAAGTATTAGGGGCTAGGAGGACAAAGGCTGGAGGGATGGACTGGCACACAGAAAGGCAATGCAGCTCTAAAACTATGGCAGCTGGGGCTGTGTCCACATTGCTCCAGGCCCTGCTTGTTAGCAGTGGCAAGTTTTCAAAGCCCTGTATGAAAATTCAACAAACTCAGGCAACCAACCTGATTCTCACTGTATGAACAGAGCTGAGTTTAGAGTGCTGAAGGACTCTAGTCCGTTATCAATATTTTGAAGTGCCTGGTACTGCAAATTTAGGAAAGGATCTTTAGAGATGTCAGTTATCTCTCTACTGAACCAGCTCTCGGAAGGTGGAATTCCTCCTGCTGTGAGCAGCAACTATTAGCTAGACGGCAGCATTAAGCATTAAGAGTCTTGGTTCTTCTGCCTCTGGATCTGTACCAGGGGAATGAGGAATACTGAGGGAGAATTGTGCTAGCAAACACTCTGGCTTTCTTCACACTTTGGGTGCAAAATGTAGCAGTCAAACAGAAATAGGTGGGCTATTTTTATGGGTGGCTTCTGTCCTTACCATTAACTAATAGTAGTAAGCAAAGTCTGTGAAATGCAGAAAGGTAGTCAGGGAAAAACATAAATGTCAACCTATTGAACATCTCTGGTCACATTTCCTCAGTGCAGTAATTGGCAAAGCCAGTTTTTGTGGGACCACCATCATCAATCACATGCCAGTGTTTGTGTCTCCATGGCAAGTAGTGTTAGTCCCATAGTAGACAAGGGATAGTTTCATAAAAAATATGGTTGCTGTAAATTACTTTTTCACTAAGAGGAATACAATTTCCAGATTTGTGGATGCCTTTTGCAAAAAGTTGTTATCATTCTACTAGCAAATAAAAATAAAGTAGAGCTACAAAAATCTTTCCACTAAAGATATGCAAAGCGCGTGAATTCTGTGAAACTTTAAAGCAGTCAGGTCCCAAACAATTTTAAATGTAATGGCTCAATCCAGCAGTGTCATCTCTGAACTACTGCTGCATTAAGGGCAGGATAATCATGTTATCATACATAAGATTACATGACTCTTCTTTTTAGAAAAGATTATGGTTGCTCCACTGTCTGCCTGAACCCTTATGGAGGGGAGATGTCCCTCTTACTTTCTCTCACACTTTATATGAGAACCAGAATTGTTAAGGTGGACAGGAACTTTCTTAGCTCATCTAGTCCAACAGCGGAGTAGGGTCCCCTCAAGCAGATTTCCCAGAACTACGTCCAGTCAAGTTTTGAACGTCTGCAAGGATAAGACTCCACAATCTCCCTGGGCAATTCATGCCCATGTTTGGCACTCTCACAATAAAAAAAGCCTTGTCCTTTGTCTAAACAGAATTAATTTCCTTCCTTAATTTATTTCATTTTGTGCCCATTACTTATCCTTCCTAGGGCATAACTGAGAAGCATCTGGCTCTGTGTTCTTTATTTCCCTCCCTCAGGTATTTATAAATTGATACGATTCCCATGAGCCTCCTCTTTTCCAGTTTGAACTATCTTAGCTTTCTCAGCCTCTCCACACAGGTCCCACACTCCAAATCATTGATCACCTTCCTGATCTTTTTCTTGCTTCAGCATATCCACATTCCTCTTTTATCATGGAGACCAGCACTCTTGATGTGGCTTCTCCAGTGCTGAGGAGAGGAGAAAGATCTGCTGGTGGCACTATTCTAATGCAGTCCAGGATGCTGTTGGCCTTCATTGCTGCAAGGGTGCATTGCTGGCTTGTGTTCAGCATGGTGTCCAGCAAAACTTAAATCTTTCTGAAAAGCTGCTTTCAGAAGCCAGCTCCTAGCCTGCACTGATGCATGGAAGTTTTCATCTTTTAGGTGCAGAACTTCACAATTCCCTTTGTTGAGCTTCTTAAGATTCCTGTTTGTTATTTTCTCCAGCTGGTTGAGTCACACAACAGTCACACAATCATGTGGTGTATCAACTACTCCTCCCAAGTTCATGGTGTCTGCTCAGTGTCAGAGGCTGTGCTCTGTCCCATCATCCAGGTCGTTAACAGAGATGTTAAATGGCATTGCTCACAGTATCAATCCCTGGGTACAGCACTACTGATGGGTTGTCAGGTGATCTTTGTGTCAGTGATCACAAACCTTTAGGCCAGGCAGCTTAGTGTTCCCACCTAGCCAGCCTGCCCTTCATCAGTTTGTCTGTGAGACTGCTGTGGGAGAGAGGCAGTGTTGAAAGCCTGGTTGAAGTCAAGATAAACAACATCCACTGCTCTCTGCTCATCCACCAAGTGAATTGCTCAGTCATGGAAGCCTATCAGGCTGCTCAAGCATAATTTCTCCTCCATAGACCCATGCTATCCCATCAGTTTTCTGCTTTGTATATATTGGGAAACAGTTTCCAGAGTTATTTGCTCGATCATTTTCCCAGAAATCAAAGTGATGCTGACTAGTTTGTAGTTCTTTTATTCTTTATACTTTTCTTCTAGTCTTTACTGAAGATAGGAGTGCTATTTGCTTTCTTCCACTACTTAAAACACCCATGTCTTCCCTAGAGCTGCATGCAAAGGACCTCTAGCAAGTTAGCAAAAGTCTCATGCATTGCTTTCAGGCCTCAGCTTTTTTCCCCCATCTCTCCTTTACTGGAGAAAAAGATGAATTTTAGGAACAATTTAGAATTTGTTTTCCATCAGATCAGGCTCAAAATAGAATGTTCTCAGTTTGGAATTGGGTACATTGGTAAAATGAATTGACAGTAATGATCAGCATATCTAACAGCTTAGGATGAGCACCCTTACCTTCTGCAGCTACTTGTATCACAACCTTTTATTTGATCTTGTGTATTTCCGTTCTGTAAAGCTACTCTGATGTTTCTGCAGAGCACAAAAGCTACCTTTCTGGAGCCCTTTTTGTACTTCCCTGATAATGCCACCATCAAACAATGGCGGTATCAGTCCTATAGGAATCAGTCAGAACTTGTCCCTGCATTCCTCACATGCTTATGTTCAAATGCTCAGCCAGTTAAGTGCACAAATGTCAATGCATAATATTTATATTCAAATATTTATAAGCTTAAAAAAATCCAACCACAGCAATGAAAAGTCAGTAATTCATTCTCTTTAAGAAAATTTAACTAAAACCATTTTATTTATATTTACTCTTCAATTTGTCCAACCTCAGCACAGATTTATATACAATTGCACTCATTGAACTGCATTTTTTTCTGCCTATGTATTATATTCTGCCTTACTTAATTTGTAGAATATATTTGTCTAAACAAAATGATGTTAACTGGACTGTTATTTTTTATATGGCAATGAAATGAGGATATTATTGTTAAAGTTTGCTTTTTAGGGGATAAAAGAAACAATAAAATAGCTACTGGTGAAAAGATCAGTTTTGAACTGGTTTAAAATTTTTTCCCAAGATATAAAAATTGCAGCTATGTTTTCAAATCCTTAATTTGAGAAAATATGTGGCTAAAATTAAGGTATATAAGAACATATTTATTCTCAGTAAAAGATTTCCTAGTAGAGAATCAGTGTCTTGTAATTCACCTGTAACTGTCTTTTGGTCATAAAGTTCATTATTATTTTGAGGCTCAGTAATGAGTTTTAGCTTCATGCATAGCACTGTCATTTTAGACACTTGTACTATTTTTCTCTAATGTTTTAGATTATGGAACCATGTGATTAAGCATGAATCTCACCTTATGTTATTTGTAAATAGGTCATAGCCAAAGCCAGATATGACAGTGATGTTTCCAGGGTGCTTTGTAATTGGTTTTTCATGAGACTATACCACACCAGGCAGCACTTAGTGGTGGGTGAAGTACTGCTTCACCCTTACCCACTGTGACCTCCTTTGTTTGTATACCATGAACTTGGGGAGAAAAACTGGAAAGCATGACAGAACACTTCCTCAAAAGTACAAAACCTAAAAGTAAAGTAGAAAAACATATTTTTAATATTTAGGGGATTTCTTTTTTTTAATAATAAGATGGTTGAGTATGTATTGTTTTTGTGGTCTTGCTTACTGCTTCTCAAGGCATTTGTTAACACTGTTGTCCATTTGTATGTATGAGCTTTTGCCTAGGCAAAAACACTTAATAAAGATGCTCTAGGGGCCTATGGTATTGTTAATGTGTATTTATAATCTGCTTGGAAGAATATAAGTTTGAAAGTTCAAAAGAGCTAAAATTCATTTCCTGATGATTTCCTGGTACAACAGGTCTTCAGAAAAACTTATTTATCAGCATTCGTGTACTACTACCACTGTAGTGCTCACCTCTATGGTATGAGAAGTTTGTGCATAGCTAATACATTTTCCAGTCCCCCAGCTTTTCCATAGAAGATTAATTTAATCCTTTCTGAAGAGTTTGCAGGAGGTGGCTAAAATTTCTGCCAGTTTAATTTCTGGAAAATAATATAAATTCATTTCATTTCAGGAATGCATTTCTCCCAGAGGCATGTCAGATGGTACCTCTTTATTCCTTTCAGGTGTTCTGTGCAGATTCAATTATTTGGATGGGAATTTGTAAAAAGAAATCGCTAGACATTATGGTGTTGACTTCACATAAAATGGGTACTAGTAATAACTGACTTGCAATGAACAGAACTCTTCAGCTTGTGTTGACAAAATAGAGCTTTCCTTGAAAACCAGGCTTGCCACCAATTTACTTCATAGTGGGTCTCAGTATAACACAATACAGGTTGTGGGACTCTGCATAAATGTTTAGACAGCTTCTTTCTGTCTTTCTCTCTGCTTGAAAAGATGGGACTCATTTCTTTGGTCCTCTCAACCAGACAAGCAAGTGGCAGAGCATTCACAGGCTTAAAAGATGGAGAGGTTGCACCCTGGCAGCCAGCATCACACTGTTCCTCTGCTTCAAAGTCTTTCTTGTTCATCACTACTTGCATTCGCAGACAATGTGTAATACATTCTTCTTCTCCTACGTAAACACCTTTGCTGCACTGATGTATACAGAATTGCAGAGTTTGGGACAGCATTCCTCCCAAACAATTCCATTTGATCTGACTCCCTATGAGTAATCATTAAACAAAATGGCTTTTATGTCCTGATAGCTCTTTTTGGCAAGCCAGAACTTGATGCCAGTGTTCATGAGTTAGATAAGTCTCAGACAAGAGCATAGGGAGGATCAAAGAGCATCCACATGTTTGATTCCTGACTAGCTTTCCTAGCCCTTAAAAGAAATTCCCATTGTCTTTTCAGATCACAGGATCACAGAATATGCTCAGTTGGATGGGACCCACAAGGATCATCCAGCTCCTGGACCTGCACAGCACCACTCCCAAGAGTTACACCAAGTGCCTGAGAGCATTGTCCAAAGGTTTCCTGATTTCTGTCCGGCTGGTGCTGTGACCACTGCCCTGGGGAACCCATCCCAGCGTCCAACAACCTTCCATGTGAAGAATTTTTTTTACTATCTAACCCAAAACTCCACAGTTGAGTCCTCAGGGGCAGCTGACCAGTGTAAGTGATGGCAGGAGCTGATTCATATAAAGAGAAAAACCTAGGTTTGATCCAATCATTTCTACGGTTAGGTCCCAGTTTTGTAGCTCATGTTTAGTTCATGTATATTTATGTAAATATACAGAAACATATGAAAAAGTGCTAATCATATGCCCTGCTCTGACATTTTGGCTGCACTGCATTACTCACAAGCTGTGCAGCAGCTATGTAAAGGGTAGGTCATCACTAAGAGGACATATTAAAATTTGTGTCACATCATGACTTTGTACTAAAAGCTATATGACTTAGTACTAAAAGCTATAAAATGGAGATTTTTTAATTTCATTTGTTTCAGGGTAGCCTTGTGTCTGATAGGTAGTGTTCTCTACACTTTAAGCTCAAATACTTAAGGCAATTTGATTTTCACATGTGGGTTTGAAAAAGTGACACAAATATTTCCTTTAAAATCCTAAAGAAATATCCAAATTCATTTTTTTAAAGGAATGCTTCTATCCACAAGAAACCTCTCTACCTCACAACCTGTCTTTATTGGCAAGGATGTTAGGACCATGTACACCACGGAGTCTATTGTCCTGCTGGCTTAATAATGCCAGTGAAATTCTTTAAATTAGTCTTGTTATAGATTAGTAAACTTCTGAATTAGCAACATCAAGTAATGCTGGCATAATGTATTATGGCATAGCCATAATTCATTAATACTTTCATGTGGCTGTTATCATTAACACACAGCTAGCATGAGCAGGGACTGTTACTACTTTCTAAAATACCTGGCTTCTTAGCAAGCCCAGATGACACAGGACTCACTGTTGTGAGTGGTGTGGAGTCTTTCCGGCAGTACAGTGGAATGTGGTATCCTTTATAGGACATGCTGCACGTGATGCTGCCAGACACAGCGAATGAGTTCCATGGAATCCTGTTCCATGGAATCCTCTGGAATCTCCAGAGGAGTGTGCTTGCTTAAGCCCCATTCAGTTCTAAGAGCAATAATAGAATGTAGACTTGGAAAGGAACTTAAGAAGTTACTGGGATTGTATTTCTTCTCCAAAATAAGATGTGCTACACCTAAGTAATTTTTGACTGATGCTTGTGTAACCTTTTCTTAGTACCTTCTAGTGTTTAATCTTGCTAGGCAAATAGTTCCAGATTGAGCTTCTTCAATTCAGAGAGCTTGTCTTAATGTTACCCCAAGCCTCCAATTTTCAAAAGTTGTGCCATGCAGCCTAGCCTGTATTATTGATTTTCTGAAGATCCCATCCTCTGTCCCTCCTCACCCTGCACTGCGTTTGCTCAATTCCTGGGCATGCTGGAGGACAAAAACACTTTGGCTCCACTCCCTTTCCTATTGGAGCTGTTCTGCTCAGTCAAGACAAGGGTGGACCTTAAGAGCCCTCCCTGTGTGGGAGGGAAAGACCCTGAGAGGAACCTGTCAGGTGCAAAGTGGGCTCATCTGAGAAAATACAAGGGTGTCCATCTTTTTATGCTGAAGGGAACGGGTATTATCAAAGGGGTCATGACCTGGTTCTCCACTTGATACCTGGGCAAGGAGAAGGAAGCATAGGGTGGATTTTCAGGGAGGCAAGTCAACCAGGCTCCATCCCCTTTCCAGGAAGCACTGCAGAGCATGATCCTGCTGAGAGCTTGGGGCACTTTTTGGGCCTGAGCGGAGGAAAGCAAGTACCTCATTTTTCTTCTCCCTTCAGCACTGCCTTCGAGCTTCATTCCTGCAAAGGGGACAACAGAAACAAGAGAGGGCAATGACGGGGAGATACTGTGAGCAAAAGCAAGAGCAGGAGTTTTTAACCTTTTGCCAGTAATGAGCTCAGAGGCACTAAAATCTACACCATTTCCATGAGCAATTTAAACATATTAGTCTCACCTGTCTGCAGCAAACATGGAAAACTGTGTATTCT
>NW_005054324.1:3848938-3910647 GCF_000277835.1 Geospiza fortis
AAAGGAATTATCTTCCTCCTGCTTAGCTTTCTGTGGGCTAAATGATCCCTTATTCTTCCTGCACAGGCAATGGATACATTCAAAGTACACTTTGCCCAAATTGGCACTGTCAGTTTTACCACAGTAAAGCCAGTTTTACCACATCATGTTGAACAGATAGAATTCATGAGATTGCATATGATTGTCCCTTTAATATTTCCAATGGCAGAAGTGCCTCATTTTCCTAACACTGTGAACTGAGCAGCCACCAATGTCATTCTGTTAGAAATGTGGTCCCACTCCAGCCAAAGCAGGGGTTTGGTGCAGTGATATTGCCAGGGAGAACAGCTCTGTGATTGTGAAAGGAGTAGGGATGAGGAGGGGAGAGGGATAATAGGGATGCAGAAGGGGCTCAGCCTTTCTAATTCTTTCTGCTCTCAGTATGCAAGTCTGCAGTTTTGCATATCATCTACTTAAAAATATTTTGAGGGTATTATTAGTTTGAGGGTATTATTATCCTGTTGTTTTGTTGTTTTTTTTTTTTTTCCTGGGAGAGCTCAGGTCCCTGGCAGTGCACATAATTAATCAAAATTATCCAAAAATGCAGTTTGTTGGGACTCTTACCAGGAACTGGGCCTATAACTGAATATCATGATGGGTGACTGCCTGCGTTGTTCAGGAGAATTATTTCTTGTTTGTTCTGAACTCTGGAATTCAGTCTCAGTCTAGTTACTTAAAATGAATTCGTCTTCCTTTAAGGTGGGTATCAGAATTCAGATGGACTGACAATGTCCTTTCCATATCTTCCATTCCATTTGTTATGGAAATGACCTGTCATCTAACAGGGCCCTATTCTGCCCTGGCCGCCCAGTTAAGAATCATCCTTCTGGAAAAGAAAATAGATTAACTTTAAACAATCATGCCGCAATGTTTAGAACAACAGTCAGAGTCAATGTTTGTTTTGTCAGATTGTGGACAATGAAATAAATGGTACAGAGAATCATTAACTCAGTGATTCATGTAAAAAAAAATACTTCTAGATGGCAAAGCAAGATTAACTGTTTAATCAAACCATTCTAAAATGATGATGAGACTGTATGGAAATTTCTTCAAGAGCTTGAAATTATATCAAGGGAACCTTGTGATCTGACCACATCTTTCCACTGCCTGTTAGGAAACCATCTTGATTCAAACCCTTAGGGAGTGATAGATGTGGACATTTTCTGCCTGATGATGGAGAGGGTGTTCAAATGCATTGTCAGACCTTTCACAGCACATGATCAAAACAAAAAGAATCCCTCTTCTCAGGGTTGAAATCTGCATTTTGAATACTCAGACAGTCATAATCTGCTCACATGGCCATGTATGAGTTTGAATTTGATATATCTCCCAGAAGAAATCCTTGCAAACAACTTATATACTTTATTGCACAGAAAAATGTTGCAGAGAATGCAGATAAAGGCGGCTGTACCAAGCATACCCAAGGGCTGTGCTCTGGAAAGGGCAAAAATCTTGTCACTGTGATTATGCCTCTTGGAAAAGTCTTCTGATCATACCAATTGTCCATGTTTTGAATGTTAATCTTGACAAGTTAGGACTTGATTCAAAGTCCACTGCTGACAGAAATAGCCCCTTTTTCCTCTTCAGTGAACTTTAGCCATTTGTTTTCCAAAGGCTCCTAAATTCTGCCCTACCTTTGAACTTTAAGGAAGTTGCTTGTTGGATATGCCAGAATAGAATTATTTTTAATCCAGGGATAAGAGAAGTCTTGTTAGCATCTGGATTTATCCTTTAGAAGACCTTCTTATAGCCTTTCTGAAGGGGAATATCTTAAGACCTAGCAAGCTGGAAACATTTCTACTCACTTTTTTTAAAAAAAATTACTATTCTGTGGCTAGACTTGGATAAAATATTTCATTATTTTGAACCAGCAAAATAATTTCAACCAATAAGTGGAAGTGACAGGGCACTCTTTTCTCTCCGTCACTGTTTGAAAATTTTCTGCTTTCTCATGCTCTCAGTCTCTTTGTCTTCTAACAGAATGCCTTGGGTTAGCTGAAGAAGTGATTTCAATATGGTTGTTTTAGTACAGTTTCAGTGAATTTTTAATACAGTTCAGTTCATTCCTCTCACAGGTGACCTTATGATCGTTTTTCCAGGAAATTTTTGGTTAAAACATGAAGTAGAATTGTTCATGTAATTTGCTACAATCTTAACAGCATCTTTAAATTCATCACCTGTAGTTAGTATATTGAGAATTCAGCTTTCATTTTCCCCAGCCCCTCCCCAAACCCCCTGTCCTTCTGCCTGTGGAGGGAAGTTGAAGTGGTTGTGCTCCAATGCCTTCTCATAGTTAAAAAGATCGCCATGTGGGTCGGGCTTTGCCCAGATCTGGTGACTTCAAAGGCAGTATTACCATTTGGGTTCCTGGACTCCCAAGAACTTGAGCAGGTACTACTGCCTTTGGCTGTATGCATCTTTTTATAATGTCACATTGGCTCTTCAGCCTTTTATCATCTTCTGTCATATGGTGACCCTTTCAGGGAGGCTGTCATAAAATCATTAAAAAATCAAGACAGGTAAGACTTTGATTTGATTTGAATGAAGCCCTGACATGATTTTTCTGAAATTACCAAATTTCTGCCTGGCAGTAAGCTGACAGGAATGCTGGAAATTTTTGCCAGATAAGTAATTCCTGCATTTGCTTCTAAAGCAGGAACATATTTATAGAATCATAGAGTATGCTGAGTTGGAAGGGACCTGTCAGGATCATCAAGTCCAACTCCTGGCCCTGCACAGGACACCCCATGGGCAACACTAATATTTATTCTTTTCCAACTTTTCATGTATCTAATAGATATTTCAAGTAATTTTACTAAGTACATTTTACTAAAATACATTTTTTAAAATTAATTCTGTTTTTTCTTTTGTTTAATTCTATTTTTTTTCACAAAAAATTATTTGCAGACAGTAGAGTCCTAGATGAAAACATGTGCTTCAATGCAAGTTTATTGAAACATATTTGTCCCCACAATAGATATCCAAGTAGAAAGTAATACTTTCTTCATACAGAATGTGTTTAAATATTTGTGCTAAGCTCATTCCAAAGGCAAACATCAAATGCAAATATAATTTCTATTTGCTGTCCTGCATCTTGCAATCAGTTCTTTGGAATACAACCTTTGGGGAATAGTTGCTGAATAATGGCATGAGATTAGTGTTAAAGAGAAAGTTAACAAAATGAATGGCAGAAGTTATGCCAAATTCATCTGCCACTCACTGCTACTGAGTTTTGCAACAGGGTTTTTGATCTCCAGCATCTGCCTGATCTTTTGATTGCAAAGATCATATAGGTGAAGATGTGATCATGCTGCTTCAATGTGAGGCCTTAACACTGTTATCAGGATATTGCACTGCCTGTCGCTTGGTTTCTAGAGGAGTTAAAGCATTTATTGTAAATCAGAGAACTATAAAAGGCCTTGGATAGGACAGTGTGGGAGAAGGCAGCAACATACTCTTAATGACCTAAGACAAAGAAAACCTTTCTCCTTCACTCCTCAGTGGTGATATTTCAGGAAGGTTGCAGTCTGATGGGATTTTTGAAACCTCTGCTTCCTTGAGAAACGAATTCCCAGACAGAAGTTATTAAAGAAATCAATTAATGTTTCAAAGCCCCTAGGATTTCACTGTATGCACTATATTGTTGCAGGGTACCTAAAATTTTAGACTGTATTTTAGATAACAGCCATGTAATTTAAAATATTTGTGTACAATACACACACATCTATCCATCCATCAATCCTACAGACATTTTTTCCACCATTCAGGAAGGTGCTTCATTTTACCTGCAAACTTAACACTAGTCAAGGAAGTGCCTACAAAACTTTAAGACTGTTGAGTTTGATGAGACTAAAACCTGTATTTATGGTTAAGCACATATTTACACGGGCTCCCAAAAAGGTGGAGTTTTATTGAAGGTTGTTCTTTTTTAAGTGATAATATGTTTTTTTTCTTATAATCAGATCTGAATTAGTTGAGAGAATCAGGGTTTGTGTAGTCAGTCACTGCTAATGAGTTGAAGCATTCAATGGTTCAATGCTTAATTGAATACTTTAAAAACCAAAGCAATAAACTCAGCTAATGCTTTTCTTGCTAAGTGACAAATGGCAAAAATGCAATTAATTAGTTTAATTTTTTTTTTCTACAATGCTGATGAAAGGAAAAAAAATTAAGGTCTGGCTTTTACTTTAACAAAAGATTCTATTTGACATTTATGACTAAGAATGCATGAAATGACAGTGAACATTTACACCTCCTTTAATTAAATGATCTCTTAAATAGTGGGCTGTTAAATTGGAAAACAGAATTGCTGGTTCTTGCTATTTGAATGTGCTTTGGTTTTTTTCTGTTGGGTTTTTTCCTGGAGTTTCTGGAATCATCAAAATAGGAATGAATTTAAACTTTCATGGAAAGAAAACTTACTGAGATAGTTATTATTTAAAATTGAGGTAAAAAATCTTGAAAATTTGATCCTACTTCATATGAATGGCCCTGAAACAAAGAGACAAATTAAATGAAATTTAAATGTATGCATCATTAACATGCTTAAAAAATTACCAGCGAGTATTTTGATATCTCTTACATGGAATTTTAGTACTTGTTGAAATCTGTGATACTACAGTAGTGGAATACTTGGCATCCTGAGCACAGATGTGGTAGTTGAAAGGAAGGTTTGTGAAAGTATGTCAGAACAATATCCTTTCTGATTTCCAGAGCTCATTCTGGCTTTTCCCACATACAAAATGTGCAGCAATGGATAGTTCTGCCCTGCTACATTTTGTTTGCAAAGAAATATTTCTGCCAGCAGATAACCAGCTGCACTTATTAATCTATAAAGAAATATCCATAAGATGGTGCTGTATCTTAAATCTGACCAGAGTAATTTGCATTGAAAAATAAAAATTATGCTGCAATTGTAGCTTAGAGCTCTTGTTGTAAGCTGTATTGGTAACAATTTCTTTGGCAAACATATTGCAAATGTTAGTTTCCAGTCATTCCAATATGTTAATTTACATGTATTGAAATATTAGTCACAGCATTTTTGTTCAAGCCTGAAAAGTGTAAAACCAGCTGAAAGGTTTTTCAGTCATGCTCAGGCTATAAGCGGTCAGTACCTTGCTTTCACAGCTGAGCTTCACCCCCTCCTTTTTTGCTAAAGGCAAGTGATGGTGCAAGAACTCCTCTAGACATTACTTTAATGGCGAAAAAAAACCCAAGGAAAAAACCAGTGCAATGGGGTGTCTACTTAAAGGGGTAAGTTGGCTATTAAAGATAATGACCAAATCTGTCCAGCAGATGAAGAGACTGTGGGAGAAAATAATCTGAGACATTACAGCTACCCAAGAGCAGAGATTTGATGTGCAGCCAACACATAGTTTTGTGGGATTTTGGTGATAAAAATGGTGTCAATTGGAGGACTGGCTGGAGAGCAGCCAGTTACAGCATTATGCCCCTGGAGCCTGGGCAGTGGATCATAGCCCAGTAATAGCCTTTCACCACATCTTGCGGCTGCAGCAGTGCAGAGCCAGGCCTGAGCTGCCAGGCCAGCCATACTGCTGACAGGAGGAGGGAAGAGAGGTTGTCAGAGAGGGAATAGGCTGTCACATCTCCCAGGTCCATGCAATTCCATGTGTGGTTCAGGTAGGACGCTACTATACTTCAGTGACCTCATTGCACTGGGAATTTTACCTTCTGGAGTCATCCAGGTGTGCCCGTCCATTTTTCTCCCTGTTCATTTCTCTGAAGGGGTGCAATGACAAGAGCAACTGATCAGTTGATAAATCTCTGTTTTTCTGTACAGTGTCTTTCAGTTACTCATTTACTTCTGGAGTTACTTGTACATAGTCTGAGTCAGTTTTTCTCTATGAAAACAAGAATCAGGGAAGAAACGACATAAAAAATATCTAACACAGACGTAGAGGAAGAAGGAAAGAAGGTTCAGTGCAGCATAATGCTGTGGGTAGTAAGGAAAAAAAGGAAATGGTGAATGATTTTTTTAGTGGTCAAGACAGAGAGCACTTAGTTTCAGGAGCGTACCTTAGCTGATCTAGTATGGTCTAGGAGATGAAATATGCCAATAAGACACTCATAGCTTCTTCCCTCTGTTTTAGAAGGATTTGAATGATAATATCAGCAGACTGCATCTTCCTTTGCCTTTTTAGATAAACCTGTCACCCTTTTGATTCCAGATCTGGTGAAAGTCCAATTACCTCATAAATAATGAAGGTAAGAAGGACTAAGTAAGGAAGGTTAGAAAGTTTTTTTCAGATGGGTAATGAATTTAATTCACATGTAAATGTTATGGAGAAAAACCTGTGTTCTTATACTCCTGACATAGTCCCTAGACTTAAAAGATATCAATATTTTGGTGAAAGGTACAATAAAAACTTGAAAGATATTTTTTCAGCTTTTTCTCCTTGTTATTTAGCTGTTGATCAAAACCTGAAATATCACTCTTAATAGTATATGATCTTATGATAACACCTCTCTGCAGGTAAATTGGTTCTTGAACCAGTTCAGAGGAAAGAAAAGAGGGAAGCAGAAGCTTCTTTAATGTAGCTAATATAAACCAGAGTCTAAAAATATACATATATAAGGCAAATGTAGTGTATGCCCAATTATTCATGGGATGCTTTAGGATTGGTTGCAAAAGATTACATGACAATGTAAGGCTAGAACTTGTCAGTATATTCTGGTTTAATTTAATTCTGCGAATTCTTGTTAAAGATGCTTCAGAATGTTTTTCTTCCTTTCTACAGTGCCATGTTTCAAGCAGCTTTTTGATTGCTTTCTGGTGTAATGATGCAAGACCTGATCACAGAGACAGCTAACTCTGCTGATGTGCTGTGTTATTATAATGCCACCTGATACCTCATTCGTTTGATACATTAGGTAGCACACCACATCAACAAAGCAAAGTGCTCACATCATTTCTAAAAAGATGGAATGTTTCAGTGGCAAGCATGAATACAGGGTAAAAGCTATAGATGAAGCAGTGCTAAAATGCCCCTTGGCTTTGTCTTTTTCACTTTATGAAACTTGTAAGATAATTCAAGACCAAGAAGACCTGTTTAAAAAAATATGAACTCATGAACTCATCCATTATAATCTTGACATAACAGAATTCTGGGTTTATTTTGTATATATATTATCATCAAAATAAGAAAATGAAAAAAAGTGAGATGTTTCTGAAATGTTCTTGTTTTATGGATTTATAAAGCAGCTATCTCCAGGAGATCTGATGACTAAATACTGTGTTTTCAGTAGGTATATAAGTGACATAAAAAAAAAAAAGTAACTTCTAAAATAAATTCTAATATAAGTCATAAAAGCTATAGATGCTTGCAGTTAACAGTCTTTGTGACAGGTAAAGCCATCAGAGTGCCTCATGAGGAATAAGTTCCTTGAGCAAAGGTACCTCCTGAGAGACTAAGTCCCATGAAACAGCAACAGCACAAACAAATCACTTCTCTGAACTCTGGTTCTGTGACAGAACATAAAAGGGAGGTAAAGAATCAAGGAACCAGGTTCCATACCATTAAGAATACTTAAATGCCGTCCCCTACTCAGGATGTAGGGATTCTTGAGGGCATCCCAGGCTGGAGTACAGCCTGCATCTATTTTACACACTTACAGTGCCTCTGTAAATCCTTGGCTATCCACTGTGACCACAGCTGGAAGACACCTCTCAAGAGTTTCCATGAGGTTCCCTCATTTGCACCATTCCCCACCTGGACTGCAGTGGTGTGTCTATGCCTGGCCCTGCCCTAATGAGAGACTGCCTCTGCCTGTGGGACAAGGATGGAGCAAGCTCCATTCCTGCAGGTTCATTGCTGTGGCTCTGCACTCCTTGGCCAGACTGCAGTTCTGATGGGTGCCCTGAGCAGCTGACAGAGCAGGTGCCTGGGAGAGGTGAGACAGTCTCAGAACTGAGGTGCACGCAGTGTGTCTGCAGGTACACAGCACACCTGTCACAGACCATTACTTCTTTTTCCCTCCAGGTTCCTGGTTCACATTTGTTACTCATTATGGTCCTGGCTTACTGGTCAAGTTTGTACAACTATGCCTTCAGTAGGCCCCAGTGGTTTGGTGCCTGCTGCTCCCTGTTTGGCCTCCTTAACAGGCTGCTTGTAGAAAGCAGAGTCTTGGAGCTGCTAAAGATTCATATTCTTGGACTCCCATTCTCTCTGGAAGTGGATGTTGGGACATCCTTTACAGCATTCCTTCCATGCACATATATGTGAGTACTCTGTTGCAGTCCTTCTGGGACAGGTCATTTCAGAGGTACATTTGTTTCCTCTGCAGTGGAGAATTGCTGTTCGTGGTCTGACCATGGGCCTTCTCCACTTTTTTTTTATCTGTCCCTACCATCACACCAATTGCAGTGCTTTCCCTGCAAGGTCATTGTTGGACCCCTATGTGACATTTGTGGTCCAGTTTCCCGAACCTGCTTTCTAAAAGGCACTTTTTCCATTTGGATGGAAAGTCTCTGTCACTGTAATCTCCAAGGAGCCCTCTGGGCAAGCAACAGGATGAGCAGCCCTGAGCCTTCTCTCCTTTCCCTCACGCTTTCATGCCTGAGTGTTCCTGGTGTGTTTGTCAGGTGGCTAGATAGGGAGGTTGAGGATGGAATTTACTTTTCAAATGGTAACTGAGCGGCACCTACAAATGTGAGTGCAGCTTTGAGATAAAGTCCTTCCACTCTGAGTTAAGGCCATCCAGCAGAGGTGGCTGCTGATCTGTTTGTCCCTGTAACCTTATCAGTCAGGGCTGCTCAGACTGGAGAAGTTCTTGTTATTCCCAACCAACAGCAGAGGAGATGAATCTGTCGCTAAAATACATTGTATTTATGTCCATTGTTATGTGAGGTCTTCAGATTTTAAAGGCTTTTTCCAGCCTAAATGATTCTATGCAATCTTCAACTGAGATAAGGCCTATATCCTATTTCTAAATCAAAATCTGCCAGAACAAGATTTACAGAACACTGATAGGCAGGCTTTGCACTACGATTGCAGTACAGAATCTCAAAATCTCTTTTGCAGATTCAGTGCTGTGAAGGTTCTGTGAGATTCACTGTGGGCCTGGGATGCTACAGAAGGACTCTTCTGAGGCAAGAGTACAACAGGCTAAGGGAGACACATCTCCAAGGAGAAAATTCTGGTTTGGGCAGTGGTCAAAATGTTCTTGTTCCATCTGTTTCAATGTCACAGCCAATAAGTGTTAAAGCATGGCTAGTGCTGAGAGGCTCAGAGGGGTTTAGTGTGCAGAAAGGAAGTGTTGAGGATGGCACTGGGCTGGGGACAAGTCTGGAAGCTTCTCTTCAAATGTTTTCAATATTTTTAATATGATGACCCCAGATGAGAACTAATTTGCATGGATTTTAGCCTTACAAGGGAAAAATACAGTGAAAAGCAGATTTTGTGGATTGCTGCTTAGAGAGCATACTTGAGCAGAACTTACTGGGCTCGTTTGGCAGCTAATTCATTAGGGTTCACATCAGACTGTCAGGGTGCTTGGCTGAGTTCTGTAATGGCATTTTTTTCCACTGCTGAACAGCAATTTTGCAATCGCTGCATCAATTATGACAATGTAAAATATTTGATATGCTATTAGATGAAAAGTAAATTTATCTTGTGCCAGGAACTGCATCAGAATGTGATAAATGCACTTGATGCTCATTGGGCTTAACAGAGAGAGGCACTCGAAAGAGCAGATTGTCTGGAATGAAACTACCATCTGGAAATTTTGTCTGAAGCCTGATAACAATTAGGGTTTAAAGGGCCAATTTAAAAAACATGCTCCTTTGAAGGAAATCTATTTGTATGGTTAATTTAAAAACTTAACTATATTTCAATAAATTTTGATGAGGTGGAGGTATAAATAAACCAATATTTAATTTCTGTGTCTTACATATCTAATGTTCAACAGTACTAAACAAGTTTCAAAATGCTCCACAGTATATCTGATAACTGTATTGGGCATGTAAAGAACAGTGACCTAGGCTATTTGAAGATTTTTACTTGTGATAGCAAGAGGAGATATTCTTTGTATATTTTTTGGGGGGTTTGCTTTTTTTCTTGAAAAAACTCGTGCAAATTAGGTTCTTCAAAAATATAGTCATAATCTTCCTGGAAAGCTGTGAGGTGAGGAAATTTGGTTTAGAAATAAACAAGGCAAAAAGATTCAAGCAATTATGTGATGTGCTGTTGCTTAGGAGCCAAGGTCTGTCACAAAAGTGTGTTTTTTCATTATGGGATTTTAGCAGAAAAATGTGAGTCACAGCCAAGCTCTCCCAGTTATTTTGGCAGTAATTCTTTAAATGACCAAATGGTCAAAATTATATGTGGTTCATTCTCTTCATCTGTTCTCGAAGGAGGAGAATTGTGTGAAGGGTAGTACTTGGCTTTGATGGACTTCTTGTCTAAGAGTACATATTTTTTAATTTAATTTTTATTATGTTAGCTGTTTTTATTTTAAAAGAAAGTAAATTTGAAGCTGTTTTCTTTGAAGTTGAAGCAAGAGGGTGAAGTTTGCAGCTGAGCTTACTGCCTATGCAAATTCATATCACATTTTCATATGCCTGAAAAATCAGAGTTCTCTGTAATAATTTAGAAATAAAATAATTTTGTTCCTGATGTAGAAACTGTGATATTCATCCTGAATTTTCCAGCTGGTTTTGGCCTGTACCATGGGGCACCTTTAGGAACAGCTTAGCGCCTGTGGACCTGAATGGTACTCTGTGGGAAATCTGTGCTGCACGTGTATGCAGTGGTGTTCCACAGCACCCCAGGCTGTTGGAGGGATGGGCAAGGGCACTTTCTGCTGCTCACTGAGTGCCTTGTGCTGGGCAGGTCGCTGAAGCTCAGCAGAGACCCTGGGAAGGTGTGCAAAAGGGAGGCAGCTGCTGCTCGCCAGGATGGAGCGGGGTCTCCCAGGCAACTGAAACCGTTTGGAGATGCTGGCTGTGAGAGTTTAGTGGCATGGAGAGATGAGAGAGCAGGCCTTAGCAACAGGCTCAATTGGCTGTAATGAATATGTACCTCTAACCACAGATGACTGCACAGAAAATCCTTCAGAGTAATTTCATCTACCTGCTAACACTGTCCTCCCTTACCTGGACTCAGAGCCAACCTCCTGGTCCTTATGTGGGAGAGACAACACCTGAGGATGAGGCAATTTACTGACACTGACATGATCAAATGTTTTGAAGGACAGCCAGAGTTATGCATTATCTGCATAGCAGTGCCATCGCTCACCTGCTGCTAGCATGGGGGAGCTGAATTGCATCCTCAGGAAGCATCATTTCCAACTGCATCAATAGGCCTCACTGGCGATAGGAAACAGGTCACAGCAAAATGCAGGAGACAGATTAAATAGGAAGATGTTCACAGGACTGGCTTCAAGAAAGTCTTTAATATGGAGTTCTTCATACTACTGTTACCACTTAGAAATTAGATAAGACTTATCTGTAATATGTGTAGTACTGACGCCATCAGGACAGTTTGCAACCAAGTACAAATGCTTTAGAAAGAGGGACAACTTAAAAAAAAATTAGGAGATTTTTCATTCAGTCTTGTGCATATCTGTTCCAATTATTCTCTGAAAATAGTACCATTCTCTCTTTCCTGTATTTAAGTATTCTCTTCATCTAAATTATACTCTTCATCTATCTCTGAGCTCTTATTTTTCTACATTGTATTTTGTGGGGATGGAGAGTCTAGAGCCATATGCACCATTCTGACAGTTTAGAGAATGGCACTATTATACTTTTGCTATTACTTTCCCATCTGCTCCTTTTAAATTCTGGCAATTTGTTTGCTTCTTAACTACTTTCACAGAGAGATCAGAGATTTGATGATACCTAAGTCCATTTTCTGAGTGGCTAAAGTCAATTTAAAACCAAGTAGTGTGGCTGGTTCAAATTGCTCCTTCCACTGCTCATTAAGCTCACATTTATCAACTTCTAAGAAAAGCTTAATGCTGTTACCTTTCTTAATTAAATTACATGAGCATAAGAATGGAGGAAATGTATATATTTGTATCATTTTAAGAGAGAAGGCATGGAACACTCAAGTTTAAATGAATCCTCCATCAAATCAAGATGAAACCCTGGTACTTTGTGAAAGCCAATTACTTCTGCTCATCAGCCTTCAGAGGGTCTTTGCCATGAGAAAAAAAAAAAAAAAGAGGATTTATCAGGTTAACTTCCAGAGAGTATTTGTCTAGCCCAGTGGAGGGCTGACAAAGAGTCACACATTCAAAATGTAATGTCTGAGTTAAGTACAAATATTCTTAAGGTAATATATTTAATTGGGGTCATATTCCCCAATGACTGTCTCCACTTCCCCAATATTCAATGTGCTTTCAAATTTCTTTTTCCTGATTCACATCCCAAATTCTTCTCTCCTTCACCATTAAAATTCCTGCCCAAGGCAACTTAGCTGTTCACCCTTGCTCTGTCTGTCCACATCACCATGACCAAAAGGGTGCTCCAAAATTAATCTTTATCATCAGTTTCTCTAGTCACATAATTCCCAAATTACTGTACTTTCTCTTATTATACAAAGCTGAACCTTTCCTTTGGACCCCTACACAAATTTTGTCCTAAGGTAGCCAAAGCTTTTGCTTATGCTGTCAGTTATCTGTTGTCTTTTCTGTTCCTGACACTCTCCTAAAACACTGCAGATGCACAGGTATAAATAAAGCAGAATCTGACCTGCAGAAACATTGCCACCAAGAAAAATGGCTGGAAGAAATAAAAGGGATCATGGTGTAATTCCCAGTTTACTCTTGATTTTCCAGGGGCAGTCTGTAAAAGAATATACAATGTAGAAGATTCTGAGATTCTATCATATTGCAAAATTATTTTCACCAGCATAAAATGATGTATAAAAACATAGTTAGCCATGTCAGCTTTCCATACCTAATCTTTATTCATTTGATCTGACTTTACCCATTTGATTTGATTGGATTCTTACAGACTGCATTAGACTTCTTTCATTTCCTTGGAATAAAAAAGCTATCATGAAAACTATGTCATCATAACTTCAGTAGACTCTGCTATTAAGACAATAATATAAAAAAAAGAGTTAGTGCTTCCAGGTCTAACAAAAGTTTTGCCAACTTTTCAAAAGTTTTACGCATGGAAAGAAAAATAATACCTAGTTTAAATTTTAATAATACAGGAAGGAAATGGTGAATATTTTTATTTGTTAAAGTTTCTTTATATTTGTAAATGTAAAAATGTCTTAGTTTGACACATATGGTATTCTTGATATATCATCTGTCAAATTTTCCACTGGTAGATATTAATTAATTAATTAATGCAGGTCAGCATTTTTTCACCTCAGTTGTATAACTTACCCAGAGGAAGAACACGAATGTAGAAGAAGAAAGACAAATTTATTTTTATTATTATTATTATTATTATTACTACTACTACTACTACTACTGTTTTGATATATCTGTTAAGTTATGAGCCAAACAGTAGCTGTGAGCCATAGAGGGAAGATAGAGCTTTCACAGCCTCTGTTCTTTGAAAAGGTGAACTTGGAAACTGTTGTTTTAAGTAAATTCTGGATTCCTATTGTACCAGCTGCAGCCATGGCATTAACACAATGAGTGTGTTGCAGGCTTTCCATGTGAGATACTGAGCTGGTTTCTGTGAATTTACATATTTTCCCTAGAAATTCTCCCAAAGTCTCTGTAGCTTCTGAGGTAAGCCCTCAGAAGGATGTCACTGAGCAAGAGGGCTTTGGAAGGTAACAGAAGGCAGTGGAGCTCAGTTCTGAAAAGAAAACACTGCTATGGACACATTTGCTGTCCTGCAGGGAAGGCTCAAATATCCATATTTTCTAGGGACTGGAGCAGTATTCAACTGAGTGCTTTTTCTTTCAATAAATCATTCAGCTCATTATTTTCCTGGAAGGATTAGGAAAAAGTCTTCCCCAGGAAACCTCACAGGTTTTGTTTTCCTAACCCCTTCTTTATTCATATAGGCTTTCCCCTAAGTAAGAATAGAGACTGTAAACCTCCCTGCAGATCTATCCTTAAAGTAAACAAATAAAGTGAACAATATTGTTAAACAGGCATCTAGGAATTGGACAGTTGATACTGGAATTACCTAACAGCCATCTGGCTCTTAAAGGAGGAATTGGCTGGTAGTTCAGCTCTGAAAGAAACGAACAACACTGAGTATTTCTCCCTAACCTTTTAGTTTTTATTTGCAGACAGAGAAAAAAAAAATTAGTATATGGTGGCTATTTTGAAGAAATGTGTATCTCAGAGTATTTGTCCTGGTTTAGGGCAGATTTGGGAGAAAATCTCCAAAGGGGGCCCCTCCAGAAAGCAAACCCACATGGGCTCCTCCCCCCAACCAGTTCAGGAAGGATTCCTTGGAGAGAAGTGGAAAGAACCTGTTTATTTACCAGGCAAAACATCCCCCAGGACACAAAATGAACAATACCAGATGACAACCCTCTTTCACTGCTCTGAAAAAGATGACAAATTCAGAAAGTCTCCCCTGGAAGTGGTCGCTCTGTTATCAGTCCCTCCAGCCCTGGGGATGGCTGCTACAGCCACAGGGTGCAAACTCTTGGTGTTCCCAGGTCCCAGTCCAGAGCAGGTTCAAGTGGTTCCAAAAAAGGGAAAGGAGAAACAGTCCAGGAAAAAATTTGGACTGCTTAGCTAAACTAACTAATGAGCAGAAGCAAAAAGCAAGAGCAAAGCAGGAGCAAGAGCAAAGCAAAAAGCCAAGCAAAAAGCCAAAGCTGCCCTATGTACTGCCCTGTCTGTGTGTCTCGCCAGCTGTGGGGGAGCAGGCTGATAACAAAACAAAATAAAACAAAACTTTGCTCTTCAGAGCCAGTCTTGAAGGCACAGAACATAATATCCAGCATAAACAGAACAATGAATGGGAATACAAGCATCATAACGTCACCCTAGGACAGTATTTCAAGAAAATAAATGACCATGAGAAGACTAAATTCAGGCTGAGATCCATCCCGGTTTATTCGTAATTTTTTAAATGATTGTTTGTGAGCTAAACAAGCCTCTTTCTGTTATATATCTGTGATGTGCTCTCAGGCCTGTACTGTCCCTTTCTTCCCAGGAAAGTGGATGAAAATCACTGTAAGATTCTCCTCTTCTAGAGGCAATGTCCCAGTTTTTCTGTGTGGAGCAAGCAGCCATGTGGAGCAGCGTCTCCACTCAGCCCATGGCCTGTACTGTCCATTGGGGCAGCTGGCCTTGGCCACTGGCTCATCAGGCTGGCTCTGAGGTGTGTTGTCCGTGGGCTGAGAACTTGTTCTTCTGTCTTCCCATTGATGGTTCTGGACAAATCTGGCATTTGATAAACAATACAAACTCATTCCTCTGTCTTCTACTATCCACCTTTTACCATCACATGTTGGGTTTGCACAGTGGCCTTCAGGCATTGGTCTTATTCAGGGATTGAAGAAGTCTGAATCTTTTTTACTGACTTCACTGGTTTAAGGCTGGGCTCCGTGCTTTGCTTAAAAGGACTTCCGATGAAATGTGGAAGTGATAAGGCCTTCAGTGCCATGTGTGATAATTTCTCCTTCTTTGTGTGTGGCATTTTTTCAGTGATGCTTTTCTGTTTTCTCAACCTACATGTCACTTAGATTGCTTGAAGCCATTACACTTGATGATTTCTTTGCAAAATGAAGTGGAAAAACATATTCAATCAAGGCTGGCCCCTGAAGAAACCCATTGTTTGCAGTGATTCAATTTAATTTCAAGCATATCACATCAGTTTCTATTGTTAAGTTTAGCATTTCAGCACTATGGAACCTGATGAGACAAAATTGCATTTTCACTGTAAAATCAGATTTAGCTTTTTGAATGATGAACTGGTGAGTGATTGTATTTCATTATGTATATTGCAAAGATAAGAACATGCTCTGCCACACAATAATAACTTATATGCAGCCATTTTTGGGTTTAGATTTTTGGGTTTTGCTTGTTCTTTTAATATATGTTTGTGTGTGAGAGGTATTTGGGTCAGAAATTGCCAGGGCCTCTAACTTTTAATACCCTAAATTTTGCCAGTGTGGTTGTATTTTCAAATTTTTAGGATGTTCCTTTAAAGTGTAATGTTGTTTCCACAGCCTTGGAGTTTCTGACACTGTGCAGCTGAATATTATTGTTTGCTTAAGTGCAGTGTGATTACCTGTCCTTGAAAATATCATCTGTGGCAGTTTGATCGTGTAGCAAAATACCAGGAGCCAAAGGACACAAGAACATCCTCTACCCCCACCAGATACGCTTACACATTCTGCAGCAGGTATATTATTTTAGGGTTTGATTTGGGAAAATATTCCTAGGAAAGACAACTGAGAAAGGTCTATCTAGTTAAAAGACACTGCCCTGAGGAGATATATGTGTCTGTGTCTTGGCATTTGCAGAAAAAGATGTTTAAGTGTGTATATTTTCCAGAGTCATGGCCTTGGATTTATTCCCTCTGGAGTCCATCAACTGAACCAATATTAGACACCTAGACTTGGAAGGCCCAGTAATCCCTTTAACAATTTGAGTCTGCCCTTTAATTATGTTTGCAAACTCCTTGAAATGTGGTGTGCCTTTAGAACTGCAGGATCCTTACAGTTTCCAACATGAACATACTTTCAGTTTAAAAAAAGATAGGAATCAATTTTATTTACATACAATTTAAAATTTAGATTTTACAGTTTTAAATGCAGAAGATGCTTTTCTATAGGTAAAACGTCTAAAGAGTTGATAATTTTTTTGCTCTACATGGGGAATCCATATTTTAAATTTTTTAAAATGTAATTAGATGAGTCAGAAAATCTATTCAGATATTAACAAAATGGCTCTTCTGTGATATTACTGCTTTTTTAATTTGCAAGAATTTAAAGAAGTTCAGTGCAACCTAGAAGAAATCTGTCTTTTGATCTGATGGGTAAAAATTACGTGTGGAAAGTTCATGAAGTGTAAGACTGATCAAACGAGCAATTACTTTTTGTGCTCCTACTTGAAATTTTTGGGAGGATTTTTTTTATGTTACAATTGCCAGAAAATCATTAAAGACTAGACTGAGAGTCAGAAAGCTTTCTCAGATGAATTAAATTGAATGCTACAGATTTATGACTGTTTTCCTTAGACTAATCTAGTAGCAAGTTTGTAAAATATAATAGGGTTAAGCAGACTGAGAAATTTACAGCTTGAAAGTCTGTTTGAGAACACCATGAAGTCTAGCAGCTATGTGCACTGTCAAGCCAGCTAGTTTGGCTTGATTTATTTCTCCTTTCTCTCCTCTACCTGTGAGTCTCTGGATTTTTGTTAACACCCAACCTTGCAGTTATTTAAGTACATAGCAACATACCATGGGCAAAAGTATAAGTTAATAGAACACCTTGATTTAAGCACATCATCATTTTGCACAGCTTGTATCATCACAGAGGCAGAAAAGTACTTGGAAAATCTTCTGCCAAGTATAACCTGCTTTCTGCATGGTCCAGCCCTTTGCTTCAGCATCTACTCAATCTGTCCCAAAATCTTGTGATTCCAGCCACTGTTCATATCATCCTATCATTACCAGAACAGAGGCGTTCTATATTTCATGTTTATGCCATAGTATATAGAACATAACTATTTTGATTTACATGTAAAGAGCATAATCATCTCTCTCTGCAATCAGGTATTGAACTCACTCAGTTTTGATGCAAACTTCTTTTTTTCCTCAAGTACCTTTGAGCAACAAACTGATTCAAGTGGTGGGCTGTCAGGACATTTGATTTATAAGTTTTGACTAGTTATATAAACCTATGTCATGACTTTTAACTAAATTGTTTCGTTTTTACCAGGCTTCCTATCCCCTTGTATTGATTGCTGCTGCTCTACTCTTTATTCTTCTTTGTTTCTCCTCAGTAGCATTGCACTGTAATGATACTCCTCAGTGCTGATAAAAAGCATATATGGAGAAACTCATCATTCAAATATTGAAAAACAGCAAATAAAATAGATAGACTGCATTTTCATTCATAGAATTCCCATGCTTATTACCTAGGGATGTTACTCAAAATGGTAAAATTTAATCAGAAAAGGCAGACAGGTGTCTTATCTGAGGCTGTATATCCTTCTGTCTAACTTTCTCATCTGGACTGTCATTTTATTCTATACATTTGTGATACAATTCATGTATTACACAGACACAAAGTGATGCTGTCAGGTACAACTGCTACTTGACAACTTGTCCCAGACATTAATTTCCTTCTGTATTAAAAAAACCCTGCCACCTGAATATCCTCAGGACTTGCTCTTGCAAAGATCAATGTTAATACTCGATGGCCTAGAGAAATCATGCCAATCAATCGTGGTTCTTAAAATAGTTTCATATAGGAGGCATTTAACAAAAAGTCTTTCATCCAAGATTGTTTTCTAACCCTCACCCAAATGGTTTTCCTTAAGGAGTAGCTTTGAGGGAATAAAGTAATCATGTTCAGGAATGAACATTCACTGGCAGATCAGAAAAACAGTTATAAAAAACTGAAAAGTGACCACAAGCACACAGGGTGTCCTATAGAACTATAATTTGAGATACAGAGATGTATTTCCTAAGTATGACTGCGTACTGTTTTATTTCAGGAAACCATGGGCTTCTCAAGCCTGATTTTTCCCTTCTCAAGCAGGGATTTTTCTGCTAGCTGCTCTTACTCCTGTATTGCAGCATTTTACATTTCTGATGGTTTCTATATTTGTCACACCATTTGCAAGTAGCTGTACTTTTTGCACCACGACTTTGAGTTAGCTAAGAGTCAGAGACAACTTTAACACAGGATTGCTGTGCAAAAAAAAAAAAGACCAGATATGGTTATTATTAAGCAATTACAGGCCTAGATGTCTCAGCAAATCACCATGATCACAACCCTGTTCTGTCTATTGATGGCAATCATGCTACCTCATGCTGTGATCTTGTTAGAGCTCATGAGCAAAGCAGAGTGGGGCTGGTAAGGCAGCAAGATGGATTTACTCAGAAATAAAGCAGGAAAAATAACACAAAATGAATTGATAATTGAAGAGGTAGAATCTCATACAGTCAGCATTGCCAGTATACAGAATTTTAACCTAAAGCTTCTGGTAGTGGAACTTTTATTGCCTCCTGATTTTCTAGGCTACTAAGAAAAATAGGTTTAAATTTAATTAAGGAGATTCGAGATAGAAAAATATATTTGAAATATATCCCATGTGTACATGGTAAGATTGTGAATGCCTTCCTATGTTGCTCTTTCAAATACTCTCACATTCTTGATGTTTGGCTTGCAATCTTTGAATACCTGGGCAGAAATGGAGCATTCCACAGCAGTACCCTTATGATGAGACACAGCTCCACAGACCTCACCCCATTGTGGCAGTTGTACTTCTGACCTTAGAACCCCCACCTCTGCCAGGAGTGAAACACCTGATCATCCTGTGCTTCAGGGGGACCCTGGGCAACAGACTCTCTGCACTGAGTTAAGTCAAAGGCTGTGTTTTTCCACCATATAAAGTTTTTCTAAATATCCATGAAAATATATAATATTTTCATTGCCAAAGCTATCCTTACACTGTTTCCCATGCCTGCTGCTTCTTATCCTCACATCATTAGTTCCCTTGTACTAAGTCAACCTCCTGTTGGCTGTACAACAAAGGATTTAACATCTGAAGTGGGTTAGAACATATCACATTTGGGGAGAAAAAAGAGAGACAAAAAATCATAATTAAAAAGAAGATAAATTAATTTTAAACTGTTGAATAGTTCCAGAAACCGTATGGATTTTAAAAATCATCCTCACAAACTTCTTAAACAGTGATAACAATAATGACTTGTCTTAACTGAAGCTATGTGTAACAGACTTGCAATGAAAGAAAAAAAAATCAATAACTGAATGTCCCTTGGAACACCCAGGAGCGACCCATCATCTAACTGGGTCTGACATGTGGGATCAGAGATTGAAAAAGAGGTTGCTGTGCACAGATTGTGTGTGCAGCAGCCGGGAGGCAGTGGGAGTGGGTTGCCTGCTTTACCCGTGCCAGACTGGATGGGCCTGCTGAGAAATGCTTTGCTCTCAGGCAAAGTGCTGGAAGGGTTCTATCAACTTTATTGAATTTATTTTAAAGGTCTTTGAGACATAATTTCTCTCTCTTTTCTGTAAGGCAATTCATTCTGTGGTTGATCGTGAGCACAGCTGAATGGTTTACATTAGGCCTATAGCAATATTAGGGCAAAGGTTTGTCAAAGAACAATGTAGCTACTAGAAATTGAAGGTGCCTTATTGTAAATGCTGCAGGCAAAAGAAGTCCCAAAGCAAAAGATTTGGTGAACTAGACAAATCCTTTGTCACTTAGCAGTCTGCAGCATTCTTTCATGTAGTAGAAAAAAACCTTCAGACATCTGGGTAAATACAAGATATGAAACCCTCTCCCACAGTTTTGGCTTTTCTATTCCAGATTAAAAGATTGAAGTGTTGGAATGATTGCATAAAACTTTTCTGTTTGGCATGTGGCAGATTATCCCTTTGCCAAACATAAATACATAAAGATCTCTGCAAAGACTTCATCACAGCTTGGCAGTAAAGAAAGGCTGAGCCTTTGAGGTGAGAGATATACGAGATTATTTCATGGAGTAACAGAAGCAAATTAGGAAAGGATGTGCTACTTATCAAGATCTTCAGTACTTCCCCTTTGCAATCTAAATTAAATTAGGTCTTCTCCAGCCCTTGGGCAGATAAACTCTATAAAGGAATAAAGATGTCAAGCACAGACCTTAACTTTGCAAAAAGCTGCAATGATTTAAGAAGTTCTTAACCTGGAGGTGTTTCTTGGAACCTTTCTTCTGGGGATACTGGCTTCCCAAGCTCTTCTTCTGAACAGATGGGACCACAGAAGCATTCTCTTTGGAGCATTTAAAGAGGTGATTTGAGTAAATTTGCCTGATTTTGCCTGAATTGGAAGATGAAAAATTCACCTCTTGTTCCACTGGAGCTGAAAAACATCTCAGCTCCAGCTGGTGCATCTGTGCAGGCCTGAGGTTCCAGCTGGCTCTGCAGGGGCAGGTCAGCTCTGAGCCTTGAAGTACAGTTCACAGATTCACCCTAGGTCATTAGAAAATCAGAATAAAACCCTGATTTTATTAATCAGAGATTGTTATCTTGGTTAAGATAATATATTGAAAAAAAAATCATCATTTAACTGTTAGCAGTTTCGCCCTTTGGGTCTGTCCCTTGAGTTCCTCTCTTTCACACATGCAATTACTTCCCATATATATAATTGTTCTTGAATCTCCTCAAATGACATTGAATATTGCTTTCCTCTTAGACCATCGGTTATACTAAAATTAGCTCGCCTTAAAACCATTGAAACTCACATGAAAAATATGTTTTTAATATGACTGTCATTGCTCACTGCAGTTTGATTTTAGCTTGGGGTCTACAATGATTAAAGCATTTAGCTAATGAGACCATGTCAGAAATTACCAGAGTAACGTAACATGAAGTGCCTGATTATGTATTTTTAACGCTTAGGGTTTTTTAAGTATCCTCACAATAAATAAGAAGAAAAGAATAAAAATATTTCCCTCATACAAAAAGACACTAAGATTGCCTTTTCTTTCTTTTCTGTTCATACTGATTACAAAAGGTACATCAGTCAGGCCTTTGGGTGTTTCAAGCCAAGCCAACAAGTTTCTGTTTACAGCTGTGCCGAGCAGAACAGTGCCATCTAGTCGTCTGCCAGGTGGTGACTCTCAGTGCCCTGCTGTGACCTGCCCACGTGTGGGCTGCACTTCTCCAACAGGTCACTTCATTGCTGTTATGACTTGGCTTTAGGGAGGACTTTTCCTAAACTGCTCCTATATCAGCAGCACTGAGGTTGTTTAGGACTAACATTTTTTTTCCCCACTGTTTGTGGAATACCCTGAACACAAAGGAAATAGAGCTGAAAAATAGTTCACAGTTTTAAATAGGTGATTTGAGTTATAATCAAGTATCATTGTGGCCCTGCCACCTGCCAACTAGATCTGCTCCTATGAGCTTATATAAAATATAATTTTTTTTCACCTTAATGGGTAAATTACATTCCTTTAGTAAGCAGTCCCCTACAGAACAATTTATTATCCTAGTACTATAATAGTATCCTGTTCTAGTATCCTAGAAATCAGGAATACATTGCTTAGGGAAGTATAGAGCACTAAGTGAACATAATTGGCAACTATAAAAGGATGGAGTAGAAGTTTCTTTGAGAATGCCCAAAAGCTGGAATCACTCATGTTGTCATGAGAAGAGATACTGATTTTTAATTTTGGAAGGTGCAACACATCATAACAAAATTTTATATATAATTTTAGTAAGGAAGGGGCCCTGTGAGTAAGTGGCAACACTTCACTGTTTTGTCAATTAGAGATGGACATGGTAGGAAATAAATGGCCTTTGCATGCTGCAAAAGAAAATTCAGATTGGAACTCTCTATAGAGATTAATACAAAATCTACAATGCACAAAGTGATTTCTGCTCTCCTTTCGTCTGGTTTAAGTTGAGAGAGTCCACTGGGACCATCAAGTTCAGCAGCAATGGAGTTAGGACTCAGATCCAGAAGCGTTTATATTGCTTCCATCATCATGGTGCCCAGAAGCCTGAAGCCTTGGTTCAGACTTGCTTATCCCAGCAAACATTACATAAGAAACAGCAGAATTGACCCAAGGTAGGGCAATACTGAGTGCCACTGCTGGAGATGTCTGATGACAGCTAGTCTTGTGGGGAGGCAAGCCAAAGGCATCCTTGAAATTAGAAAGTACAGAGTAGAAGGTAGTATTATGGGAATGGGAGCTGTGGGGTAACTCTGGACACTAAATAATCAGGGGGGATACACAGAGGCTGTGAGGAACCCAAAACACACAGTGTGTAGCTGGAGACCAAAAAAGGGAGAGGCTATGGAGAGGCAGACAGAACTGCTATAGCCACAAACCAAGAAAGTGCTCCTTGAAAAAAAATTTTGATAGGCACAACTGGGCAAGAAGACACATGTCAGAAACAGCAAAAAAAAAAAAGTAATAGCAATCACATGATAAATCATAAAAATCTGGACAAATATTTAGCTGTAAGATAGTGAGAAATATCATAATTTAGAAATATTATTTAGAAAAACTCTTGATGATTTGGAGTTGTTGCCAAAGTGCCAGCTGTGCTGCAGACTTGACTGACAGGCTGGATGAAGGCAGTTTCCATGGTCATGACCAAAGGTGCAGGAGACAAACACAGACAGGAGCAACTGCACACAAGCAAATTAAAGGGCAGGCAGAGCAGCAGGGAATGAGAACTGATGGGAAGTCAGGCTCACAGATTTAAAGTCATAGAGAGGTAGAAAAAGCTGGTAAGTCCAGGACAGGCAGTGGCACTGAGTTGATGTGGGTGATGGAGAAGAATCTGGTCATGAGGGGGTCAGTCCCTGAGAACAGCAGATGTGTGGCTTCCATTGCAGCTGAGGAAGTAGTAATCAAAGCCATGAGTGGGACAGTTCTACACATCTATTTATCCAGCTAATTTGGAGACAAAGAGTTAGAGCGAGTAGGGTGACATCAGACTGGTGACTCACTACTAATGGGGTTCTGCAGGGCTGCATCCTTGGCCTTGTGCTCTTCAACATCTTCATAAATGAAGATGCAGGACAGGAAGGGATACTGAGCAAATTTGCAAAAACAGAACTGGGAGGAGCTGTTGACTCCCTCAAAGGCAGGGAGGCCCTGCAGAGAGACCTCAACAAATGAGAGAACAGGGCAGTCACCAGCCATATGAAGTTCAACATTGGAAAGTGCCAGATTCTGCACCCGGGATGGGGCAACCCTGGAAGGACAGACAGACTAGGGAATGAGATACTGGAAACAGTGCCATGGAAAGGGACCTCAGGTTCTGGTCAATGGCAAGTTGAACATGAGTCAGCAGGGCCCTGGCAGCCAGGAAGGCCAAGAGTGTCCTGGGGGGCATCAGGCGCAGCATTGCCAACAGGAAAGGGAGGGAATTGTCCTGCTCTGCTCTGGGGCAGCCTCACCTCCAGTGCTGGGGGCTGGTTTGGGTGTCACAACATAAGAAAGACATTAAATTATTAGAGAGCATCCCAATGAGGACAACAAAGACGGTGAAGGGCCTTGAGGGGAAGCCCTATGAGGAACAGCTGAGGTCACTTGGTCTGTTTGGCCTGGAGAAGACTGAGGGGAAACCCCATCACAGTTTAAAACTTCCTCATGAGGGGAAGAGGTGAGGCAGGCACTGATCTATTCTCTGTGGTAACCTGTGAGAGGGCCCAAGCGAGTGGCCTGAAGTCCTGTCAGGGAGGTTCAGATATTAGGAAAAGGTTCTTCCCCCAGAGGGTGGTTGGGCACTAGAACAGGGTCCCCAGGGCAGTGGCCACAGCACCAAACCTGCCAGAGCTCAAGAAGCATTTGGACAATGCTCTCAGGCAGGTAGTGTGACTCTTGGGGATGGTGCCAGAGAATTATATCTGAGATTATGCAGTCCTGGTCTTATAAGGGACCAAATCACCAGCGAGTGCAACTCAATATCTATCAAGCAACATATAATTACATGCAGAGTGTATGTATCTTGTTCTTAGCTTTTTGTTGCTCATTTTGAGGTGAGGAATCTATTCTTTTTAGCAGGGACTATAATTTCATTCAGAAAAACAAGTAAAGAAAGGTGCAGATAAGCCACTAATATTAGTGGAATCTGCCTGTGTGGATTCACCATTCATAAAACACTCACACTCTTTAACTCAGTAATGTTTGTTTTGTAATCCTTTACATTGTGTGCTCTCAAAGTATCTTTTGGAACAAACAGTTTTTTCACATAATTGTTCCAAGCCATAACAATACAAATATGTTACATTCATAATTATGTTTTGCATTCAATCAGAAGTTCATTTATTTCACCTTGGGTGCCTTACATGGAGGGGAAAAAATTCAAAAACTATATTTTCAGGCAGATAGTTATTTTCTTCCAGTATGTTCTTTTGCAGATGGTGAAAGTATTTCTTGCAAAGATTTAGTAACACAAAGAAATTAAATACATTCTTAGTTCTGAGATGGGCCAAGAATAATCAAGTCAGGACCTATGGTGATCTGAGGCTGTGCAGCCATGTGTTACTGTAAGGCTGTAGTGTGGTAGCCATGCCTACTCCGGCCACCTGCACATTTTATATAGGGCAAACCTCATCCACATCACTCTCCAGGGCACTCTGGTTTCTTTGGAAAGGAATGGGAGTGACCAGTCAGAGCTCTCCAGAGGCTCCTTCAATCTTATCCTCTAGGTACCTGTGTAACAAGGACCTGTGTGGAGAGCTCAACTGGCCAGCAAGAGATTGAATTCACCAGTAACCTACCAGTATCCTTTCCTCTCACAAACCTGTGGCCATCAGTCTAATTAGATAGTGCTTCTTGCTCTGCTCTGTAAAAGCAAGTGGTCTCTTAGACTATACCTGTGATATACTTTATTGATTTGTTTTCTTGCTGCTGTGTTATTTATGGTCATGATCTTACTAGATACAGTAAATTCAAATGGAAAAATTTAAGGACCACAGACTTGATTGAGGAAAAGTACTAAAAATTTCATGAATAGCCATATTCTGTACTGAACCAGGGCCCTGTTGTGGGCTTGCCTCCTGGAAAAGCTGCCTCTTCAATTATAGATTAAGCTGAAGGTTTGCTGCTTACAAGAACAGTGCTGTACAAACCTTCTCTGATTTAGTCTGAAAGCATCTGTATGCCTTTGATCCCAGATATGTAGACTTAAAGGTGAGGATTGCTCTTTTGCTAAGAATCAGGGGAAAAGCAGGCAGTCCTGGTTTCATTTCCTGCCTGTGCCTCAGACTTCCCACGTAACTCAAGATAAGCCACTAAGATCTTTGTTCATTATTTCATGCTCTGTAAAACTGGGATACTAATACTTCCTTTCCCTATACAAGCTCTTTTTCCTGCCTAATAAAGTTGTTATTATATAATACACCTTCTTGCTGAATGTAGCTGGTATTGCATTTGTGTGTTAATTAAATAAGTACACAAACAGAGAACTCCCTTTTTCATATCTATGCATGTTGTCATCTTATTGCACGGGTTCCATTCTGTTGTCTCCTTATCACAAAAGCTTCATACCTTCTTGGTGTGTCTTGCAGGCAGCTCCTCAAAGCACTGACTCCTTCTTCTTCACAAAACAGCCAACTGACTCCAGCTCCCTTCTCAAGCAGCCAACCCATTCTTTTATAGCACTCTGCTTCTCATTGGTTACAGCTGTGGCCTGTTAAAGTCAGGCCTGTTCCTAATCTTTGATAATTGGCTCAGCTGCAACTCCTTAGGGGTAAGATTACTTTCTACACTATCTTTATTTTTATTTTCTATCCCCCTACATATGCATACTCAGGACTTGCTCATAAATACAAATTTGTCTTGAATGTAAGTACTTGCACAGCCTGCCTTGTATGCTGAAGTCTGTGTACTGATCCAGAGTAGGTTCTAACTGGACTTGATGAATAAGGTATCAGTTTTCAGGACCTAAGAGTCTAATCAGAATTAAGCTAGGTTTCTTTTTTGTATAGTGTTTATTATCAAGTAATGAGGAATGTTCATTTTCCTCATACTTTTATTACTAACAATATTTGGTTGGAATCCTTAGAATCTATTTCTTTCAGATTTCTAGTGCATTATACTGGAAACTCAGTACCTTTGTAAATCAAGAGGTTATTCCTCTCTCCTCTTTTTCCTGGGACCTTTTAGTTAATAAATTTTTAATGTAACTGACAATCAATTTAGATTTCCTAACTGGTATTTTCATGACAAACTGTACCAGCTGTGAATGGCCAGGCTGCCCTTTATGATTCTTCTCAATTTTCTTACAGCCTTAGAATGCTGAATAAAAGATTTATGGCCTGTGTTAGTAGAAAACTCATAGCAAATATCATTATCAGTTAATGAATAGAAATACGTTTGGATCTGAGGCTGATAATGGGGCTAAGCTGAGAAATTAAGTAGTGTTATTTACATCTCTTTAAAAAAACAACAGTAATGAAGATCTTTATTATGTATCCTGATTAATCCAAACTTGACTAAATACATTTATTCTCTCCCCAAAGTCTTCCTGCAGTCTCAGTGGCTATGACTTTATTATTTGTGTGCTTTATTCCTGAACAGCCATGTAGATGTTCATTTGTACTAAAACATGCTGTATCTTAAAACTCAGCTGTAGATAGAGGGATTGATCTCTGATGCAAAGTGTTGCCATTAGGGCAAATCATGCCTATCAGCTGTGTTGATGACAAACTATCAGCTTGTGCCAAAGAGCATGAGAGAAACAGGGTTATGCAATCCCGCTGTAGTTTTATTTTGGAACAGAAAGGTGCTTCTTGTTTCATTAAAACAGTGACATTTTTTCCTATGGTTAAGAATGAGGACATATTGGTCTATAAAAAATGCAGCATGCACCTTTATTAAGTATAGGCCTGATCTGTTGGTGGCATATTCTAAAAATAAAAATGTCTAAGTTTCTTGGCTCTTGAACCTAAGAAATTAAATCAGTAGGTGTTGATCTTCTGTATATCTTGCCTTTAAGGTTTTTATATTAGATTTTTATAATTTCATTTGCTTAGATGTTTTAAGGCTTTGTTAATACCTGTCTGCTTTTTTTGGTAGATATCAAGTAGAAACTAGAGTCATGGAGGCTACTAGTAAAGTTTAGTTCAAAATGATTACCCTGTGCTGTTGGTATTGTTAAAAATTCCTAAGTCCAAAGTGCAATTCTTGTGGTTTTACATGCAATAGCACTGCAATTTGGTTTGCTTCAGATTGACATAGTTTTATTGTATTTTGTTGTGAAAGCCATAATCTCTGTGTCCTGTTCTTCATCACATTTAGAATCTTAGTCCATGAAAGCTGTCAGTAAAGGTTTAGATACTGTTGTTTTCAGTTTTCTGTAGTGCAGGTAACCAGCCTGAACTCAGGTGTCTCTAACAGCAGAACTGTGGTGGGGAGGAGGCAAAGGCCACATCTCTAAGACACTACAAACATTGTCATCCCTCTTGATGCAAAAATGCACAAGACCAAGGGAATGAGATTATGCCATAGCAGCTTTTGGATTGGGATCACCCTGTGAAACAGTTTATGAGGGCCAGCAGTTAAGATATTGGGTAATGAAAACTGGTATCAGATGCTTGATGGGAACCAGAACAGACAGACAATACACCAAAATAACAAAAAAGTCCTTTTCTTCTTAAGTCACAGCCTTGTCTTGTCTCTTGTAAAACCACATTAAAAAAATTTCTTATTTAATATTACAATATTACTCAATATACACAAAATACAGCAATGAAATAATCCAGGAAATCCCCAATAAGCCCTTTTACCAAAATTAAAACCAGCTTTTTTTATGAGAGTATTTTTTGGAGAAGTGTTTGGTGGTTTTGTGGGGTTATTTTTAGGTTTTTTTGTGGTTTTGTTTTTTGTTTTTTTTTTTTTTTTTTGGTGTGTTTTGTTTTGTTTTGGGGTCAGGTGGGATGGGTCTGGTAGTGTTCCTTCCTGTGTATAAAGCAAAATTGTGTCTTTCTGTAGAAAGTGTGAGACTTCTAGACTACCCCTTAGAACTCTGTATCTCTACTACTCCATCTAAGTCCACTTTGGTATTTGGAGCTTGCTCATTTTGAAGTTACTCATGATAGATGCATGCTGGATGAGGAATTGGCATTATATTGTCAGACATGCTATTAGCTTTGCTGTGATGTCCTTTCTGGTAGCCTTACCATCTGCAGGTATATAAAAGAAACACCTGTTCAGTGAATTCAGAATAAAGACAGTTTATGGAGGCAGCCACACAGAACATTACAGAAACTATCTAGTTGCCTGGAATATTAAAAAGAACATCAAGAGATAAAATACTAATCTTATTAAAAACTCCTACAGCATTGAAAAGCGGACAATAGCACTCAGGGTTTAGGAAAAAGATTGATCTTTCTGACAAAGGCCAGACATCATTAAAAATGCTAGAAGTTTGGACCAGCTCCACTGAAATTTAGGGCATTTCTTTTAGTTTGCTCAGACAAAAGTGAAGAAAGGAATTAGTCATCAGTTTCTAATTTTTTTTAATAGTCTGGTAAATGGATGCCCGTTCCCTTCTTTTTTAGAGGGCTTTCTATTTAGCTCACATTTCCTTTCTTAGTGAATCAGGTTCTTCTTGAAGACACAGAGCTTTATCTTCTGCTATCCTTTCATTCACTTTGCTGGAATTAAATGTTTAGGCTTTACTTGGCCATTAATATGGTATTTCAAGACACACGTATTTTATGCATTCTAATTCCTTATGCTTGTATGGGCTCACATGTTGAGACTTGCTACTCTAGCGTGAGTCTGTAACAGTCCCCATATATTCTTCTAAGACTTCTTTCCCCCCTTAGTTTTAATACTTTTTAGTGCACTCATTATTGAAAATTTTCATTGTATGAAGACATTTGCTGCAGAGATGCATTACATATGGACAGGCACAGGTCTCCATTTACCATGGTCAAGCAGGTCAGATGAATCAGGATGTGGAGAAGTATTTCCTAACTTTATGTTAAGTAGGACAAACTGTGTTGACTGAGTTTTGTCACACTAAAGCCTTATAAACATTACACATAAATAGAGTCTTTGATCATTTAGCTGGCTAATAGCTGTATTATTTTGGGTTTGTGCTATAGTTCAACTAAAGGAACTAAAGCCTGGTTTCAGGTTTCTGTTATAGTGCTGGGGCTGGACTTAAAATATTGGCCAAGTCCTTTTATTCTCTCTTGAAAAGTGTGTATTTAACCACTTGGGGAATAGTGACAGAGCAGCTTAAAATTAGCCACAGCCTTGGTCTTGGGCAATGATCACAGAGCCATTGAGTAATTCAGCTTGGCAGGGATTTGGGAGGTCATCTAGTCCTACAGTACAGTTGCAGAAAAACAAAGCACAATTCAGTTATGCTGCTTTAGTACCACTGCCTGAGTCAATAAAAGAAAATAATAAAAAAGATAAATATTTAGAAGTTTTTGTCTAAAAGGAATGATTTCTGTAATTTTAGTCTAAAATACTGATAATTTGTAAGTATATTTTCTCTATATGCTCTGTGTTGTAAAAATATGTACCGACAAATCATGGTGACATGGTTAGTGGAAGAAATTAAAAGCAGGAGCAATTTCTGACATTTAATTATTTCATTTTCTACATAACTGTTGGTTTTTGTGATAGCAGAATAGTCTATAAAAGGAAGATATCCCCAAAGATTTATCCATTTTTAAAGTCATGCACATTTAATTATTATATTATGAAACACAATTATGGTACTCTCAGGAATTTTCCATCATCTTTACAAACAACCTGACAAGAAGTAAAAAATGGCAGGAAATAATCCAGTAAAAATATTTTCATCTGTTTTATCTCATTATATAAATTTAAATACAAATCTCTTAAATGTAATTGTAATGCTCTTAAAACAAGTTGTTTTAGAATGTGCCCCTTAAAACTACATGTAATAATAAAAACATTTTTCCTCCCTAGGGAGGTGGTCCTCTAAAGACAGAGAGATCACAGAGCTATCTAGTATAAAACCAAATTTTGTTCCTTGGAAGTAGTGTTTTTGAAGCTCATATTTTTTAGCTATATAAAGTAAGGAGTGTTTATTTTCATCACATCTCTTAATTTACCTACACTGAATTTCTTCTGCCATTTTTCTCATCCTAGACCATAAGGTGTCTCTGCATCTCTTTACAGTGGTAGTTTTCTGTGTAATCTTTTGTATCCTCTTTATCTCCACACTTATCATGGTCATATATGGATCCCATGACAAAAAGACATGTATGGGATGATATAACACATGCATATTGAAGCACCTGTATAGGAGGCAAAAAGAACTGTGGTCAACATCTGCGCAAATAGAGCTCATACTTGGTGGACCTGGGAAATGGAAAGACCTTCTCTCTTGTGCGTTTCCCCTGTCCTAATGTGAAGTTACACTGGGTCACCTGGATTGAGCTGGATTTGGGCTAATTGCACTGCAGTGTGGGTGCAAAGATACAGAGGTGGGGGCACACACACACAGGTGGGATTCTTGGCTGCAGCTGAACCCATCTTCTGGTCTGTGCTGATCTGTGTGAGATCTTTGAGAGAAGGGCTGTCCTTGAGCCTCCTGTGGTCCGTGTGCTTCTGCAATGAGAGCTGAGTGTACACAAGCAGATGCTGTAGCCTAAGAGCCAGATCTGCCTCTCTACTTCCTCAGCAATAAGGCCACAGTTAGTGCAAGGAAGAGACTTTATTAGCTACAGCAACCTCATGGATTTGTGGGCAAGTGCACACCTCTGGAGTGGTGCGGGAGCAATGTTTCACAGGGTCTTCTTGTGGCTCATGGTACTGGAGATGAAGAAAGACAGGAAGAGGAGATCTTGAGGCATGCACATATTGTGCTAGGGAGATCAGTTGATGCAGTTAAGCGCCCTTGGCAGCAAGAACATGTGCATTGATAAGGTGGGGAGAACAACCCAGCATCATCCTATTTCTTTCTGCCCCACACAACCTTCACAGATGGGCGTGTGCTATCATTTATTCATGAGAGGACTTCTCACCATGTTTCAGTAAAAATCACTTCTACTGCAAAGACTGCTGATGGCTAATCAGAGCACATACCTTACTAGGAGTTGCCTTGTCTATTCCAGGTGCCCAAACACTGCTGTTACTGGTACAGGTACTGTGTGAGCTCATTCAGAAAGCATCCTGGGACCCAAAGCGATGAACAAGGGTCTTGTTATTAACAGGGCAAACCAAAGGCTCATTCCCACAAACTTGTGCACATTCTTACCTTAATCCACCAAACACTGTAAGCATGTGCTTATTTTGAAGAGCACAAAGTACTCTTGAGTTTCTGTCAGTCTATTCACACGGTTCCCATTTAACTTAGCTTTAAATGTTTTGCTGAATCAGGGTCAAAAGACGCTTGTAGGGACTGAACCCATAATATCCAATGTTTTTCCATTCCTGGTTAGCTCTCCCAGATGTGCCAAGATCAAGTATTGCACAGTTAAACAAGAACAGCCTTGTTGTTCAATAGTTCAAACTGAAACACAAGGTGACCTGCAGGTGGATCACCCACGTGAGAAGTGTGTCATTTTGGCAGGACAGTGATACCTTCCAAGAATGATACTTCTCATCTTCAGATTACAGCCAAATTACCAGTCTAGCAAAAAATAAGGGCTGAGCCACCATCCTTGTCCAGCTGAAAAGATTACTTCATCCTCTAAGGGTGTCATGCAAGCTGCTTTAACGATGGGCTAATTTAAATTTCTTATGCTTTAGCTAAGATTAGTTCATCTAGTGACATTTAAATTTCATTTGCTTGCAGTAATTTTGTTGTGCAGAATGTTGCAGATAACAGAAATGGCAGATTATGTAAATAGCAACTTATAAACAGCAGCTTTTTTCAAGCCATTGTTCTGAACATCCTACCCAAATTGCCTCGTACATGTCCCTCATTTTAAATATGTGTGTCTGTGACCAGACACTTCAACAAACTTTTATAAATTTCACCTGTCTCCCAAAGAGTACATTAGTTAAATTAAAATTGCTTTTGAAAGCCAGTTATTTCATCAAACAACAATAGCAAAAACATTCCTGTGCAAAGGGCAAAAGATTTAACCCAGCCATCTGCTACAGTCAGCAGCAACAACATCGACAAGTGTAAGTACTTGAAGTGAGGTTGCCAAACAATTCACAGAAAACCACACACATACCTTTATTTTTTATTATGATATTTGGAAGTCTTTCTAATTATAGAAATGAGGGCTTCAGACATATATTTAAGCTGAATATTCATACAAATCCTAGCACTCTGCATCTTTCCACATGTCTCTGATTCATACAAGGACAGTGCTGTCACCAGTAAGCAGTGCTGCTCAGGAGGGACTTTGTTGGGGTGGCATAAGCACTTGCTGCCAAGCACGGGGCTTTGCAAGTCCTCCTTGAAAGAAGAAGCCAAGGAGGAATTGCTAAGTATGGTTTCTGTTTAACTACTAGGATTTGAAGTGAAAAGGTTAAAAAATAAAAAAAGAGAAAGCAAAGGAGAGGATGGATTTGCTGAAAAGAGATGATACAAGCTGAAGGCCAAACATAAATCATAGTGCTAAATGTCAGAGGGAAATCATGAGGAAAAGCAACATTTCCAGTTGCATTACTGAGGGTAGATAAGGATTGAATTAAGCCCTGCTTCTCCAGTGGTGGTGAGGGTGTCTTAAGCAGATGTGTGGCTTTTATGAAAGCCTGATAGTTGCCTCCCAGCAGTAGCAGGTCACACCAGCCCTTTCCAGCACGGCATTTTACCAGCCCTGCTTTCCTCCACCAGCTACACCCACAGGTTGTGCCAGTGGGTGGGGCTTTTGCAAAACCATTCTCTGTATTGCCCCTCTCTGTGTCTCCCCTTTCTGTACTTGTGCATGATTTTCAGAAATACCAAGATTTGAACAGGAGCTAGAAGGAAATAATTTTTATGTGAATGGGATTCTGCTGGCCTTTTTTTGGGTCAATTAATTATATTCAGCTTGGCTTTAGTTTTCTGGATGAGGTCTTTCAACATCTGACCTAGAGAGAATCAAATGAAGAATTTTTGAAAAGTGCAGAGAAGTAGCTGAGAAGTGTTGTGGAAATTTCATAAATGATAGCAAGTATATACTGCATAAATAATGGTAGAAAAAGGAAGACAAAGTTGCATGAATGGTGAATGTAATTAGCAGTGAAGTCATTTAAACCCAATGGTCACTGATGAATATATAAGTATAGGCACAAACAACAAAAGCCTTTAATTGTGTAATGATTATGAGTAACTGTTATTGAAGTATCTCTAAGGTATTTATTATAATCAGATGATTTAATTTATTAATAACTGCTGTCTTAAAATTATTATAATTTAAGTACATGTTTATCCCTTTTCTCAAGATAATATCTGCTATGTGGTTTCATTATTGTTCAAATGTAAACAAATGATTTCTAGGACATGTACTAAATAGTGCATAACTACTCAAATAAATTCTTTTATATTTATGTTTGAAGTAACAGAATTGCATAACACTTTAATGGCAGATGCAAGACAACAAATTCAACTATGAATAAAATTGTACAGCTGTATAATACACAGCTACATACATAAGACAGACCAATTAAGGGGTCATTGCATTTTTTGGGGGTAGGGCAGGGGGTGGAAGAAAAAAGCATGCTGTAGACTATAAACTGTGACTATCCACTTTATGCAGATCTGACAAGAACAACCAATGAAGAAAGCATGAACATGGAGAGAGAGGGATGGAAAGAGTTAGTTTGAGAGTTTAATTTTCTCTGAAGTCCATTGAGATAAGGATGTGAATGGAGTACACTCCATAGAAGAGAGCAATTCAACAGCAGCTCTAGAGGCTGTGTCCAAACTGCATTCAGCACGAAATCTGGCTTTCTACCATTGTGACTGTGAGTCATGGCTGTTTGAAAACCTTGGCAACCCTGTGGAAAGTCTTGGTCGAGTCCTGGGGCAGCGAAAGCTCTCAGCACAAGTCTCAGGAGCTGTTTGGAGGTGGCAGCCATTGAAGAAAAAGCACAGGGGATGTTGCCAGTCCCACAGCCTGCCCTTGCATGTGGGATAAACACACGGGGGGAACCTGCCACACATGGTTTCTGGTTTCTGTCTCTCCAGCCACGGAGAAGAGATTGTCTTCTTGCCTCAGAGAGTCAGAAGGCTTAATTGGACTGATACAAGAAGGAGTAGTGGTATTTTTTGTTGGCATATCTGGTCAAAGCGGGCGAGCAAGGACTAGCAAAAAGGCACTGCATGATAAGGAGGGTGCTCTTCTCTCTCACTGGTCAGAAGGAGACACAAGGATGTTTTAGAAACTGTCTAGCTCTTAGTTGGACAAATGTATCTTGAGGAACCGAAGAGAGAGTTGAATTCCCAGATGAAGGAACTTTCAGGGGGGATAGCTGGTGGCAAAGGAAAAAACTCAATTTTTGAGAAATTGAAGGAGGTAATAGCAAGGGTCATATACTGTGCCTGCAGCTTTTGTGCTGCTCACTGTCTGGACCTCCGCAGACCACTGAGAGGACAATGTCCATCCTGTTTTAGAGGAGAACATGTGAACAGGTACATGTCTACCTACTTTGGACTTTTTTAGGGTGACCAAAGAAGGTAAGCCAGGTGTGATTGGATGTCTGGTTCCTGTGTTGAAGTCATCAACTACTATTCATTACAGCCAAAAGATGGCTTTGACTTTGAGCTGCTTTCAGTGTAATAACTAGCTCTCAGTTTGGATCCCATAGGTCCCTACTTTCCTAATATCATTTCCAAGAAGATATTTATCATACAATTTCAGAAAAATGTATAGTTCACTTTGGATTCTATTCAGCTAGCTAGACCACTATCATGCCATTTCATACTGTAATTTTCTGCAAAATATAAAACAAAGTTCAAAATGTTTTTTTTTAAAGTAAGCAGAAATACTTAATCATATTTATTTTAAAAACTTTTTAAAACCTGGGTAGTCTGAGATCAGCTATTTTATGTAAATTGCATGATATTTTCTCTCTTTTGATAGAATTTTGAAGAAAAGGGCTGAAGTTGAAAGCTGTATTCAATACCAGAAGGATATTCTGGTACTGAATAATAATATTCTATATTCAGTGTTAACTTTGGAGAGGCTATCTGCATTCCATACACATTCCTGAGATTTTGTTAGATTGTTAGATAAATAATTGCATATATATGTATATATACACATACATGCCTTTTAAAGGTATTTTGCAATCAAGTCCTCTACAGCTCCATTCAAACATATCTATAGTCTTCAAAATTTGCTTTTTTCCCTCTTTGAGGTTAAGTAAAAAACTGGATCCTACTTGTCTGAAAAACTGCAGAAAATCTCTTTCCTGGCCTGCCTCAAAACTTCTTTAATCTTCCTCTCCCCACTTCTTTCTCAAGTCTCCTTCAAAAGGCATTTTTTTCATCTTCTCAACATGATAGGAATACAAAACTCCATTTGGGGATCTAAATTAGAAGTTGGTAGTCTAGGTGTCTCACTAAGAGAAAACAGCAGAGAACTCCAGAAAATAATGCAGTTCTCTAAATAAGGCTGTAAATTCCTAAGTCTAAGTTGGTTCTGTAATTGCTCTACCCTGGTGACTCCATGACTTCTGGATGAATAAAAAATTTTATGAATACTTATGGAGCAAACTTTCAACCACAGTATCCCTTTTGATGCTTGTGATTTAAAGTTTACAGACATGTTTTTATTCACATCCTGTGCACAATAGGAGGTATATGAAAAATAACTGGGAGCATTATGCAGTTTAGGACTTAAAATCTTTTGATCAGAACTAAAATGAGTAAAATCTTTAAATATTACCATACCATAACTTAATTTTCTCTTGTATGCATTATTTTATCCACTTTACCTTCGCCAAAATAAATTGTTTTCTATTTTCTAAGTTCCTATATTATTATTTAATGGAAAGATGAGATCTGAACTTCAATATCAAAGTATATTCAAAGTAGAATTTATTATTAGTGAAATGATTGCCTTAATGATTTGCAACCCTTTTGTCTGTAGTCTATGTATATCACTAACATCACTAAGCTTGGTTGGCAATTTATAGATTTTCAATTTTAGAGAGACATGGTGACCAAGTAATTTAACCACTTGACTTTCTAGAGCATATAAAAATTTAAAAATTCAGCAAGTAATTTTGGAACTTAATCAGTTTTTTTCTCTTTAAGCTACAGTGTCTCTTTTTAAATGATAATTCCAATGTAAAGAGATCAAATGTAAATGTAAATGTAAAATCCACTACAGCAACTTCATGGGCTGCATTGCTTCTTTCTTACCACAGCGATTTTCAAAATGGAATGTGTCTTGTCCCTCTGAAAGTATAATTTAATGATTACTGGGAAAACTTGCATTTGCTTTCAGGTAATTGCATATGCTTTATTTCCAAAATTGTTTACTTAAATAACTGCACTTATATAGTGTATAATTCCAACCAATTCCCAACCATTGCTGTTCTAGTTAATTCTAATACTATTTAAGTGAACCTGTCAGTCTTACACTGTATTATTTAAGAGACCACCAGCATAAGTCTGGCAGTCATATCAGTTCCCAAGGCAGAGTAGTGTCATAAGTTTCAGTAAAAAAAATTAAAGAAGAAGTTACTTGATAGTTTGGGGACAACATTAATTAGCTGTATAAACCTATAACAAGTCTTTGAATGTTAAAGACTCATTCAAAGTAGTAGATGTTGACTGCAGCTGCATGAGCTTGGAGCCTGCTCTCCCGTTTTGCACTGGCCCTGGGCAGCATCCCACCGCGGCACCTGGGATGAGGAAGGGTGTCCCCTGCACTGGTGGGCTGGGGTTTTTCAGCAGAGTATGACAGTACAGGGTAAGAACTAGCTACAGCTGAGACACCGTGGCTCCCAGATACCCCTAAGCAGGTGGCCCAGGACCAGCCACTGGGATGCAGATGTCACCTCCACAATACCTTATCTGCAGCTGATGCTGGAAGTCACAATGTGCCAGGTATGCCAAAGCAGCTGTCATCCTTGAAGATTATCAGATATAATTGCCAAGTTTTCTCATTCCTTCTATTCTGAGGGTGCTAAACTCCCTATTCTTTCAAATAACCACTGAAGCAATGACACAGGGGCAATGTCTTTGTGAACCAAAACATCACTTTCTATGTGCAGTGAATCTTAGTTCTGGATCTCAAGATCTATTGTTTCCACTTTGTTTCACTCAAAATACATTTTTTGCTATTTGAATCCAGTGGTGAATTTTACTGATGCATAAGCCAAAGTGAACTTACATCTCTCCTATTTTATCTATGTCGTCTATCAGGCTGTCTATAAAAGATATTTGCTTGTATGGTCCCCGTCACACAATGTTGTCAGCAGAAAAAAAATTGAGGGCAGAATTTCTTTTACTATTGGGAACTATAGTATAGTATAATTCAGAAGTCCCAATAAAACCTTACGGATAGTCTCTGAAATGTGCTGCTGGTTTATTGCTGTCTAAAGAATGTCAGCTTTCTCCTGTCCCCTGAGTAAGCAGATGGGACTCTGAATACTGAAAGGAATTAATTATTTAGATTTAAAGGAGGAATAGGAGGGTATTACAGCACTGCTTGATAGAGCTCCATGTTAAAGGGAAGGGAGAATGTGGTGATCTTATGAGAATTTGTGACCTATATTGCCCCTTAGGCAGTGCTAATAGGGAGGAAAATGGGCACAACTCTCTTTTTTTCACCCCCTTCAGAATAAGAAATGCAAAGGCAGTTCAGCATAACCATGACAAAGCCTCGGTGGTGGTTACAGAGTTAAGGACAGAAATCCTGTTTCCAGGACTGGCATATCTAGTCTAACCTCATGGTATCTGCTGGTGTGAATGTTTTACAGCTGGTAAAACTACAGTGCATTCCTTTCGCCTCAGTCTCATTATTGTTGGAGAGATGTGGTGGGAAGAAATGAGAACAGAGGAAATCTTGTTTTCATGCTTCTAACTTGACATGAATGCTGTTCCACTGCAGCAAAGGTCTGGCTGGTGGAAAGATTGTCATTGTCTTTAAATGACAGTTCTTATCTCTAATATCAGAGGGCAGGGTTTTTGTCTCTCTCATTCTCTGTCATCAGTAATTTCTGAATTGATTTGCCACAGAAGTTAGCAATCCTGGGAGCTTCACTACCTTCTGATATCACCTTCAGGATCATTACCTAGATATGTCTTTTGTTATGATAATCTACATATTAGATCAGCTACCTGCTTTTGCTGTGGTTTAATGACAGAAGGAAAAAGCAGCATCTGTTTTTGGCAGGGGACATGCTGTGGTGTCTCTTGACACGCAAATCCTGTCAGCAGCCCCACAGGGCTGCCCAGCAAATCCTCTTCAGCTAAACTGAGGAGCCTGAAAAACATCCAGTAGGGAAGCCTGAGCCTGTTTTTCAGGCAAGAGCACCCGGGGGTTTCACTCTGTCACAGAGCTGGGGCATGGTTGGTGTGTGCCAGGAGCTCCTGGGCTCTCTGCTCTGGATGTAGTCAAGAAGCCTGGGATCAGATGAGTGATTGTCACTTCAAAGACAAGGAAAACAGAGGATTTTGAGCGTGTATTTCTCTATCCATTTTTTCTTTTAAATTTTGATTTTAAATTATTAATTTGTCTTGCATAACATGACACATTCTCTTTTTCAGTGCAAGGTTAGACCATCTGATTATCAAGCTTATTGCTATGTGGGACTCCAGATCCCCGAGGGTCTTTGTCTGCCAATAACCTTAATTGCAATTCACTGTAATTGACATCTTATCTATTTTCTCTACTTCTTTCCACTTAGAAAATTCAAAATGCTGGCAAGTTAGCTCTAGTGTTTGGTGAATGTAATAATTAAGAAGAAATTGGCAGCCACTTAATTATCAAACTTTTTTTAAATTAAAACTGCAGTTAAGCTTTTGATGAGGCACAAAAATAAACCTTAACCATAACTAGATCTAGAGTGGAAGACCTGGGTTTAGTTATTGTGCTGAGTCAGCAGCTTTTGAGAGACGGGCCATGACAGGTTCCTCTCCAAGGAACTCCTGCTGTCAACCTCTTACCTCCTTTCTGGCATATGTCACCCTGGTAAACCTTCTGTCACAACCAAATATTTATCCTATTTCTAAACTCTGTAGTCTAGAAGAAAAACATGATTAACACTTTAATCCTCTGTGAATTTTAGTTGATCTATCACTTAAATTAATGACATCTTGGTTGTGCCAGCCTCTGCTCAGTTGAACGTTTGTGCCAATCATTTGGAGCTGCACGCTGGCTGTGATTTAATATTTCTCTTTTTTTCACTGTGAATTCACACATGGTAGCACTGAACATATAGTCCAAACACTATGCACTCAGAAATTGTGTGATAGAGCTAGGTATGAGGTCAAACAAAAGTACAGGGTGTTTCATGCCATAAATAACTAGACCAGAACTTCTTACTCTGGAATATTGTGCATGTTTGAAAAGGGTTCCAAATGAGTGTGTGCTGGTTCATGGTGGAAAAGCACAGGAAGAGTTATTAGACTTTGGGATGTTGCCTTTAATGAACTTTAATGAACTAGAGAAAATTTCCATTCTCTCTCATGAAATTTGGCAGGAAATTCTGCTATATACTTTTTCCTAAGCATTTTCTTTCAGGAATTCTTGCAGGTTCCTCAAGCCCTGGCCGTTCCCCGTGGAGTTAGAAAGAGTCCAGAGAAAAATAAGGAAGAAGACTGGGAAACAGTATTCTGTTAAAGGGTGTTTTTACAAGAAGTCATGTACCAAACTAACTTTGAAGTTTTATGTGGTAATTTTCACTAATGTTACAGCAACAGATAAAATCCCACACGACTGAAGGAGAGGAATGCAAATGAGGAATACACTGGTTGGGACAAGGGAATAAAGAGGAAGCTGACTCAGAATCAGCCATATTCTGGTGTTATTCTGAGAAGGGGTGGGCTTTGCTCCTTTTCTGAGAAGGGAGGGTTGTTTTTCTTCATAGAGGCATAGAGAAGAGAAAAAAATTAATATTTCAAGAGGATGTTAAGGGAATGGTAGGGAATTGTACACTTGTGCTTAAGGGAAGCTTAAGCTTAATCTGTAAGCATGTGCTATTACTGTAGAAAATTGGGGTGATAAAAGGGATCTGTGCTGCCTCATGATAGTTTGTGCAGTAGAGGTGTGTGTGTTTTTGTATATTTACATATATTGCTTATCTGCTGTGACAGCATTTGCATATATAGAGATACATATGCCTGTGTACGCATTGTATTGCACTTTATATACAGAATCAAATGCCATGAGGAAATATCCAAGCTGGACTGGATCTGAGGTGAAGCCTGGTGGCTTGTCTCTGACATGAGCCATTGTTGCGGTGCGCGCGTTTTTTATATTGGTTTATTGTGCGGGTTCAGTTTTATGTAAGTTCAGTTAGTATGTTCCACCCCCCCGTTTCGTTTTTTAAATGGTTCTGTCCTCAGTTGGTCCCTCCCTGGGCGCCCAAGGCATCACTGCCAATCTCCCTCTCTCCCCAGTTCTAACCAATCATAGTTCAAGTTGCGTTGTCAGTTGTATTGTTCTCCTCCCCTCATGGCCTGTCTGTCTTCCCCCCAGTCCTGCCCAGGTTCCAGAGGGTTCTTCTCTGGCTGGGTAGTGATTGGTCCCTGTGCCTCGACCACACCTTCCTCCCTCCCACCGGGAGTTCCCTTTGGTCCCATGCTCTGCCCGTCATTCCTTCTGCCCAATCTAAGCTGTACCCCTTTGCTCCACCCTGTTGTTATTTAAGCTGGCTGCGCCCAGCACTTCTTGGGCAGACTCTTTCTGTCCTCCTGAGTTGTTGTAACTCTTTGTTGGAATAGACATGCAACATTCTCCGCAGAGAGTGTCTGCTGCCTCTTTCTTCACCTGTCAGCTTCCCTGGACGGCCTGAGTCTTCCCCTCCAAGGGTCAAGGTGCGAAGCCTCCCACCATAGCTGTGGGGGGTCGCGACCTTAGGCAGTGAGCTTGCCAAGCCTGTCTCCATCCCGGAGCCATTGCTTGCCGCTGCAGCCCACTGCCCCTGAGGACTGCTGGTCCAGTGCTGCCCCACCAGCTGGGATTTTCGGGGAGCAACTCCAGCAAGCCATGCAACAGGCTTGACAGAGACACGTAGTATTGGCAGGAAGAGGATCATGTCCCTGCCGTCACGCCAAGGCCTGTCTGATCTGTGGAAAAATAGAGGCTGGATAAGCCTTCAGGGATAAAGTTTAGCATTCCTTTTTACATTTCCATTTCTTAGTGATGCTATTTTTTGGTATTTCTTGCAAATAAGGCCTACTGTGTATTTAAAAGCTTTGTGGTAGAGTCTGGGAGATACTTTCAGTGCAGGGCTTGACAAGGCTGGCAAGATGAGAATAACCTGTCCTTGATAAGGGAGGGTCAGAGAGATAGAGCACAACAGTCTTGTAAAATGGAAAATTCTTGCTGGTTTCTACAGATAAAAAACACTGACTCTGTAACCATAGAAACATGATGGGCCAAGGATGATGTTGAACTTATGATGAATTTCTTTTGTTTAGAACAAAGTGCTGTTTGGAGGAAGAGATATGGTGTAGGTAAGGTGAAGAAATAACAGTATTTTTCTTTCTGTACTTCCTTCCCTCTTCGGTTTTGGAATGCCTTATATAAGTCTTATTATTCCACTTTACAGAACAGGAAAGGCATAACCAGAGAAGCAAAGATCAGTTCCCTGAAGTCATAATGCAGGAATAAGAGTAAATCTCATCTCTTCTCAGGTTAATCAGGGATGAATTAATAGAAATACCTGAAGCACTTGCAATCAGCTTTTTGAGGTAAAATTTTTTTGAGATGTGACATGATTACCTGCCAGAAAGACAATATACTCAGCCTTGCTTTTTGGCTATGTGTGTGCAATTGGAGATGTGTTATTCGCCTCTGAACTACCAGCTCTACCAGTTTGGCTACCTGCCAAACTCTGGGCAACTGCTCTGATTTCTTGCCTAAGCTAAAGGCTTCACTTTCTACTTCTGTGACTTTTTTGATTGTTATATTCCACCTATATAGATATATTTGGGCAAGTTTGATGTCTCTAGCCTGCTTCAGTCATACCACAAACAGCATGGAGATATAGCTCGAATCTTTCTCTCTGTCCATAACAGAAAAAAGACATGCAATAAAATTCAAACATGCAACTTTCCAACAGTATTTTGGGTAACTCCTAAATACTCCCTGAAGATTTAGGATAATATTCTGCTCTCCCATAAAAATAATAAAGTCTGTTTACTTGGGGACCTTTTGGTATAAAAGAGGAAAAAATTTTTCAGTAGAAAGGTGTCAAGATAACAAGAACACACTGAGTTAGTCTGAGCAAGAAGGGGAGATTTGTAGAAAGTTGGCCAGTCTTGCAAAAGTCTCACCAACATGAAAAAATAGATGTCAGCCTTAGTGAACACTGGAGATAATATACTGCAATTGCAAAAAAAAAAAAAAAATGGAACACAAATGTGTTGCTTGGAATTTATTTGCCAGGAATTTGATCTATATCCAGTTTCTGAAAATGCCAGCAGTGCAAAGGCATTTTCTTTCTAAACCCATAGTAAGTGCACTTAGGCTGTGTAAGAAATTATTTCTGTGAAAGAAAATGTTGTTCAATGTAAGACAGTCAACAGCCCTCCTTCCAAGAGGAAAGAATATGTGTATATGCGTGAATATTAAGTGTGCTCACCAAGAATCCACAGATATGACATAGGGTGTGATAGCAGTTAATGATATGGCAATTACAGAAGTAAACAACAAGCTTAAATCCTACAGTAAGTAGCCTTTTAGTTAGTGAAGGAACTAATTTTTTGTGCATTGAGGTTAAGAGGGAGACCTTTTTCTGTTGGAGTCACGCCTACTTGAAAGACTAACAGTGGATAGTGATTTGTGCTCCTGACAAGTCGAGGCACCCTCTCAGACCTTAGCTCTGGGAAGGCAGCAGACCTCTCCTGACTGCAGGTGGGTGCCTCAGAGTCCCTCAGCAGAGTGACCCTGTGCCAGCACTCCCTGAGATAAGCGTCAGGTGCCAAAGGCAGGAGAACTCTCAGAGCCAAAAGAGGAGGTTATAGTGAATTCTAGATTCAGTAGCAGCTCACTTTAGATCATTTGATCTTAAGCACTGGATTGTGCTTTATGGACTTTTTAAGCACTGTCCTGCAGAGGTGTGGGGTTTTTATCTTATACTTAACCTCTGTAGTTTTGTAACTGCTCTTTCAGATTATCTTGAGATGTTATAGTTATTGAAATGAATAATAGCTAAAGTGCCAAATAAATTTCAAACATTTTTTTCATATCCAGTCTTTCAGTAGAGAACAGAGGTGTCAGGCCATTTGGATTATATGTAGTACACTCTGGGTTGTTTTGGTCCTAGCTTCAAACAGCTGGATTCTGCATCTGGGAAGAACTAGATTTATTATTTTTTTAAAACTGCATATGCCTATTACACTCTCTTTGAAATTCTAATGGCAAGAGAACTGAGAATTCATTTTCTATGCTGATAGACAAATGATCAAATCTGTCTATCCCTCTTCAGCCTCTGTTTGAGCTGTCCAGTAGCCATGATGCTTTGGCAATGAAATATGATTTTGGAGGAGACATCTGGTCTTGGGGGAGTTTTCCCTTGTACAGAAATACACATGAATCTTTACATAGCAAAAAGAATTTGTTCTGAGTACTGCATGTAGCAAAGAGGCTCATTAATTCTTTTGTGATAAAAGAGTTAAACTTCTGTAAATGTTGTTTATTTTCTTTCAGGCATGAAAGTATCACTCTGTCTTTTCTTTATCAGGTCTGTGAATATTTATTTCCCAGTGTACATCAGATGTCCACTCTGACCCAGCATCTTGGCTCACAGGTGATATTATTTGCTCAAGATACTGAACCTTTTCTACTGCTTTCTAAGAGACCTTCCTTGCTTTTGCATAATGCTCAGAGTTTTGGCAGCAGTTCTTGAAAACGTATTCTTTATTTTTTATGAGGAACATAGGTAGTTGACGCCAAATTTCAAACAGAATATCCAAAAAATAATCTTTTCATAAGAATATGAATGAGTTTCACCTAGGGAATGTCATGTAAGACAATTTAAATTCTGAGCCTAACTACAGAACTGGACTTTGAATTGTGCCAGAGGAGGGAGTTCCCCTTCCTGTGGAGATGCTTCAAGGGTAAAGACGGAACTTGCTTGAAAAATTAAGTGTCTTTCAATAATAAGAGTAACTGCCCCTTGAAAATGTAAATTAGTTTAAGATAGTTGCTATGAGTTTAGAAATGATCAGCAACAAGACGCGTGTGTGTCAGTGTGTATGTGTAGGAGGCAGGCAGAAAGGGGGAAATGAGGTGTATTTCACACTCAGAAATGTAGGTCTGGAGGGGGCTAAATGTACTAATGAGTCTGACTCTCCCCCATCTTTCTTACTTCATCTTACTAAGAGCAAGCACACACACAAAAAATCTTAAACTAGATAAAAAATTTAAGGCTTCTAGTATAAAAGATATAAAATACCAAAATTTTTACTGTGCCAAGGAAAGAGCTCAGGGAAGCTCAAGTAGGCTTCCAGTGTCATGCCTCCCATCACCTCTGTGTACTTGGTATATATCTGTCAGAAATATGAGGAACTACAGTTTAAGTATGAGGGGTATTTGAAAAAGATCTGTGTTAAAGTATAGATCAGTAAGCATTTCCACACAGTTCTTGTAGGTTAACATCCTGAAGATCAACATCTACAAAAAGCCATGTTTTATTTAGAAGTTTATAGGATTAATCTCAGCTATGGCACTGAGTATTTTCTACAGAAAATTTCTGCACAAAATCTTTTGGCCTGATGACTTACTTCGCATGAATTTTCAGATGCTTGAAATTTCTGTTCAGTTGCGTCTCCTTGTACTTTGCAAACATACATAGTATTATGTCTGGATTCTTCAGTATCTGATGCATCATGCTTCCTCCAGTCCACCAGTGCTTTCATTTTACAGTGCATTGGCTAGTTTCACACAATATTTCCCAGTAAAAGGAAAACCCATTAAAAATGCTTTTATTGTTTGTCGCAGACTCTCTTACCTAATTTCATCAGCCTTGTTAATCCTGCCAACTTTATTAACCCCATCAGGATGTGGCCATTTTTTTCTTCTCTTTCCTGTTTCCTCCTCTTAACTGTAAATAGGATTAAGGAGAGTGTATTTAGTTGGTTCAGTTTTGCTCTGAAATTTTTGAGCCCCTATGTAAAGTTAATCTGTTATAACTCTCCTCTTGATTTTAGATCTTGGCATTTAAAATCAATTTGATGTTTAGTGCTCTTAAAAAGAGCAGGATTGCTTTCAAAAAGAACAATATTATGAAGCAAGGCAATGTCTTCAGAGCTATTATGACAGCATCCATAATCCAGGGGCAATTTCATTTTGCTTATATTGGAAGCATTTTAGTACATTGGAAGTTGTAATAAAACTCTTTCATTTGTGAATAATCATACCTAGAGCTACGCGAAGATCTAATAATTTCTGCAGAGATGAATAAGTAGTATACACAGCTGTGTTTAACCAGCACCATGGGTTAAGCAAGTACATCAGAGGGACTCTTTGAACCATCATAACAACTGGAGACAGATACTGTCATCTTGGTTGTATCTATTCTCAGAATAAAACAAACACACTTGAGAAATTGTCTGGTTTTACTTAGGTGACCAAACGTTAGACTTCTAATTCTAAACTGGATATCCTACCCTGCCTTAATAATCTGCATGACAAACATGCAACCAGGGCAATCCAGTGTATTCTGAGATACATCTCTAGCATAAACTTGAAAAATCATCAACAGGATGTGTGTCTTTTAATCCCTTAATTAGAAACCGAGCACAACATTGGTAAAGGCCTAGGCATCTAATATAGACATGTCACAAATAAATGAAATAAAATTTATCTCTATTGAACAGATTTATGGAAACTGCTTTTTCCATCTAGGTCTCTGATATACAGTACATCCTCCAAATCTAGATCTTCTAAAGGTCTTCTGAAGACAAGTGAGGAAATTCCCCTTTAGCATCTTAGTCTATGGATGCTTTAAATCACCATCTACCAGAGTTTATGCTTTTAAATTTAGAACCAATGAAGTCTTAAATTGTAAAGGCATTCGTGCTTTGTCTGGCATTCCTATTCCTAGTCTGTTTGTCCTTTGTCTTGTTTTTGAGAAAAAGTACTGCCAGGATTTTCTTGCACATTTTCTGAGAAGGAAGCTTTTTCATCCAATAATGTTTTTATGCAATTAAAATAATTTCTTTTCCAAGCTTAGAGTAAACATTTGTCTTTTTGAATGTTTTTGGCATAATAATGATTGTATTTGTATTTGTTAGTTTGTCTGCATCAATCAAGATATACTGTTCCAATTGACTTTGAATGGTTTTATGTATTAGATAATCTTTAACATCTGTCTTGTTATCTTAAATTATGATGCTAAATATAATTTCAAACTGGGAAACTGTAATTTCTGATTTATATAAGAAATTGGATCCAAAAGGGTCAATACTGTTCCTTTTCTATGTTTCAATTTCAATAAATTGTTATTTTTTGGAGAATAAAGGACATAATTCCCAAAATACCCAGCCAGTTTCACTGCATATCTTGTTTTCCAGTACACAGGTGTGTGACATCCATTTCTGAGCTGGGAATAATAAGAAAGCTCTGTCCTACTGCCCTGTCTTTGACATTCCAAACAAAGGCTGTTTGACAGGAACAGACATCATCTATTTTTGTGACATAATGTACCTTGTGAGGATGTACTGCCTGGTAATGAGAGCAGAAAGGAAAAATAGGCAAGAGAACAGCAACAGTAAAAGTTTTCACTGGATGCAGAAATGGAATCACCACGGCAGAAATGTGCAGAGATCAAGGATCTTACACTCATATAGACAGAAAATTTTGCTTTCATAACTACAGGTTATTGCTTCTCCCATAATCAAACAAGCAGATACGTAAAAGAGACTTGGAGGAGTCATACATAAATGATAAATCTAAACAAATTCAGCTTGGTTTAATTATATGTACAAGGGGACATATGTTCTTGAAGTCTTGGTTTTCCCAAGATTTTTATAAACAAAAGCTGCTTGGGCAGTAACTTGCGCTCATAGCATTGGTAGCTATGGACTAAATTGTGGTCTCATGGATCTAGAATGCATTTTCATGGCCTAACTCTTGTACCTCACTGTACAACCTTCAGTTATCTAGCAGCCCAACCCTTAAAGAGAAATAAATTTGATCCCTTATGTACTACTCTGGGGGAAGTTTGTAAGAAGTTTAGCAAAAATAGTGATAAAGGCTTTATAAACAAATTTAGAGATATGTAGATTAGATGGACTGGATTTAACTTTACCTGATGCAATAAGATTTTCAAGGACTGAAATTATATTTGTTAAACAGTATCTGTGATCACCCATGCTGGGAGAAAAAGGATCAAGACATGACAGGGAAAATATTCTGTGAAGACTCTGAACAGTCAAACAGTCATAATTGACTCTGAACTGTCAAAGTGAAGGTCATGCCCCATGTCCTTGGAGTGATAAGGGATATAAATCTTGGGAAACCGGGCACCCAAAAGTGAGCTTGGTACATTCAGGCTCAGATCTCATTTCAGGGTGACTATCATTTAGGGAAAAATCTTCTGAACACAAACATCTCTTGCTAGTATTTCACAGGGGAACTAAGTCTTCTGTAGCTCAGTAATTTAGTAATTTCCTCCCTCTTATCGCCTTGCAAATTTTAGAAGAGCAAAAACTGTAAAAAACCTATAAAACTCCCAAAGTGAAACTCCTTTGCTACTTGTTTCCTGGCTTGTGCCAATTTTGTGGTTTGTTAATCATTAGCAAAGGTTAAGTATGCTTTTGTTACTTAGCAACCGTGATTGGTTTTTAGAAGTTTTCCTTCAAAATTTATCTTGTATTTATGCATGTTTTTGTCTGCTCCTTTTCTCTTCCCTGTAACTCAAACTCAAGAAGGTTTAAATGCAGCAAGACATCTGGACTCGTGATCTTTGCTCCTACCTGCCTGCAATAAACATGAAAAACGAGAACTGAAATGCAAGCCAGAGCAAGAGAGCCATTTCTCTCCAATCTGCATGAGGACCTTAGCTGGCTTCCAATTTGCACTTTGGGGGCTTTTAAAATTTATTTTCCTTTTCAGTGTTTGGTTGTGGTGGTGCTTTGTGCTTTATCAGTTTCAACCCAAAAAAGGAAGCCTAAATTTAGTTCTGAAAAGTGTGAATAATTTGAGTACTGGTTAAAATAAAAGCCCTGCTGTATTTAGATTATATTCATGTACATTTTAACTTCAAATGAATATTTAAGCCAGTGTAACATGAATATAAAGCCTGTAAGCCCAAAGGCTTACCTGTTTTTTTCCAACTATGTCAGTTACTGCAATAAAATACGTTACTTGTCTCTAAAAGCTTTGCTTTGCTCCCTCATTTTGTCATATTAAGTTGACATCTTAGCTTAGCTAAAATCAAGGGGAACTTTCCTATTGAGTTTTCTAGGGTCAAAATTTACTCTGTAAGTGAAAAAACAAAGACAATTGTAAAAAACCCTAAAAATCATAGCCTGAAGATATGAAATGCTAAAGCAGCCAGCTATCACAGCTTCTAAGCTCTTTTTTCTCCCTGGGAGCTGTGAGGCAGAGCATGCATGTGAACTGAAACTGCTGAGGCCTCTGGCTGCTCAGGGGCTCCATTCTTGGGAGCTGGTAGAGCAGAAGTTACCTGGAGGTCTCTGGCAGCCAACATAAAAGTGGATTCCAGTTATCAGGGCAAACAAACCAGCCTGTTTCAGCTCTCTGCAGATATGTGGAAAGCTTTGGAACTGTGAGTTTATTTTGACAGGGTGAGGAATGTACAAAAGGTACAACTAGAAGGATAGGAGGAGCTTTTGCCAAAGTTTTTATATTTCCCCCTCTTTAGGAGAAGGCCTCTGTATGTAATCTCATAGGAGCAAAATCAGAAACTACCTGAGGCTGATGTCATGGGAAGCAATGGTGAAAATCAACAAATGGTGTGGGCCCTAATGATTCTGACTTCAACATTTCAACCCTGGAATTGGCCTTCAACTCCCTGCTCTGACTTGGCTGAGAGGAAAGGTAGTGTGATTGGTCTCCAGAGGGGAAGGTTCCAGAAGAGCTCAGTGCACAAGCACAGAGAAGCAGCGCCAGTCTCCAGAAGAGTGCTGGCCGCAGCCCTTTGGCCCTGGGCAGCAGCAGCATCGTGTGGGAGCCTCTTTGCTTTGCAGAACTGTGCATGCCCCACCTGTGTGCTCTTGAAGACCAACTGCTGTCCTGCATCTCTTCTCAAAGCCTGGGGAGCTTCAGGCAGGTGTCCAGTGTTCTCATTCCTCCATGAATGGGACTTTACCTCCAGGGAAACAGAGACATGTCTGAGGAAAGCTATTGCTTAATCCCAGGAGTGTTCAGCAGGTATGTCCTCAGATGGGAACAGCATAAGCCACTCTGATTTGTCCATCAATGTTTTTAAACCAGTACTAATTGCACAGTCTTTGGGTTAGTCAGACTTATCAAACTGACTTCATCCTTCTAATGTGCTTGTGTTTTTCTTCTATACAAAAAATAACAACATTTTCTAGATTTGAACACCAGGTTAAATGCATTTCAAAGACTTCCCCGAATTTACTTTCAGAAACAGAAACTGGCATTTCCTTAAAAAAATAATAAGGGAGGAGAAAGAAAACCATCCCTGAGCTGACAGAATGCAGCAGTAGGAGGCAAGCATTCAGCTGGCAGTTACTTACTTCCTGGCATGCAATTTTAATTAAGGAGTCAGCATGTCTGCTACACAAGCCCACAGGAGGCAGTAACTAAAAATGACTGGGAAAACGTCCATGGATAAAAAGGTAGGAGAATTAAATAACGACACTGTATTATAGAAAGCTAATTGAATATGTTCATCCCTACTTTTTTCTAGATAAGACCTATTACCAAAGGAAAAGCAAGCACAAATTGCTGTATCACGGTATGCACAGTAATACCTATTTTGCAGTGTTTCGTTAGAGATTCACTATTGATCTAAGATAAATCAAAGACAAAATCTTTTTTTTTCCTGTTCAGAAATTGTGTTCTGAGATACTAATTCATATTTTTAAACTGGGCCAGAAACTTTTTTTCCCTAGACCAAAGCTGTAGTGATTACCTAGCTAAGTAAATCAGCAAGTAGATTGCTTTAAATCACTTTATAAATACCTTTTTCCCCCTGGTATGGTGATATTTTCTTTTTCTCACAGAGCCAATCATTAGGACACAGAGGCTGATTCATATCTTGTACTTTTGACAACCATTATTAATCATCTTTCCAAAGGAGTGCTGTGAAATCCTGCATTGAAATTTCATTGTTGGCTCTTACTTTCTCTACTAGTAAATATTCAAATGGAATGCTAAGGAATAATAAGGAGGAAGCTCATGCATCTGCCTTGTTTTATATCTGTACAGATCAAGCTGAAAGAGATGGGATTAAAAATAAATTGTAAAGGAAAAACAAACCACTTATGACTTTAAATTAGAATTATGTGTTCTGCAGAGAAAAGAACTGGTCAGCTAATCTCAGTCTTTCTATCTTTCTGTCACTTGCACTTATTAAGAGCTCTTCAGTGAGCAGGTTCATAGTTTATGCTTACAGCTAAATTAATTGCTGGAAGAATATTACAGAATACAATTAAGTCAGATGACAGAATCAAAAAATATTTCAAACATTTATTTTTAATTTTTATAAATGTCATTTGATGGGCTCATTATAGTAGAATCCTAGAATGGTTTGAATTGGAAGGCAAATTAAAGGTCATGTAGTTCCAATCCCCCTGCTGTGGGCAGGGATGCCACCCACTAGATCAGGTTGGCCTGGTCCCCATCCAAACTGGTTTTGAATGCTTCCAGGGATGGGACATGCACAACTTCTCCTGGCAGCCTGGTGCAGTGTCTCATCACCCCACAGTGAACAGTATCTTCCTTATGTTCAATCCAAATCTACCTCCTTCAGATAAAACTGTTGCCCCTTATCCTGTCACTACAGACCTTGGTAAAACATTTCTCTCCATCTTTCACATAAACCCTCTTTCTATACTGAAATGCCACAACTTCTCAAGTATGATGGGTGGTACCTTAGCCACCTTCTCTGCCTGTTCCCTCAGAACTCATGGATACATCTCCCCAGGTCTCATGGACTTGCATGCCTTCAGATTCCTTAGATCTTACACAGTAGAAAGTTCTTCATTTTCCCAGTCCCTGCTTTTACCTTCTGTGGCTTAGGCTGCATGGTTGGAGCATTTGCCAGCAAAGACTGACTTGAGTACTTCAGCCTTTTCTGTATCCCAGGTAAATCAGTTTCCCATTTCCTTCTGGACAGGACCTTTATTTTCCCTAGTCTTCACTTAATCACCAACGTGCCTGTAGAAGCTTTTCTTGTTGCTCTTGCCACAAATGCTACCCTGGATGGAGCACCCATGCTCCATCCAGGGTAGGGAGCTTGCTGGGCAAACTCCCTGCTCTCCTGAGTATCTTAGGATGGACTTCTGCTGTTTCAGTCTCTGCAGCCCAGGCTGCCCTTGATCTTCACATTCTCCACCAGCCCCTCCCTCCATGCTGGTGAGAAAAACGTCCAGCATAGCACCTCTCCTTGTAGGCTCCTCTAGCACTTGGAAAAGGATTGGTTATGTCTCACTGAGTTATCCCTTCAAGAACTATTGTTGAAGTTTAACTATTGTAAAAGAACTATTGACCAGGGCTTGTGAATGTGGGGCCACTCCTTCCTGTCCATGGAGGTCCTCATCCACTCAGCCTTCCTGGTCAGGCAGTTTATAGCCTGTAGCAGACTCACCTACAATATACTTGTCCCTGCTCTCCCTTTAATCCTCACTCACAAACTCTCAGTCATCTCTTCCATTCCCATGTGGAGCTCAAGGTCCTCCAGCTGCTCATTGATAAAGAAGGCAGCTCCATCCACTCATTACCCCCACCTGTCCTTCCTAAAAAAGCTAGATCCTTCCATTCCAACACAACAGTCACAGGAGTCATCCCAGCATGTGTTCATGGTGCCAGTAATGTTATAGCCCTGCTATGGCTTTAAAACTTATTTCTCAGAGAATGTAACTTGAGATGAAACACTGAACAACCAGTAATGACTTTAGGATTCCTTCAGTTGTACTGCCTTTGTGAATCAGGGTTGATAGGATAGTGTTTGGAGCAGGCTGAGACCTTGGTGTGAGTAGTATGATGCCATACACATCTCTGTTTCTCCGCAGCCCTGGAGACCATATCTAAAAGATTCTAACATCATTAATTATGATTTTGACGTCTTTCTCATATGAACAAAATTAATGAGAAATTTGGTTTTGTTTTATTGCTTTTCTTTTTTTTGTCTTAACCTAACCTACAGGGATAAATTTTTCTTTTGCTGAGCAGAGGAGAAAATAGCCATGATTTCTTTTTTCTCATAACCTGAGAAATCCAAATACTGGCAGTATAGCCTAAAGATTTCTGTAATTTAAACCAACTGACAATGATCACTTCAGGAGTCAGACTTCCTGAAAATTGCCATAGTTTACTGACTGTCAGTTGCTTCTTCTACCTATCTTAAGGTAGAAATTGCACTTAAGGAATTGCCAAAAGGGATTAATAAAGACCCAAAATAAGCTCTGTATCACTGTGGCATTCCAAGCAGAGTACTTAGAGCAATTCAGTACCTAGCAACTTTTATTGTCTTCTCCAATAAAATGGAGAAGACAATAACCAGTAGGTGTACAGCTACTAATTTTGCTCCTAGACCGCAGCCTTATCTGATAGTATTGAAGGGTCGGGATCTGCACTGCACAGACATCCTCTGCACCTGCTGTTTTTTGAATGTTTTTGATAAATATCCTGAGGCAATAGTTTGGAGTAGGCTAAACTTTTAGCTATTTTACCGTTAAACATCTTGTCCAAAGCATCCTTGAGTGGGTGTCTCTCCCTTGCCTCTAGAAGTCATTTCAGAGGGCAGAAGCTCTGCTTTGTAGGATGGCTGCTAAGTCAAATGAATCTTCTTCTAGGGGCATCTCTCTCTCTCCCTTGCAACTAGAAAGGAGCTCCAGAAAAGAGGATTAATTGAAAGACCTCTACTGTAGCTGGCTACAATGTAGGGCAAAGACTTTCATGCAAAGAAAAGTATCTCTCAATACCAGGATTTTAAATGTCTCGGCTCCTACTTAAGCCTGTACTTTAACTTGGTAGCTTGAAACTCAGATTTTAATTTAGTTTGAGCAGCAACTCTGGATTTAAAAATGAATTATTTACTTTGCGTATGTAAAGAAGGGGCCAATGTCCAAATGATGCTACAAATCTGCTTTGAATAAACTCAGTTAAAACCAGTGGCATGCCTAGAGTCTCTCTCTATCATTTTATATGAATATGTGAAAAAGTTATTTAGATGAAATAAAGCTGCCTTCAGGCAGTTTTAATTTTCAACAGAACTGATTTGACTGATCACTATATTGCAGACAGCATGGCTCCTGGCTGCACAGCAGGGATAACATTTTTATGCAGATGTGCTGTTCTTGATTAATTTATTTGTGACAGAAAGCTCAGGTGGACCTCTAACATTAGAGTGTGGTCGCTGCAATGGTCTAAACATGTACTCACATATCTGGTTTTTTATTATGTTTACTTGGGAGCAGCCCATGGAGACTATTTCCTCCTGCCCATGCAAAAGCTGAGGGATCTCTCCAAGGCCACGTTAGGAGTCTGGGGAAGCCTGGGAGCAGGAAGGCTGTCCCACCAAATGCATCCCTGCTGATGGACATTCAGCAGAACTTGGAGAAGATTTCCCAGTTGCCTGTGTGTGTTATTTTTTTTCTCTAAGGCATATCACAGGTATTAATACAATTGTAAGGAAAATACTCCTTGGCAAACATTAATGGTCTTTTGGACTTTTCTAATGGAAAAGCAATCTTCACTTTTAAATTTATAAAATTTAAATTAAGTGTACAAGAGCTATTGATTTCTGTTGCAATTCTGGTATCATCCTTAGCCCCAGTTTGGCTCTGCCACAGCATCATTTTCAAGGATATTCCATGATATTACACAGACTTCCCTGTTTCTTTAAAATTTATCTCTCAAGCTCCCTACCATGCAATGTATTGTTTTGGGGGTTATGTAGCAGAAATTCATGTGTGCCTCTGGATCCAGGTCATTAAATATTTAAATATCAGTTCAGACTAATTTTGGTTTCATGAATTGTTTGCATGAAGCATGTAAGCAGCTCAGAGGTTGGCCAAGCCAAAAAAACCCAAAAGTCTAAAGACACATGAGGGATAAGAGTCAAAGAAAAAGGAAAGCAGGAGAATAATTGCCTCTGGCATAATTTTACAGTTCTAAGATAAGTTTTGAAAAAGTATTACCTCATTTTTCCTGTCATTTATGTAACTACACTCTCTATTATCATGAAGAACAGCAGAAAACAACCCCAAAACCCCCTAAGTTAGATGATCTTGGAGCATAAAAATATCATCACTACTACTGAAAGAGAATATATGTTTTTACAGATACTTAGACTTGTAATTTTTAAAGCCCTGCTCCTGTCAGGCAGTTGGATCCCCTACAGGACAGGTGGAATTTAAATAAATAAATATCATGGTGTTCAGAGTAAATCTATTTATGACAGAGAGAAAGAAAAACACTCGGGTAGGTTCCTAAATATGATGAACAAATTAAGATACTCTTGGGTATATCCAACAGATGTTATCTGTAAATTTTATCTATACAAATGCAATATTAAAAGCTCAATGGACTTTATCTTGCCTGGTATCATTGGCCACTACCCAGCAAAGCACTTACACATTGGTAATTTTAAGGACAGGGTGTTCTGGTTTCAAGCCAGAATATCCAGCAGCATAGTGGAACAAGACAGTGATAAGCAGTTTGACAATACTATCCTGCTGCTTCTCAAAGACACCTGTATGCAGTTGATTCCAACATATTATTTTACCAATATGTATTGAAGATACACATAGATTATACATTTTTTGCCATTTTTTCAGTGCTAAATGAATTGCAAAATTGTTGTGCTCTCTGCAGTCGAACAGCTAGCTAAATAATAATTCACTTCTGAATATGTATTTGATAAAGAGAACAAAAGGGAGTGCTAATGTGCGTCTGTTATGGCAATTTTTCATTGTCATAATTTTACAGAGTAGGATTCCTGGAGATGCTGTCTGTGAATATATCTTTAGTTCTTCCATCTTGTTAGGAACACATTATTAGATTTTCACATCCGTCAGTTGCTTACCATAAATGCCAGCAACTACTATTTTTTCCCTTACCTTTTATGAAGTGAAAAGATACTTTTCCCATCCAGCTTCAACCCAAACAACTAGGATAACAACACGAATGCACCCTTCCACAACATTTTAATTCCTTCCCAGCAAAACTCACATTTTAGAATATCTCCCCTTGGGTGAACAGAGGACAATGAAAGAGCCGTGATCTTTCCAACCAGCATGCAGCCCATGGATGGTAAGAGTTATTGGTGTTAAATGTATTAAAGGGCAAATTCATATGCCTAGAATCATTAAGGGCCAACACGACAGATTGTTGTATCAGATTGTTGAAGTCACTATTAGGCTTTAAGTTCTATAAGTCACATTAATAGTTCTTGTATTTAATGACTAGCAAATAGCAGTCTTAAATTGCCAGGGAGCAGTAATTCCTCCTTTGGTAAAAAGACACTGATTTGTCAAAAAAAAAGGACTATTAAATGAAATTATATTCTGTGAATAAACTGTATTTATTTACAGACATCTGTCTTAGTTTGCTGCATGTGACCCTATTAGATGCTTATTTTTACAATGGCCAGGTTCTCTCAGTGCTATATCTTTCAAGAAGAGAGGGTCTTAAAAAAGTCATAACTCTTTCTTTCCATCTCTGCATGCTAGCACTCCTGGGGAGGATGGGGGGCAGGGGGATGGGATTTACCCTGATGCCAGCTGGAAAAGGAAAAGCAACATTGACCAAGCAGTTATTAGGGTTATTGGAAATTCGGGATTTATTAATAGGGGCGATTTGGTACAATAGAACATTCGTATTGTTTTGTGGACATCTGTGCAAGGTCAACCAAAACCTAATCTGGTCTCCTGAGGGCTCTCCAGACAATTGGCACCTCTTTGTGCATGTGCTCAAACTTTTCCTTCTGGATAAAAGGAGAGTGACAAAACAGGAGAAGATTGTTTTTGTAAAAAGTAGCTGGAAACTGAATGAGCAAGGGAAGAAATCCACCCATGAGGGAAACTTACAGGATTCCTTGCTTTAGATGCTAAAAAGGATTTGATGTTTTCTGTAACTGTTTCAGGTTTTCTTCAACTTCTTTAGCTTTAAACCATGAGGTCTAGGGATCATGTTCATTTTCACTGCGCTCTACTGTCTCAGGAAGAGGTTCCTTCACCTACAGCTATTTCTCAATCTGGGAAAAATTAACCTTATGTGATTTTGCTATTGGTACACTGTGAAATAGATGGTATTATGACATCATCTTCAACTTGAGTATGAATAGTTTTAACAAAAAAATATGGTGAAAATTTCAGCACATTTTCTCTGTTTTTTCACCTTGTTCCAATAAAACTATTCTTTCTGTCTTGGATAATATTGAGCAACTTATTTTGAATGTCAGCAATCTCCTAGAAGATTGTGAGGGTGTTTTTATTCCATATCTCCAACATGAAAGTTGAGCTACTGGTTAGAATGAAGCAGCAGAAAAACAGTGAAGAGAAGCCCATGGCCCGTATCTCATGGTCCTCTCTTAGACACTACACTGAAATTCTGTACACAAACTCTTTCCTAGTGAGACCTGAGTGGTGATTCTTATGTTGCTACATGAATATCAGTTATTATTTTTTCATAGATCTGTGGAAAGCCTCTGATACAAATATATTTGTAGCTGAATATGTAATGCTGTATATTAGCTTCACTTAGCTGTAATTAGCTGAGGCAATGCCAATTAAAACTGAAACTGCAGAAAGACTTTTTATGATTATTTAGTATTATCTATCTTGTGTTTTTCTAACTGCTGCCTGTAGTCTAATTAGTGGCATAGGCCATTAATAAATTCAAGGCCAAATTATGTTACCTATCTTAAAACTAATAAGGAAGTCAGTTAAGAGGAATTGGAAATATCAGCAGGCAAATCTCAATGACCCTAATAGATTTAGTGACCTTTATCCTTGGGACAGGTTAGTATTCATTATGGTGCTATGATTGTTTCCTTAAATATTTTAGATGCCATTGTTTGCTTCTTGGAGGCACTTCAACAAGGTTCCATGAAGTCAGAAAAACCTGGATACATACAGATGCTCCTCAGAAATAAAAGATAAAACTGCTACTGCATTATATCCTACATAAATGCCTTTAATTTTATGCTCAGATGCTTAAAGAACTTCCAACATGCTCCTGAATATTTAGTTCCATAATGTTGTACATCCTGCAGCAAAAACACGTGAAGTGCCAGAAAGCCCATTTATGTGTCTCTTCACACTCAGAAGGTTTCTTCTATTTCCATTTTAGCAAGATTTCCTTGTCATGGGTGGCCCAATAATAAAGACATCAAGTAAAGAAAAGCCATAGCTTATACCATGTGGCTGCCATATTTGAAGTAAAAACAAAAGCATTGAACTTAATGTAAAGCACTAAACATTATGTAATCTGGAGAATAATTTTTATTTTCTCAGCTGAATTGATTGTAAGGATCTTCTGTCTGCCTTAAAAAATTAGTGACAAATTGTGACGGTGGTCACAAGGGTTTTCAGGATGAGGGAAGGAGATGTAGATCTGGCTCCTTAATTAGAAGGCTTGATTTATTATTTTAAGATATACACACATACTATAACTGTACTAAAAAGAAAAAGAAAGGAAGGTTTCCAGAAGCTGCTAGCTAAGAATAGGAAAGAAAGAATGATAGCAAACGAGCTGGCCCCAACAGAGAGCGAGAGCCAGCTCTGCTGTGACTGGTCACTGAACCAAAACATCCCCACAAGACCAATCACGGATCACCCTGTTGCATTCCACAGCAGCAGATAATTATTGTTTACCTTTTGTTTCTGGGGCCTCAGCTTCCCAGAAGGAAAAATCCTAAAGAAAGATTTTTCACAAAGAGATGTCTGCGACAACAAATCACATCCATTCCACTTCTGTGCACCTTTGTGGAACAGACTCATAAAAGGTACAATATCTGAGCTCCCATGACTTTTGCAATTACAGCATGCCAATGTTTAGTTGTGTGATAATGTGCACACTTCTGCTGCCTGGCACGCACAGGGACACCAAGCTGAGCAGGAGCCATGAACTAGGACTGCTTACTGGTAGCTGCTTATTGGTTCTTGTCTTTCCCACAGCTAGTATTCAAAATGTGTTTCTAGCAGCTAAGAACATAAAAGATACAACAGAATATTGTTTAACAAACAAATTTGAAGGAGTATAAAGTCAAGGCCATGGTTTACGGGGTAAGGGGTGTAGTCAGTATGTCACCAAGAAGAGAAAAACTTCTGACCTTTTACTTCTGCTTCTATTTTCATACAAAAGTCAGTTGTAACCAATGCTCAATAAATGGGAATTATAAAGGGTATGGGAAGCAATCCAGAATAGAAAAAGAACAGGTGAAGGACATTTGAACAGGTATGATGTACTCAGACCAGGGATAATTTATTGAATTATGCTCTTGAATATTTCAGGAATTTACATGAAACAAATTTACATTTCTGAATAGTCACTTCTTTTCTTAAAGATAGTACACAGCAAGGTCTGACATGAGTAAATAATGAGCAACCAAATGTGTCAGTCTCACTTGGATACACAGAATGCTATTTTAGCCATCAAATAACCAATGTGAAATATTTAGATGATGATAACTTGGTAAGAAACAGCCAACACTAGTTTGTCAAAAGTCAGTCATGCCAGAAAAAGCAATGTCTTCTCTGACTATGCAGCAAGACTAGTCTGGTAAATTAAGAAGCAATAAAAGTAATTTATCTTAAGTTTAGTAAGGGTTTTGTTTCAGTGCCTTCTCCTAAGTAATTTAGAGTGATAGGACCTACAAGAAAATTATATAGTGTAGATATAACACATATATAGTGTGTTCAAAATCTGTGCTTATAAAACAAGGGTCATTTGCCAAAAAGAGTGGAGGCATATATCTAGTAGATATATATCTTAGAGAAAATTTTGGTTCTGGGTTCCTGTAGCATTAGTTTAGTCTGTGATTTAGATAACACGTAAGGGACTGATATAATAAAACCTACAGGTAACAGAAATGTTTTGTGGGTTGTGGACTCTTTGGAGACAGATTTAGAATTCAAAACTGTGTAGCTAAATTGAGTAAACATTTTGAAATACAATCAAAGCCCCAACCAACCTGGTCTTGAAAATTTTCAGGGATGAGACATCCACAGCTTCTCTGGGCAACTGGTTTCAGTGCCCCACCACCCTCTCCATAAAGACTTTCTTCCTTATATCCAATGTAAGTCTCCCCTCCATCATTGCCCTTTGTCAGTGAGGTTGCTCTAAATCCATTCATCCCCCAGTTTGTATTGATTCTGGGATTTGCTCCAATCCAGGTGCAGCACCTTGTTCTTGGCCTTGTTGAACTTGGTGAGGATAAAGATTTCCTGAAGGCTCCTCATGAAGGATTCCAATGAAATTAACTTAAGGAAGTTAAGGACTTCTTACCTGGACAGAAGTAGGATTGAAAAAGTCCAGGGCCTGCAGTGGTTCATAAGCAGAGAAATATGCCTCTCCAAAAGGAATTCAAAAATGGCATAAACTGCATTTTGGGATGTAGAAAAGGAGTGTGGATTACCGATCTCAGAGCTGATGGGGCTTTATCTAGGTTTATCAGTAATGCCTGCCTATATATGATTGAACCCTAAAAGGCCTCTGTGGCACCTGGGTTTAGAAGAGATGTGAATATAGTGCAAACTGTCCAGAAAAGCATAAATGAATGAACAAAATTTAAAAAAAATAATTATTATAAAGTAGTCAAGTGATTTAGAAATTGAAAACTGTTGAATGATGAAGAACCCACGAGGCAGATATCCCACTGAAAACTTTCCTCTGCCTATAGATAAATACTTACATTTGCTTAAAACATACATAACTTTTTGAACATAAGACTTTTCCATACCTGATTTTGTTAATATTTCTGGGCATCTGGGAAGTTAGGATACTGAGCTTCACGAAGGAAATGCTGCTTCTATATATAGATAATTACATGGCAGTAGCACTTGTCAGACTCATCTACCAGGTAAAGTATAACTTGTCTCTGTGCTGATCTACCTGTGACTGGCCACTGGCATCATGCTCAGGAACTTACAGAAACATCTTAGTTCTTTCAGTCTAGAGAGATGAAGTTTGAGTAAGGGACAGAATGGCAGCTAAAGTGTTAAACACAGACACAAAACAAACCATTACAGGGAGAATTGATCAATTGGTCACCACGTCCTCTGGTTAGTGAGAGGAACCAGAGCACGTGGTGAGACATGGCTAATTGATGTGAGAAAAAATTAAATGGTATGTCATGGATTGGAATCTGTATTATACAACTTCCTGTGGTACCAGAGTCTTTTTTCTTGAAACCCAAGTAGATGAACTTGGCATTCATCTCAATTCTCTTTTCTCACTACCTTTTTTTTTATTTTTTCCAGCTGGAGCAGTACCTCCTGAAGTTAATAGCAACATTATCACCTGCAAATACTAACATGTTAACCAAATTGAAAATGTTCAATTATTTTGCCATGCTTTTTGCATTTACAAGTATTGTTAATAAAAGTTCATTACTTGTATTAACAATACAAGTATCTTGGCTATGATCAAAATTGCAAAGACTATTTATTGTATTAATAAGTACCTACAAAAACATTTTGCTATTGCTATGCTTTGAGGTATTAGTAGATACAGGGAAATATGGAGAAATACCCAAACCAGTTTCATATTCCAACTGATATTTAGTTACTTTCACAATTAAGATAGAAAGCAATATAATGCTAGCAATTTATTGCTTGGTCCTG
>NW_005054324.1:3910712-3959080 GCF_000277835.1 Geospiza fortis
TCAGCAGGATGTGGCTCACAGCCTTGGGTAATCACACTGTAAGGGTTTACAGCTATTCTTAAAAGTAAAATGAGTGGGATTTTCTACAGTTCTGATCTACATAGCTCAAACCTTTCATTAATGTTGTCTGTCACCAGTCTCTGAAAATGTTTTTTGCTTTCATCTGCTTTGTTAGCCTAAAAGAACACTCATAATTTTGCTAGGGCCCTACACAATACAGTAGCTAGCTGTAATTAGTACTATTGTTTTCTTTTAGTATTTTTTTGCTTTTCTGCTAACACTACTTATTTTTCAGGAAAACAGCTCAATGGCTTCATATCAGAGATAGCTTCACATTTCCCAGATGTGGACAAGGAAGAAGACCCAAGATGTGCTGAGGGGATATGCATTCTACAGTTGTAGAAACTGAACCAAGTTGAGGATGCCTCCTTGGACTTTAAGCTTCTTGTATGGGTATCTACTGTCAGAAGAGAACCTTGAGAACAATCCCAGGAACTGTGCTCCCAGTTGACAGTGCAAGGTAAAATCCATGGGAAGAGGTTGGATTAGAGTCCAACTAACATTTAGCTGCCTTTGGTTGTGACACAGTTTGCTGAGGGAGTATTATAGAAACAAAACCTGTTTGGCTGGACCAAGTTCAGCTGTTTACTACCGTACTTTTCCACCTTTGAAGGGGAATAAGAGGAGATGGAAGTTGCCACCTTGGATTAGCTAGGAGGAGATTTAGATTTCCTGTGATTTACTCCAATCACAGCGGTGAAGCAGAAAACTCCTAAGCTCCTGGCAGCTTCATATAATAACCTTCATTGACCTTGTCAACATTATGTATAACACAACCTATCTTCTCTTTGTGTTCTGTAAAATCATACTGTAACTGCAATACACCTTGAGAGTAAGGAGATAGGTGGCTGCAAGAGGGCACTGGCAGTTCAGCTTTAGTTATAAGGCTTTAATCTTACTTCACTATTACATAAAGAGGATTCCACACCTAAGAATTTCAAGAGTGGAGTTCAGAAATATCACCCATGAGGTTCTGCCTAAGGGATTTATTCAATAGTTGCTACACTGAAAATATGCAGTGTAACAAAGAAAAGAGTTAAAGGCTTATTAAAATTGAAGAATTGTTCTTAATGGGTGCAAAACTCCATCTGCTTTCACAGTGAGAACAGGAAAAATTACAGTACTATCTATGCCATCCATTTCCTTCTCCTCTGATGCATTATAATAACATCTAAAGAAAGAACTAGCCACCACAAGGTTTTCTAATTATGCAAACTGAACTTTTCAAATCCATGAAGAATGTCAGGAGAAGTTGTCAGTCTTGTACATGGATCATTACCAGCTTTGAAAGGTAGGACTCAGAACTGCCGATTGTAGGTTAGCTTCTCTCTCTCTCTTCCCGCCTCTCTCTTCCTTCCTCTTCATATTCTTTGCTCCCATGCTCTTCTCATTTATTTTCTTTTCTTCATCTCTTCCTTTTATTTCTTTTCAAGATAACTTAAGGGGGAAATTGTTCAGAGAAATTATCTAGGAGAGCAGAAAATGCTTTTTCCATTTGTTATGTATTCAAGCAAGTGCTACAAAGTACAAGAGATTTAAATGTTGCTTACTTCTGCTGAGACAAGTAGTAAAAACTATCAAATCCTTATGGCTTAGTTATTCCAGAATTACTTAGCCTAAGATGCTAATGTTTTTTAGCTTTAGTACATATGCTTGCTTTGCAGTCTGCGCTCATGATAAGCCCAGGTGAAGATGGACATCATATAGTGTAGCATAAATTAAAATGTTCAGGATGAAGAAAACCTTACCTCAGTGATGCTCTGTATACCACAAAGGTCTTGTCTCTTAGCCTGTTGAATTATATTGTTGAAGATCCCACTTATAATAAAAATACTTTCATTTTTAAAGTAAACACCTGGCCTGGAAAGCCAGCTGTCTTTATTTTAGGCTTTGAAACTTTTTTTTGCATGATTACTTACCTAAAGAGTTATATTCAAAGAAAAATCTGTGAATCTGCCTGCCTGCTCAGTCCTGGAAATATTAGACTACTCTCTTAGATTTTTCAAATTATTCCTAATTTAGACATCTATGAATGTCACTGTGCCTGTATCTCTCTGTGGGGTGTGAGACCAGAATCCAGCTACAGCAAAACATTCCTATCCTCAGCCTCCCAGGGTGAGAGTCTCTCCTGTGCCTTGGAGGGGGGCACCAGTGTGAGAGGTGTGACTGTGGTCCCAGCCACTAGACCCAGAGCTTTCCCTCACAGCTCATTGCCCAGGCTATTTACTTAAAGCTCTATTTTTGGGGATCAGGATTTTTCTCTGCTGGCTCTAAGGTCTGTCAGAAAAAGGCTGATCCTGCTAACACTGGTCTCTCTTGAGATGTAAAAAATGTGGGTTCAAATTAGTCAACATTTGAGGAAGGGTCACAAAAAGTTTTCATGCTTCCTGTGTTATTAAAGGATGTTGGAGGATGAAAATGGAAATCTCTATGGGAAGGAGGCAAGATGCACAAAAATGTCCTGCAGCATTCTTGGATTGATGCGTGAGGACAAGAGTTTCAGGACCATGCTTTTAACTAGAATTTTATTTTGGGTACTTTTGGTGCATCAGTTTGCTGGTTCTTTAGACTTCTTGTGTACCTTTTATCCTACATTTTGTACAGACATTTTGCAAACTTAGGTCAGCAATCTGAAATTTGCAGCCAAGTTTCCACATTTGCTACAACTGAAGACGGCAGAATCTGAGGCCCTCCACTGAAAGATGACCAAATGAAATGCTTGGAAGTGACTCTTCCAGCTATCCTTGTGGGTCTGCTTCAGCATCCTGACCTAAAATGGTTATTCCTGAATCAGAAACCGGGTGCTAAAGAGCTATTTTTCATAGGTATATGCCTTGCTTTCCGACCTTCTAATTTCTAATTAATCCCAAAACTGTTTGAGACTGTGTTATATTTATCCTGTGTTTGTAGAGGAACGTGGCAGAGAGCAGATTTTTTTACAATGGCTTTTCAAAGCTGAAAGATCTTTCTCTTTTAAAAATTATTTTAAAAGTGGACTTTTTCAATATCCAGCAAATTTAAAATATTCTCAGCAATTATTTTCCTCTGCCATGTATATGAAGAGTTGGGCTATAACAATAAAAAAGGTTTAAGAGATCTCAGGCACTTTTATTGACAAATAACTTTTCTTTGTAGATCACAACTTTAGCTCTTGTTAGTGATAAACATGTTGAACTGAGCAGCATTCAGAAAATAATTATTTTAAAAATACTACATTTGTATTGTAAAGGAAAATTGTGCAGAAATTGAACATTGTGCAGGTAAAATAACATACATAAACTTCCAAACACAAAAGGCAAAAGTATTAGGGAATAGCACTGACAAGAATTCAGTTCAAGTGATTGTTAAAACCATAAACCATCAAATGAAGTTTGCAGAGACAAAGAACTAAGCTGATAACTGAAGTTATAATTTCTGACTAATAGCTGCAAAGTGATCTGATGTATGTGCAGGCCTGACCACTGGGGGATGTCAGGTGCTCTGGGGCAGCAGGGTGTCACCATCAGAGAAAGTGGCATCCTGCTGTGGGCTGCCAAGGGCAGGGCAGGAGAGAGGACAGGACTAAACTTCTGGACATCTAAGGGCTCACTAGAAGCCTTCCAGTCCTGCCAGCAGCTGCACATAACATGCAAGAGTATTTTTGTAGTTGTTACTCACATGCAAGGTAGTTTAGTATCCACACCCAATCAAAGAGTTGTTAAGATCCAGGAATTTTTTTGCTACTCTCTTCCTGAGCTGCTGTGCTGCACTGCTCTTCAGTGAGCCCTTGAGCTAAAGGCTGGTTGATTTTAAACAAGCTAGACCCTGGCAGTAAACAAACACAGTCGTTTCATTTTAAAAGTACATAAAGGGATTTATGCTGCAAGATTGATCTGATCACCTGATTGTAAAAGAGAAAAGTCAAGAATATATTTCCAGGGTACACATGGTTTGTGGTTTCTGCTAATGTAAATGCACATCTTCCAAAATAAAGTGAAAAATACACTAAATATAGCATAACCATAGAAAAGGAGAACAAAGACTGGGCACATATCCCCAGTGAAGTACATAGCAAAAGCTCCTTCTGATTCATCAGGAATGGGATCACAAATAAATAGTAAGTCACAAATATTACTTATGTACTATTACAGTAAACTGATTAGACTTATCCGATTCAAAGAAAAAAACCTCACCTTTTATATGGAAATTACGATCAAAGCAATTTACAAATGGTTAATGTCATCATATAATAATCAACTCTTAAAATAATTATAGGTGCATTCCCACCATTTGCCCTATTACGAATTCTGGTCAAAGCAAGGAATATAATAGCAACATATGAAGAGTGTGTTTCTGCTGGTGATCAGCATAGTGATCTATGCCTGCAGTCCAAGCTAAATCCACTCCTTGGGCACCCAGATCACCACATTCTGAATTTCTTTTTCTTCTATTTCAATGCTCTCAGATGGGGAATATAATATCATTATTAATCCCTGCACTGCAGGGTTGTTAATTTTTACTTAAAATACTCCTAAAAGCTTTAAAAATAATAACAAAAAACCAACCAACCAACCAACCAAACAAACAAACAAACAAAAAAAAAAAACCAAAAAAACCAAACAAAAAAACATTGAGTCTGACCCATTCCCTAAACTTCTGCCAAAACAAGTCAATAATCCTGCTGAGAACCTACTTTCCCAGTACTATTTATGATTGTTCATAACTGCCTTACTTGCAAGATAAAGTCTCCAAAAACATGATGCTTAATCATTTACTTTCGTCCTTAACTTAGTACATGACGATACAATTAAGATGCTAGTTGGTGAAAGTCAGTTGATATATATAATTCTGTGTTTCATTTCAACAAATTACAAAAACATGAGGTCCAAGAGATGAACAGCTTTACAAATCTCTCCCTTGTCTCTTTGTAAATTATCCTCTGCACACACCAATTTTAGTGAAAATAGTTTTTAAAAATGCGTCCTTCATTAAACAATTTTACTATCTTTGCTTGTTTACTAAGATACTTAACCATAATTTCTTCCCTAAAAAATAATTTAGGGAAATTCTGTAGTCTGAATTATGAGGGTTCAGACATGACAGGCCTTTGTTGCCATACTGATTTTATGAGTAAACCAGAAAGTAAAGAAAATGAACAGCTGAAAATCAACCAGCACAAAGAGCTTCAGCTTTACTGAAAACTGTATCACTTGTTATGGTTGATAGCTTCTCAAGAGTTCTCTTAACTGGTGCAAAATGGTTATTTTCTTCCATGAAGATATGCAACTTGAAGAGAGAATACTGATGTCAAAGCCTGATTTAAAGAAGTGCATTCATGGACCTGTAGACCTCATTTTTATATTCAAGGCTAAGGTTATAACCAATTGTAGCCAATTCTGTTTTGGGAAAGTTAATAAAAGTCGGGGCAGCTCAGAAGCAGTTAACAGATTTCCCTTGGCTAAACAGTGGTTGCCACAACATTGTAAGGCTTTGCAGATCAGACCCGTGGAGATTAAAAATACAACATCCAGTGGGAGTGGTGAACAAAAAGCCACAAAGAGGACTGTCTTCCCCATTTCATGGTTCATTAAAAAATAAAAAAAAACCAGTTTTACTAACAGAAAATATCTATCCCAAATAAAAGGGAGAATAATGAGTCTGTTAACCTGAAATTAATATGTTTGCTCATTTGTTTAAAGGTAAAATATTTCACCACAAAGCCAGTAAAGCACTGGAGAACATTAGTCAGGGAAATTGTGCATGTTGGGTTTCATGTTGGAGAGTTTCAAGATGACTAGACAAATCCCTGAGCAGCCTGGTCTGAACAGAGTAATAACCTTGCTTTGGGCAAGACGGGATGCTTCTGAGATCCCTTCCACTTGAAATACTGTGATTCACTGTTTCCACTGCTCTTGAATAATTAGGAAATTACTGACAAAAATTGGAAAGTGATACCCTAACGTAGGTAAGAGCACTCCTTGCTGGTCTTCCTCCCTATGCTTTCAGGACCAAAGGTCTGAACAAGCCATGAGCTCCTGCACTGCATATGCTTATGAGAAAATACCATATGATATATTCCAGGGTTTGTATCTTGCATTAGTTACTTGTATCATCATTTCCCTTGGGTACCTGCCTTCATTTAGCCAAGCATTGTATTTCTGTACTGATGATCATTACTACAGGGGATCAATAAGCTTTATTTGTATAGTGGCAGCTCCTGGTTGCCCCAGTGATAGTCATAGCCCTATTTTGCTACTGCATAAAAAAATTGTGATAGCAGTCTCAATTGGGCTTAAAAGCATGATGTCATGCTTTTAATATAAATACTCCAATACTTACTTCAATACTTACACAGAATCATTCATTAAGAAAAAAGTGCTTCTTTAATAATTCGCTGCAGCTAAACCTGCAACTAATAGCTGCAGGTAACAAGCTACATATACATTATACACTGCATTCTGGGATTACAGAAGTCATGACTAACATCTTTAAATATGCAGTACCAAAAACAAATGTAAACCCATAATCAAAAACCAACAGCATTTTTTGGTTGTTGTTGTTAGGAAAAATGGACACTATCTTTAAAAGACAGATTGATGTTTACAGCTATCATATGGATGCCCCAAGGCATGATCCAATCTAAATACATGCAGCTTTCATTCAGACTACATTCACACTACATGCTCTTTACAAATTATTACAGGTCTTCACAAGTAAAGCTATAGTCTTTATGGTGAAAAATATGTAACAACCAAGAACATCATTATTTGGGGATATCTTTGAACTCCAACTTACATTCTGACCATATTACACTATTTTGTTTAGGACATTACAATATTAACACAGTCGAGTAACCTTGAACTTCGACCTGTCCTGCAGATATCATGAGCCTCCTGGTGAAGATTCACTTGGTTGACAGATTGACTGTTAAATCTTCAGCACTGTCTTATGGTTTCATTCCTCAAGGAGATATATCTACTTTTGGCAGAGGTATGATGATAATTTGTGCAGATCAACTCAGATCAATCAACATATGTCTATCCAGAGAAATATGGGGTTTTTTTCTTTTACAAAAGCAACAATGTATTTTAGTGAGGTCCTGGAAGGATGTAGCATAAGCATATGCTTAAGTATGCATTTTCCTTCCAGGTTACAAGGTGCTTAGTAGATAAAGTGCTGTGTAAGAGGTCATACTGCTCTTCTCCATTTTTTGTGCATTTTTGACTGGTCTGTAAACTACGGGTTCAAGACAGTCCCCTCCCTGATCTTTTGTTTGTGATCAACACTGTTTCAAACAAAGCTTGAATCTAGAAAACAGAAAACCAACATGCTCTCTGACAACCCCCAAAAAAGTAATAACAAGGACCTTTATTTGAAATAATAAATTCTAAATTTCATTATTCTGCTACCCTGAGAATGGGGGCAAATTGCCCGTGATAATGACTATGCACATTTATTTTTTCCTTCATAACATGAAGATATAAAAATTCAGACTAGCTGAACTAGATTAGAAACCTGATCTAACTATGATCTTTAGAAAGTCTAGCACTCTTCCTGATTAGACTCTCAGACTGGATCATCAGTCTCTAGGACTGTGAAATACAACATTTATAGTAATGTCGATCCTTATAATTGTGGTGGCTGAAAGCATTTTAAGTGACTCACCACATGTGAGAAAATAAAAGGAAACTTTTTTTTACAGCCCGGTGCCATTTGTAGATGGGATGTTGGGTGCCCAACTTGGGTAAGTATAGAGATCAAATATAGGAACTATCCATGTCATGATCCCAAGCATAACTACAGCGACTCCAATGATGTTAATGCCCAAGCCAGCTTTCACCTAAAGAAGAGGAAAAGGAAAGGAGAAACATGCATCAAGACAATGAAGCAAAATTTTTGAATGCCAAAAATGCCCTTTAGGACTTTTGCTTAAAACTCACCATGTCCATAATAGTTAAATGACCATATGAAAACACGATGGCATTGGCTGGGGTTGCTACAGGAAGCAGGGATGCAAAGGAAGTACACAAAGTAGCAGGTATCAAAATGAAAAGTGGGTTCACATGAATGGCTTCAGCCTACCAAAAAATGAAACAGAGTACAGCTGTCAAGGGATGCATTTGCCAAATTAAATACAGAAATACAAACTTCCTATATTAACACAAGTGAAATGTGAATGGAACTGCCAATTTAAACAATGAGAAAACACTTTTTTTGGTAAATCAGTTTTTAAGAACATTGCACAGGCACGAAAAGCAAAAACACTGCAAGAAAGATGATAAAGCTGAATTTGTATATTATACATTACTGATGATCCGGACAAAGGGATTGCATGTACCCTCAGTAAAGGTATGAATGACACTACATTGGGGGGTGTTGATCTTCTGGAGAGTAGGAAGGCTCTGCAGAGGGATCTGGACAGGCTGGATTGATAAGGTTTAACAAGACTAAATGCTAGGTCCTGCCCTATGGTCACAACAATTGCAGGCAGTGCCACAGGCTGGGGGCAGACAGGCTGCAAAGGTGCCTGGTGGAAAAGGAGCTGGCTCAGTTGGTTGACGGGACATGAACATGATCCAGGGTGTGTCCAGGTGGCCAAGAAGGCCATTGCCATCCTGGCCTCTATCAGCAATAGTGTGGCCAGCAGAACCAGGCAGTGTTTGTCCCCCTGTACTCAGCACTGTTGTGGCCACACTTTGGGTGCTGTGTCCAGCTCTGGACCTCTCACTACAAGAAAGACATTGAGGGGCTGGAGTGTGTCCAGAGGAAGGCAATGGAGCTGGGGAAGGGTTGGGAGCACAAGTCCTTATAAAGAGCAGCTGAAGGGTGGTCAGCCTGGGGAAAGGCATCTCAGGAAAGACCTTATCACTCTCTACAACTCCCTGAAAGGAGGGTGGTGGGTGTCAGTCTCTTCTTCCAGACAACTAGCAATAGGACAAGAGGAAATGGCCTCAAACTGCACCAAGGGAGGTTCAGGTTGAACATCAGGAAGAATTTCTTTAGTGAAAGGGCTGTTAAACATTGGAATGGACTCCCCATGGAGGCGGTGGAGTCATCATCTGTGGAAGTGTCCAAAAAACTATTGGATGGACCACTTAGTGTCATGGTTATTTGGCAAAGTGGTCATCAGTCAAAAATTGGACATGATGATCTCACAAATCTTTTCCAACCTAATTGATTCTGTAATTCTGTGAAAAGAGGAGTAACATGTCTTTGAAAGACAAAAGGCGTTAGTATGTGTCAAGGCTGGCCAGCAGGAAAAGCTACAGACGAGAAGACAAGAAGTTTTGAAGAAAGAATCAGATGTTTTGATAAAGATGATGAGAAGAAAGAACATAATTGATCTAAGGACAGAAGAAATGTGAACTACAGAGCACATCTATTAGCCCTCTCTTTGTGACAACCTGGAGCGTTAACTGTTTTTGCTGAAGATGCAGTCTGGAAGAAACCCTAAGAGAACTGTCCTTTTAAGAGCTTCAAATATTCACAAATAGTAATGACAGCATCAATTTTCACATGTTCAACTGTACTGGAGTTTTCTGAGGTAATTTTCTTCACAGTGGCTTGTATGTTTTGGATTTGTGCTGAATACAGTGTTGACAATAAAGGGTTGTTTTCTCCTGGCTGAGCAGTATTTACACAGAGCAAAGGCCTTTCCTATTTTTCTCACTGCCACAGTAATGAGAGGCTGGGGTGGAATTGGCAGGAGACATAGTGAGGACAGCTGACCCCAGCTGACCAAGGGATATTCCATACCATATGGCATCGTGCTCAGTATATAAGGCAGGGGGAGTTTGGTGTGGTGGCATTTCTTACCCCAAGTTACTGTCATGTGTGATGGGGCCCTGCTCTCCTGGAGATGGCTGAGCAGCAGCCTGCCCAGGGGAAGCAGTGAATTAATTACTTGTTTTGCTTTGTTTACACATGGGGCTTTTGCTCTCCCTGTTAAATTGTCTTCATCTGAACCCATAAGTTTTCTAGTTTTTCCCCTTCTAATTCTGTCCAGGACCCCTCTGGTGTGGGATAGAGTGAGCAGCTGTCTATGGCTTGATTGCCATCTGGGTTTAATCCATAAAATGAACTTTTATCTAATTTTACTAATTTTTCAGCATCTCCTGTTAAAAACACCTAAAGCAACCAAATATACAATGCACAATACAGGACAGCAAAAAATCTGCATGAAGTATTTTATTGAGCCTTTTTAAAACCACTTCATTTGAGCAGCTACATTATTACATAGGTGATAGAGTAGATTCTAATTAAAAAATAAGCTTGTTATACTCACCAAAGGAGATAGTATGGGCAAAAAGATCGTAATGGTAGCTGGATTGCTGGCTACTTCAGTTACTGAAGTGACAATAAGGCAGGATATCAGGATAATCAGCCACAAGGGTAATGATCCTAGAGGTGTCAATTTACTTGCTACCCACTCAGAAAGTTTTGAAACCTGCATAAGGAACGTGAGAACATGATTATGTTTAGCAAGTCACTGAAAAGGAAATTGTTTAAATGGTATATAAACAGAACTTATCTGCTAATAGTGAAGTATCCATATTTCTGCCACATGTTTTTAAGACCTTTTTTCTAATTCAATAATGCTCTATAGGAGCCCATGCAAATTATATTGCTTTTATTTATATTTGCATCTCTGAGATGGTTAGAGGAGTCTTAATCAGAAAATGGTAATACGAGTATATTAGGCTTCATAACCGGAGTCTTGGCCCAAAGCTGTTTGATTTACTGGAGTCGCCATCAGGCTCCACATGGGAGTTATCTCAGTGACATTAAGGCTTTGGAAACAGTGTGTTGTCACAATGCCTGCCCCCATCAGATCTACATTAAATAAGAAACAGTAGTCATCACTGTGCATGGTCTTGGAAGATATAGGAAACTTCTTTTTATCTAAACCTGCATTCTGAACATCTTGAATATTCATCACATTTATCCCGTTCAATATTGCTACAGAATAACTTGCTAAAACAAGTGAATAACTGTGAATTCACTGCATGTCTGAATTGCTCTTGATTGGGTCACGTTATTTGTTCAGTATCTTCTATAAATTGCATTACCTCGCAGCCGTCTGCCAGTGCAAACCCGCCACCAACAAGAATAGCTATTTCCCAGGGCATGCATGACTGAAATTCCTTCCAAGTAATCAGTGGAATGTAACCAGAAACAGCTAGAGAAAGAAAAAAAAAATATATATATATAACCCCCCAACCAACACTTAAAAACATATTGACAAGCTCTTGAAATAATCTCCCTGAGAAAGTACTTGGGAAAAAAATCAAAGACAAAAAGCTCATCATTGTAACATGAACAAGGTCTCTGACAGAAACAACCTGCACTTCCTGGTACAGATCTTTAACTCGGGAAAACTGTCATAGCTTGGAGACATTAGAGCTGTGATTACCACCAGTGGAGCACTGGTCCCTTTCCCCTCCTTCCCTATGTGGAAGACAGCTGTAGGATACCAGTGGGTTTTATTTACTCAGTAAAACTGCACTATTCAGGCAGATTGCTGAGCCAATGCTGTTTCACTTAGACTCATTTAGGTTCTGACCTTCTGTCCTGGATTGCCAAGCAAATTGTGTTCTATTTGCCATCTGTATGGCAGTGGTCTTCTGTTAAGTGGGCAGTTTTCCTTATCTCTTCCACAACCACTCCTCCCTCTGGGGAGACATCTGCTGATAATAGGCTACTGAATATCACTGCATGTCTGATAAGAACTATGGCATCCCATTGTGAGATGCTCTGCCCAGAGGGAGGAGCCAAGCATTCCTACTAGGATATAATCTTGAGGTCCTGGAACACCAGCATGGCTTTCTCCACTGGATTTCCCAGAGGTACAGCTGCCTCTTCCACTGGATCTTCAGAGGAAGACTACACTTTTTTACAGGATCACTGCTCCAACAGTGACACACCTGACACTCCAGGAGGACTGCAGCCACAATTCCAATTGGACTGCTACCAACATCCTGACCAACAGGGTGTCAGGTTGTGTTCTGACTCTTTCAGTGTGGTTTTAGTTTACTGCATTGTTTATTTTCTGCACTTTTAAAAATTTTCTTCCCTAATAAAGAACTGTTATTCCTGCTCCCATATGTTTGCCTGAGAGCCCCGCTTAATTTCAAGTTTACAACAATTCGGAGGGAGGGGGTTTACATTTTCAATTTCAGGAGAGGCTCCTGCCTTCAATAGTACACACCTGTCTTTCCAAACCAAGACACCTTCCATTCTCTGTGAACCCCTAGATCCCATTGTTTTCAGCAGCACAACTAAATGCATAAAGAGGATGAGCCAGAGGAGTACTTTAAACAAAAAATCTATTTTGAAGAGGAAAACTTACATGATAATAAATTAATGTACAATTTTGGGTTTTATAGGGCACCCTAATCAAGCAGTAACATTTTCAAAACATGAGCCTAGCCCTGCCCCATGCAGCCCATTTCAAAGCCCACTGCAGTGAATGGGCAGGTGGTTTCCATTGGTGTCCATGGGCTGCAGGTAGCAGCTTCCTGCACAGCACTGGCTCCTGCTGCTCACAGTGTATAATTGTTGGTACTGACTTCCAGGACAGGAGTGCTTTACACCCCAGTGCTTTATACCCTCTGTTAAGACTTCAGCATTAGTATATAACTACATTCCTCTAACCGGCGCAATAAGTTACATTTACAGTAGCATCTTAGATACCTTATTGTAGTAAAATTGACATCAAAATATACTCAACTGTTTTCTCCATTCGATGTCCTAGGCAATGTTTTTGCTGGAATAATAAAGAAGAGGAGGCCTATCACTAAGGCAGCTGTTGAATCCGTAATATAGCTTTTATATCTATGGAGAAGTCAACAAGAAAAAAAACACATAAATACATATATAGTCAGGAGAAGGAGGGGAGGAGAGAGGAAGAGGATAGAGTAGCCGGAAAGGCCACAGTCTGCTGTGGACTGACCATAACCCTCTATTCCTCATCCCTTGCACCATTAGGTGTGGTGGAAAGAGGTAGAGGAGTCAGGAATCAAGTCAGGTTGAGCCTGGAAAAAAGAGGATGTGGGGAAAGTTTTTTAGTTTCTGTCTTTGTTTCTCACCATCCAACTCTATTTTTAATTTGCTGTTAAATTATTTTTTCCCATATCAAGTCTGCCCATAATGGTAACTGATAAGCAATCATTTATCCCTGTCTTTATCCTGACCCAAAAGCTTTTTGACCTTATTTTCTCCCTGGTCCTGTTGAGGAGAGGCAGTGACAAAGTTGCTGGGTGGGTACTGGCAGACAATCAAAGTCAGCTCCTCAGATCTATAGAAATTTTTGGTGCAGGCCCTATAAATTCATAAATAAACATCTTGAGTCAGCATGTGTTATTTTGCCATACAGAAATAAGCTGGTGGAGGGGGATATTCAGAAGTAGCTGATGCTTAGATAACTAGTTTTCACAGTTTAATGATAAATTTAATAATTTTAATATGCTCTGCAATAGATTCAGTTTAAGAGGCCTTAAAGAACACAGTTCATACCCACAAACGGCATTTTCTAGCTGAGGAAAGGCAGCAGAACTTTATTATCGTCCTCCAAAGGCTGTTATTACTTGGGTCACAGACATGAGGGACATGTTTGTTTTGGTCATTTCCAGTACCTAAGAACTGTTTGCACTACTGTGTCTTAAACTGCTTCAATATCCTTCTGACTTGTAAAGAGTAGCCCCAAGATCAGGCAGGGTGCCAAGCTGAGCTGTAAGGCCATTTTAACACATACAAGCCTGTTAATCAATGTTAGCTGATGACATATCCCAGTCTGTCTTATTTCAGTCAAAATGGCCATTAAAATGAATAGAAATTTTACTGAAGAAAGCTAAGCAAACATTTTTAAACCTTGTTATTTTTTTCTATTTTCTGCAAGTTCTTCTGTAAGATTTTCTGAAGCAACACACCAATATATTTGTTCTCTCAGCCTCAGACCATATGCTTTCTAAATACTCAGCTACAGTAGGTCCAATAATAACTTCCCATCAGATCTTCCCAGCAGCTTGATGTTTTGTACTGAACCAGAGCTTCTCACTGAAAGCAAAAAACAGTTCTCTCAGTTATATGCTACAAATATCTAGTCCTTTGCTTTGTTAGGTGAAATTCAAACAAAACCTTAATATGTATACCTGACTTACACCAAAACCAGCATAATTTTAGCTAACACTGTCACAAAATGAAGATGCCCTAGAAGTTGAAGTGATTCTCGAATATTTTCTGTCTCCTGCTTCCTAGTCTCTGCCTCCATAGAAAATACATTTTGAAAAATAAAGTTACTATATTTTTCTGGTTTCCTAAGGCAGGAGGTTCTGCCTGTGTATCATCTTTAGCCTAGGACCAGATGCATCAGGTCTAGAGATATAAAATCTCTTCCTCTTGGATCCTATCCTACATTCTTTTAAGGCTTGCTAGAAGTTCTGAAGGAAAGTGAGATCTAGATACAGAAACAATCCATGCTGTCACTTTCCTCTAGGCAGCTCCATTTTCATATAATGGTTGAGTTAGAAAGGGGCCTCAGGAGGTTGTCTGGTCCAACCCCCTCTGCTCAGGCAGGGTCACTCAGAGCCACTGCCCAGAACTGTGTTCAGACAGTTTTTTAATATCTCCAAGGATGGAAAATCAAAAACCTCTCTGGGTCACTATCACAGGTGAAAAACATCTCCTGATGTTCAGGAGGCAACCTGTAAATTTAATTTTGTGCACATTGTCTCTCATCCTGTCACTGAGCCTCACTAAGAAGAGCCTGACTCTTTCCTCTTTGCTCTCTCTCATGTAGTTTTAAATGTTGTCAAGGTGTCAATCCCCTTGCTGCAGGGATTGTTCCTCCCCAGGTGCAGGACTCTGCACTTACTCTAGTTGAACTAGGGAGTGCAACGTTTTGCTCACAAACTCAGTATTCCTGATGCAAACCACCATTCTCAAAAAACCTTCTTGGGACACACACGTCCTACCACCAGTCAAACTATTTTGAGGACACACGCATGATGTCATTCCAAACAGAAGCTTTTCAATCACTATTAAATTTTGAGATAAACATTTTTTAAAGCCTATTTATCCAAGTTGTAATACAACTGCATATACACATCTACCTGCTTATAAGACTGCAAATCTGATTGTGCTATAAGGAAGCAAAAAACCTGTTGATTCAAGAGATCTCACTCCAACTGAGATTATAGTGGAGAACATGGCTGTGGACAAAAATACATAGTGATCTTGAATTAGAAGTAAAGAAAGCAATAAGTCATGAAGAAAAAAATACAGTACATCCAGGCAATAATCTGTGGAAGAGTGAGGGAAGCCTACCTTGCCTACATCAGCTGTAATCAGCTGCAGCTCAGTGTTGAACTTTCTGTTTCTTATGAGGCTCATAAACCCAAAGGCCAAAGTCCAACCTGAAACTGCTCTAATTGAAGCTAATACTCGGCAGCCTGGAATCAGACCAGGACAAAGAAGGAAACTGCTGTAGCAGAAATGATGTGTGATCATGTGCTGTCAACAGATGGGGAGGAAACAGGCATTTTTGCCCTGTGCTGCTCTCTGTAGTGTTATACAATATTTATTAAAACATCCTGCCGTCTGCTCACAGAAGGAGGTAATGGGTGCAGGGCAGGACAGCAAAGGAAGGATTAGACTTTAATAGATATACATTTTTTTCTAAAGAAAAATAAACTGGTAGAGGTAATGTATTTTTGAAAGGCATCTGATAAAGCTGGAAATAATGGGCTCTACTCAATACTGCTGCAGCAGAAATGTGGATTAAGAACTTGCTGACAGTACAAAAAACAGCTCTTAAGAAGCATGAAAGTAGCATAAATAAATAGTGGTATTTCTGCTGGGATTTCAAAGGTATCAGTGTTTGCATATTAAAGGGGTACTCAGTAACATGATGATGCACACAAGGGTCTGATAACATGAACGTGGATGGTGACAGTGATGGGAAATTTTCTTTGAAACAAAGATTTAAGCATTTAATTTAGTTCATCAAGCAAAACTTATAAGGTGATATAATCACAAGATACATATACTTTTAAAGCACAGAAGATTTTTTTAATCCAACAGAGAAAGAAACAAATAGATATCTGGAAGCATATTCCAACAGAAAGCAGTATGTTAGTTTGTCTTTTAAATTTGACAACAGACATGACTATCAAGGAAATTAGCAAATTCCAAAATCTGAGGAACCTGGACTTTGCCACCCTAACATCAAGCCTGGTTTCTTTCTGGAAATTCAGGTTCTGATAAAGTAAATTCCTACTAGGTTTAACACACAGAACAGTGTAACTCTTTTGATCTTCAGCATGCTAGAATAAAGGATCAGACAGACCTTTCTGGTTTAAGACCCTGAGGGTGGTGCAATTCCCACCTAATAGGATGCACTCACTAGTCTCAGAGCAACATTGTGGCTTTTCATAAGGTAAAAGCTCTTTTCAGGTGGCAGAACTTCCCTTAGGTCTTCTTGAGAATGTGGGATAAAACCCTGTGGAAAACAAGTGCTATCAAATTTCTGTAAGGGTGGAGAATATTTCCTTATAGGTGTTTCCTGTAACATAAAGAAGTTATACACACCCCGGTCTCTGTACTTAAGTCCAAAGCACTGAGCAATTTTTTATGCAGAGGCCTTAGGGAACAAGGGTGTAAGAGATGTAATCTACAGTTCAGTGCACTGCTACAAGCCTCTTGGACACCACCGTGTCAGAAATACAGTTCCTAAGATCTGAGGGGTTTTTCCCTCAGATTTCTTTGTTGTTGCTCCTGTTTGGTTTGGGTTTTACTTTTAAGAATATGCCTTGCTCACAGCTGTACCTGTGCCGACCCTATGCCCCACTCCTTTACTTTCCCTGAGAAGTTTTGTTGCTCAGAAAGTATTAATATAATTTACTGGTTTTGTGCCTGTTAATATAATTGATTGATAAATTAAAGCTATCTAGAAATAGGCAGGGTATGAATAGTAAGAAATGCTTTCTTTTCTCTTAAAGGTCATAAGAAAAGCTTTGTTTCTCTTCAGGTTAGCTCACCCAAATTACAACATAATTCAACCTAATGTGCTGTGATACATGCTTGCAGTTCCTTCCAAGGGCAACATTAGAGGGCATCCACAAGGTAACATCCCTGTGCAGAACCTATAACCCTGCTCATTTTTGTGAATGTTCTGTTTTTCTCAAACAATGAACAAAATTCTCAAACAATGATAACCAGCTTCAAATGGAAATATGTAGCTCTCTGGATGAAAAAAAGGCATTTGAACCCTAAGTCACATATTTGAAAGGTTTTTTACAGTGCCTTGTATTTCAGTTTAATATGTAGCTCTTTAAACAATGCTGGGTGAGCACTGGGTGTTAATAGGAAGCAGGAAGAGAAGGCAACCCAGCCTGATTGCTTAGCTAGCTGATCATTTAATTAGGTCACCACTCCAAAACCCTTTCAAGTGTGTAGTGTTTCATATGAGACAGTAATCATCAGCTCTGCTGTTGCTATAAGAGAAAAACTAGTGTTCCTTTTCAATTTTTTCCTGATGATCAAAAGTAAATAATTTTAAAATAATCTTAGTTTTTAATACACTTTTTAATGGTATTTTTTTGTGCAAAATAATTTTGTGTTACACTTTAAATCTTCAAAGTGCTACAATTATTCCTTGTGACATTCCCTCCCAGACTTTCTGGAAGAGCACTGGGAAGGTGTGTAAGTGGTGGAAATGTACTTAAAGATAGAAGGCATGAGGTATGTGTGTTCACGTGTCATTTATCACAAACACACAGGAAAACAAAATGGAAAATTACCCTTCTAGTCTAGAACTGGCCTTTGGGATAGCCAGTAATAAATGTTAAGCCCATAAGGATCTAAACAGCATTAAGTCCCAGTTCTCCCAATCCTGCAACTACTTCCCACCACTCCAGAGAAAAACTTGAAACTTTATCACAGAAAAACAGAACTGAAATTACAGTAATTGCAGCAAGAGAAAATGAGATATCATGGTAATATAAGTTCCTGTAAGACTGACTGATTACTTAAGGAAAGAAATCCAGATAATCCTGGAAAAGTTGCAGCAGAAGGCAAAAAACCCCTACAATAGTTCTTGATTTTATGGTGTCAAGTAAAACTATGACTTTAAGGGAGTTACGTATGAATGGGCAATAATTTATATCATTAATTTCAGCTGTCAAAGCAGGGGATGTTGGCCTGTATGCATATAAGTGTGCCATATTAACCCAAAAATCTAGCAACAATCCATCTTAGGAAGCATTTTATGTTATCCTATAACAGGTTTTACACATTTCAGCTATTGCTCACATATATATGTGAAGTTGCTGGAGTTTATCTTCTATATACACTACAAAGGTTTGCAACAAGTTTGGCCTGGCACATTTCCGAAATATTGAAAGTATTTTAATTTTTGAAAATTGGTAAGGAAAGAAGGTATATAGTTAAGGCACAGTACAGTCCTTTTTGGCTTATTAAAAGAGACCACTTACTTTGGGAAAAGTGAAGACCATCCTGGGATGAAGCCAGGATCTCTGGTGAACCACAGGAGGGTCATTACAATGAACAGGACAAGTGTAACAGTTTCTGGGTAGCTATAGCAGAAGTAGAATGAATTATAAATTTTCCTGAATTGACATTTAGATTTACCTGCTCTTGTTTGCAGATTTATAGTTTGAAATACCTAATTGGTCCAAGTTTCTTGTACTCCTCCTGAATCACCTGTGATGAGGCCTCTTCTCTAGCTGTTTTCTTCTTGCCACACTTGAACATGTTTTTTAAACTGGAATGTAAAGCAGCAATATTGAATGATGGGATATTAGTGTATACAGAAAAAACTGTCCAACCTTTCCAGTTACCAATAGCACTTGACAAATGTCTATTTGTCACTTTACAATGCAGTATCTCCCATTTAGCTATCACACACCAAGCATATTGGGGTTCATTGACAATGCCCAGTGGGAAAGTGACAGAGGCAGCCACAAAATGTGTTCTGTTATTGACCAACTCATTTGGCCAGGATGGATGAAACTTTAACCATGTGAACTAATTGAAAGAATCAAATATATAACTCTCTTTAATGAGAGTCTCCTTAAGTCTATGGCTTTGCTTTACTTTGTTTTTGAATGAAAAAGTTTTTCTTACACTAATAGCTTGCATATTGATCAGCAGGGTATTTGCTACGAGCCAGGTTTTCATTCTTGGATAAGTCTCTTATACAAAGTTAAAAAGAACATTATCAAAACAATAAAGAAAAATGAAACTATAAATGTTCACAAATAGAGTGGTAAGCATGGGATGATTCTGTCTGCTTAAAACTAGTCTCACTTTTCATGTCTTGCACCACAAGTAGCCATGTAATTTTGGAAGTTCGGTGTCCCACCTATCTCTCCAGTGAACTCATGGAGAAAAAGGCTTTGAAGAACCATCCCAAAAGATGTATTGTCCTCTCCAAAACCATAAAAGCCCAATTTGTGTGGAGAAATGGAAACCCTACCATACCACCACATATAGATTTAGGAAAAGCAGAAGTTTCTTACTTCACATTTACAAATACAGTCATCTGGTTTATAACAGACATTGTTCAAATATTCAAACCAATGCCTCACTCCAATAAAGGATGTATTCCTATGACTCTTCCAGTAAAAAAAAATGTATATGATTTCAGTATTCTTTTGTCTTGCACATGTGCACTGACTAAAGACTATGCGTGTATATTATACAGGAGTGAGTCCATTTGTGGTATGGACTTTTCACACTGGGCTGAATAGTCCAGGATTCTTATTTTAGAAAATTCTTGTCCATCTGGAGACTGAGCCATAATAATCAAGGGCACAAAACCACTGTTGCTGAATTTTCTTCCTATTGAGCCTAAGGAAAAGCCTCAATATTTATTAAACTAAGATGCAATATTTATTCCTGGTAAAAACAACAATTTATATCAATAACCTTTAGTTCTATTGATAATACTGTTCACTTACTCAAAGCCAAGGAAAAGCCACTGGAGCCAGAGCCAGGAGAGTAGCAGAATAGTAACTGCAATTGGGATGGAAAGGATAAACCAGGATCCAAAATTGATGCACTGGCAACCTGGGTAACGTCTGGATGAAAGCAAAAAAATGTTTAGTTCGCCTTTGCAAAGGAATGAAGACTTGTGAGAATTATCAGAAAGCACTTCTGTGGGAGAATATTTCTGGCTGGCAGCAGACTTCAGCATGAGGTGGTCTGTGGTATCCTCTTGCCTCACCCTCCCATCCTCTTCCTGGTCATCATGACCACTACAGGAACCGGCTGTGCCAGTTATTTGGGCAATGGGTCAGCAACAGGTCTGGGGATCTGACACGGACTGAGGTGTGTCTCAAGTGGGTTCAGTAAGCGAGGGAGGGCCATGCACAGCCTAAGGGCTGTTAGGACTATAAAGAAACAGAACGGAATTTTTTGAGATGAGAATTTAGCATGAGAAAATATACTCAAATGAAAAAGCTCCAATGGATGTAGAAGACAACAGTGGAAGAAACACTGAAACTTCTATTGTTTAGTTTTGTACAGGGATGAATATTTGTGTAAGTATTTCTAGTAATCTGAAAATTGATGTTAGGTATTCTTCATCTCCAGACCAAACATCCCTCAGGTAGAATGGATGATCAGTTTAAATGTTTTTTAAAAATAATCTATTACATAGTTCTGGTTGGATTATCTGTTATTGTTGGATTATCTACTGCAGGTCTTGCCTGAAGCAAGGATGGGCAGGACACACTGATTTATTTTCTAGACCTATTTCCTCTGGAGAATGTACAAGTGTGACTGATTTTAACAATCCTCTTTCTACAATGACAGTAAACTCTTCGCAGGCAAACTCTACAAATGGTATCAACTGGTATTCAACAATTTTGTCATGTGCAATACAAAACAGATGATGTAGGACAAAAAAGGATTTTGCTTTATTTTGTTTTATTTCAGAATTCAAGTAGGACTATTACTGACAATCGTAGTTTGCAGAAGGAAAAAATGATCAGCAAGAACTATTGGATTCCAAAGGGTTTAGAATGAAATTTGCCAATTTTCTTTTCAAAGTAGTTCTACTTAAAAAAGAAAATGAATATTAGAAAATGCTTTGGAAAACTTAAAACATTGCTCCATTGAATGCAAAGTTTCAGACTGCCTTGAAATTATCTGCTTTTTTTGTTGATTAATGGACCCAGAATTTTCATTTCAACAGTGCTTAGCCTCTTGAAAGTCTCCTGATGCTCTTTGCTAAGCAGTCTGAACTTATTTCCTGCTGTACTTAAAAATTAATAACAGATCTTTAGATAGTGATTGTTCTGTTCATGCCAAGTATTGCTTTCCTTCTCAGAAAAATCTATCTTTTTCCATGCAGCTACTGAAATTGTAAAGTACTACTTAACCAAACAATGGTCATCTTGTTGCATGTGTTGGCAGGTCACTTACAGACTTTCCCCGTGTAAGGCAAATACAAACCTGCAATTTCATTTTATCTCAGAAAAAAAAAATTAGGAAAAGCAACAGAATCAAATAGTATCAATCAAAGGGCAAGGTTTCTAATGCATTTTAGGGGAGACATGTGAGAGCTCAAGAAAGAAAGTTAAACTTCTGGACTAAGAAGAGTACAAATAATGTAATATAGTCTCTTACGAATTGAAGTGCTCAGTAAAAATCAGATTAGTCGATGTTCCTGTGATTGTGGTCAGTCCTCCAATGGTAGCAGAATAAGCCACACATAAACACATCACTTTGAAAATCCCACTGTATTTGTCCTTTCTGCTTTTTCTCTCTGCTTCAGCAGGTGGTAGGTTCTGCTTAGAAAATATATACACTAATTAATGTATAAGAAGGGCTCATCATCAGGCACAAAAATAGAATTTGAGGATATCTCAGAAGAGCCAGACAATTTACTGGCAATATAGTTGTCTGCAGTGTTACACTGGTAATGCAATTATCCATGTAAAGGAAAAGGAGGCAGAGTCAAATCCTGAAGTCCCTTCCCTGATATTAGTCTTTACAGAACTGCCTCTGTATAGACTGATACATATACACACACCTGATACAGAGTTTGTACTCTGGTTAGTAAAAAAAGTCAGTTTTACTTAGTACATGAAGCCAATATAGGTGAGGTTGCTTTAACTTGTGTGAAATGGGAGGACAAAACCAGTAATGAAATAGCTATACAAGCAAAGTGTGTACATGCGTCTGACTACAGGTATATTTTTTATTCACATGTAACCAGCTTCATTATAACTTGTGCCATTTTAGGTGAGGCATAGAAGTGCAATTTAGGTTAAAACTAAGATTCACTGCATAATAAAAATACTTTAAGTACCTGTTCATTTCCTTTTTCATTTTCCTTTTCAACTGTGCATACAGTACTACCCACATTGTTGTTATATCTGGAAAAACAAAGGCATGTATTGTAGCAAACAGATATTCTATTTAGATGAATTCTTAGAACAGAATTTACTAAATCATTAACAATTACCCATTTACTGGTTTTTCTTTCTCTTTCCAATCTGGGTTTTCATGTTCTCCTATATTTTCTGTAAGACAAAAAAGCATTTAAGGGAGTAAAACTGGAAAGGCTCCATCAATGTCTCATCCCATGCATTTGCTTCACATCATCCCATCAAGACATTTGCAAGCACCAATCTCAGAAACAGTTGATTTGTGCCCTACTCCTTCATGACTCCTGTTCCTCAGAATCTGAATCTTCTCAGGAGGAGAAATATTCCTAATTTGCAATCTAACTGTGAAGGTAATCAGTTTAGATTCAGTTGTTCTTCCAACATTACCCTATAGTTTAAAGAGCTCTTTTCCTGTGCTAACATTTAAGCCTTAGAGTATCTATAGCCTGGAGGCATATTTCCTTCCAGCCATCTCATAAGGCTGATAAGAGAGGTTGATAAGCCAGCCCCTTCCTGTCTCCCCTCCTCTCATCCAGCTGCAACCTTCTGCCCCTGTTCAGTTTTAATTAATCTTTGTGATCATGAGAGAGCTCACACACAGTGATCGGAGAGAAGTCTCACAGTGAAGCACGAGAAGATGCCAGTACTCCTCTGGCATTTCAGCCTACTTGCTGTGCTCCTTCCTGCCCAGTGAGGGTGGCAAAGCCACAACTGCAGCATGCCTACCGTCCAGCTCCAGGGCTGGGTTGATGGAGCCATTAGAGCAGGACATCTCCAGCTCATCAGCTTCTGCTTCAGCTCTGATGATCTGCTGAGCTACAGCTTCTACGATTGGCATCACCATGGCAGCAGCAGAGGTGTTGCTGAGCCACATTGACAAGAAAGCACAGCTAACCATGAAACCCAGCATAAGCCTGGAATAGGAGAGAAGAGTCTGTGACTGCTACAGTAACACCTCCTATCATCAGACTATTTAATATAAATGAGAACTTTGTCAACAGAAAAGTTGAAACACTGAAAATTTTAAGCTTGTAATTCTGAGAACATTTTTGAATTAAAATTGTCTTGCTCTAAGACGCTGAAATTATCATATTTTAGAGGTCTAAATATGCTTTAAAGTGAAGCAGAAGCCATAAAATTTATTTACAGAATTATACTGTACATGAACCATCTTTGAAGAAAGAGCACCATACATGTAACAAATCCAAATGAGAGTTAAAATGGCTACGCTGCTGATGCTATTAATCTCATATTGTACAGTCTAGGTCAAAACCCTGGAGTTCTCACTTAGTTAAGTTCTGTAGATATACCAGTTCGGTTGTTACAGGAAGAAATATTAAAAATTCAGAAAGAGGTACAAAACTTAGTCTTACTCAGAGCACCAAGACAAGTATAGGCATTATTTGGGCTTCAATAAATGTCATCTTCAATATTAAATGGGAAAGGGAAGAGTCATTACAACTCCTTAATCTGATCTTGGCTCAACTTTTTGTAAGTTTACTACAAATAGTAATGCAATACACTGAATTGCATCAATGACTGAAAAATAAAACATTCCATGTCATATCTGGTGAAGCTGGATTGTAAATTTAGAATATAGGTCACAATGTTGTTTTTAATGCATTTATTGGAGCTGGAAATGTGAACAGTCCTCCTAAATCGCTGTTCCAAGGTGCTATTATTGACATGAAACACCTGCCATACATCATCACAGCAAGAGAACATAGTGGAGGGATGGTGGTGTTGCACCTTTCCATCAGAAGATTTCTGTGCAATTTGTAAAATTCTTTGTGCAGCCTTGATCAGAAGCTTCACAAAAAAGTCAGTTTTACTTAGTACCTGAAACCAATATAGATATTATATAAAAATCATGTAAACATTATTTGATGATTGAAAATACCATCAAAATATCTCTTATAGCCTTTCATTTCAGCTAATGGCAACAACATTTCAAACTGGATTTTTTCTCAGTAGGGGAACCTTGTCTTTCCCGGTACACTTTTAACTGCATTGATGAAATGATCTGTAGACCAGCAAGTCACAGACCTGATTCAACACAAATTGTCATCAGTAGTGTAAAACCCATTAATTTAGGCAGTTTTGGATTAGGTCCTCAGACAGAAGTTGAGGAAGAATTGTTTCTTATGCAGAAAATACAGCTCAGAATAAGCACACTGAATATGAATTTTCACACTGTAAGAAAATGCCATTTTAGTAGAACTTGCAAGAGTATTTAAAAATAAAAAAAAATTAAGACATTCACTAATGTATTCTAAAATTATTCATCATAAATTTCCAGCATTAGATGGATTGATGGTCAGGTATAATGGATGGTCAGGTGACCATTTGGTACAATGTGGTGGGCTCTACTGAGGGACTGTAAAAATGATTGCAAAATAATAAAATATATCCTATTCTGTTCAGCTCTAGTTTTTCTGCATTATTTTCTCTGTGGCATTGTTAAAAAATACTAAGCATGAAAAATCTGGGCTGTGAAAACCCCTTACGATCATCAAGTCCAACCATAAACGTAACACTGCCAAGTCCACCACTAAACTATGTTCAGAAGTGCCACATCTAAATGTCTTCAAATACCTCCAGGGATGATGACTCAATCACTTCCCTTGACATCCAGTTCCAATGCCTGACCAACAATACACTGAATAAATTTTTGCTATTATCCAATCTAATCCTTCTCTGGCCCAACTTGAAGCTGTTTCCTCTTGTCTTTTCACTTTTCACCTGAGAGAAGAGGCTGACCTTCCCTTGGCTACAGCCTCCTTTCAAGGGAGTTGTAGACAGTGATAACATCTCCCCTGAGAAGCTTTTTCTCCAGACTGAACAACCCCAGCTCTTTCAGCGGCTCCTCATAAGACTTGTGCTTCAGACCCTTCACCAGCTTCATTGTCCTTCTCCGGGCTTGCACCAGCACCTCAATGTCTTTCTTGTAGTGAAGGGTCCAGAACTGAGCACAGAATTTGAGCTACAGCCTCACTGGTGTTGAGTACTGGGAGACCATCCATGTCTTGATCCTGCTGGCCACATATTTCTGATACACATCAGTTTGTCTAGAAAAATATATAATGGAAAATCCAGAAGTCTCCTGCTATTTTACTTTCACTGCTGCACCCTTTCTGACCTGTGATGCAGAGCTCTCATGCAGTGATATCTCTGCCTTGGCTGGATGAGGCTGCAGTGTGCACAGGCTGCGCTGTGCCTGCCGTGGGCACTGCTAGTGAGCAGCAGATGCTGAGAGGTGGGTAGATCACAGATCTACCTTCACAGATCATTTAATCCTTCACAGATCATCATAATCTTATCATCCCTTTGTCATGAGCAGGAAATGTGATAGGTATGAAGGATGCTTCCTCAGGGTTACAGCTCTGGACTTGCTTTAGGTATCCTCAGATGCTGGCTTCAGGTTTGACTGTTCACAGCACGCTCCCAGCAATGTTCAGCTTAGCACAGCACACCATCCACTTGTCATCTCCCTTTCAACATTTCAGCTAAAAGATGAGAATTTAGGAGTGTTCAAAAGAGAAGTCAAAATAACTAAACCTGAATAGCACAAGAATACAGCTTAAGATATTGGGAGGCAGAAGAACAAGAATGTTAGGCGAATTTTTTCCAAACAGAAAGCTACCAGCTATCAAAAGAGGTACAACGAAATCAAAATATATGAGATATTTAAAATTAGATCAGTCAAATTACTGATGAATAGAAATAATCCAGCATTCTTATCAAGTGTCATTATTTAAATCACTTAGAAGGCATCTTATTTTTTAGGCCTGGGGTTTCTGGTTTTTTGATAATTTGCTTCCTTTCTGCTTCCTGGCAAGGTGTCATGAGCATGATGTATTCTGGGAAGCTAAACTTGCTCCCTAGATCTTATGAGCAGCTTTGCTTGAATGCTGACAGATACCTCTGTCAGCCTAAACCCTTTCTACAAGTTTGTAAAGAAAGCAAAACTTTGAAACTTTGAAAAAATTTTTCACTTCCAAAAATATATGTTGATAGTGAGTAAGCAGAGAGTGTGATTTCTTTTACCTTGTTCCCTCTTCCAGCTGAGGAAGTGCCTATCCTTTGTTGTTTTTTTTTTTTTATATGCAGACAAGGAAGACACCTTAAGTAAAGACATTACAATGTGTTTTTCCTTCCCCACCACCTGCTTAGTTGTATGTTTGGTCTTTTTCCCCCTCACTGTGTATTTGAGCTATTTTTGTATTTTTGGAAATGTCCAGGATTTTGAAAACACTATTGAAATTAAAAAAAATCAGCATAGAACAACTTTTATGTTGTAGGCATTGGGTGGGAATGTTCCAACGACCATCAAGAAATGGGACCCCTATATTATTTACAATCTAATCCTACTTTTTGTTCAGAAGGATCCTCATTAGGAATAGAAGCCCTGCAGGGAACTTTCAGTTAGGATTTCAGCAAAATATTAAAGTGTCATCTACAAACCTTTCACATCAATTTAAATATCTGCTTTGTTTGAGTAAAAAAGAAAGGCTGGATTTCTACTGTAGAAAGAGCAGTAGGCAATTATTTCTGGAATACATAGCTTTCCACAAGTATTATTATCCTTCAAGACACTGTTTAGCACATACCATGCAGGGTTGACACCCACCAGCATCACCATTTTTAAAGCCACTCTTTTGTGAAGATTCCATTTTTCTATTGATGTTGCCAAACAAATTACTCCAATCAGCAGCAGATGAAAGTCTTTAAAATAAGCAGATGCTACCTGAAACAAAATAAAAAAAACCCAAAACCAAAAAGGAAAATAAACCAATTTTTTAAATTAAATGGTGAATTTTTTTTAGCCTTTGGTAATACCAATTTAATGAAAAAAATCAGTAAGATTATATTATGAAATAAATAGAGACTCTTTTCTTAAAATTAGGTCATTGGAACCATTAAATACATTTAACCAAATGATTCAAGGATGAATGCACTAAAATTCATATGGTTAAAACAAAGTAAAAATTAAAGCTTCAGATAGAACAATCCAAAATTGTCAGTCACATCTCACATGCATACTAAATCAGCAATTATATGTTGTTCTTGTTACTTTTTTATCTATTCAACAGGTAAAATAACAACTTCAAGCATAGACTTAGATTATGATTAGCTGTGATTTCATCTCTTTGGCATGAAGGTGTATAGTCAGCAGCTTGCACATGATGTCATTATTGTGACATTTTGCCTCTGTAATATTAAGGATATTTCATAACTACCTAGCATTTTCCCATCAACTGACATCTAAACACTGAGCCACTATCTAGGAGAAATTATTAAAGAAATTATTAAAAAAATGTGAACAAGTCCTGAAGACAAAGCATGCAAGCAAGTTGAGGCAGAACTATTGTGATTGGCACTCAGCAAATCCATGCATTTGCCTGACAGGTTTCAACATTATGCGTTTCATTCTTTGGAGTTTTGATTTCTGATATGCACAGTATAAAACAGAGAAAAATAAAGGTTACCTGCTTGGATCCCATTATACCAAACAAGGGGAACATAAAGGCAGGAAGCAGAGCTGAAACAGCCAGTGGCAAAGCTTCTGTGAGCCAAAAGATGGCAACTACAAACAACGTGTATGCACATTCTGCTTCCTAGAATACAAAAGGCATCAATAACAACATGAGCGGATCATCCAGGGGGGAAAAACCACAATTCAAAAAGCGCAGCTCCATCAGTAGAGAGATTCCCCACAGCTGGAAAAGTATGAGTCAAAGGACCTGTGTTTAGGGTAGTTATTGTGTGCTGCTGACAATCCTGCTGAGATATGAAACACGCTCAGTAAAATAGGTGTAGAGAAATTTCTCTAAGAGATAGTAAAATTATTTCAATTCTATCACTCAGGAACAGTGGGAAAAAAGTCAGCTTCTTGTTCCTTCAAAGACAATTAATCACCTTCGAGGTCATTCTGAAGCATTCTCAGGCCATGAATTCCTATAAATCAAAAGCATTTTGCCTCTGTAAGCAAACCTTTAAGACTCCAGGAGTACTCGCAGTCAATAATTGGTCAAATGTTTTCTCTCCTGAAGTTTTGTCATCAGTAGCAATAAGGCAAGGATATAATCTAACAAAAAAGGTATCATGCAATTCTGACAAGAAACATTGCTGTTGTTTTTCAGGCTTGTAAATTTAGCGAGTGTCTTTTGCTTCAACTCCTTAAAATCAGGAGATTTTTCTTTTCCTTTTTTTATCTTTTTTTTTCCCTCCCAGGAGAATAATTTTCAATGCTGTCTGTAAAATGCAGCCCCAGACAAATATAATGAGGTGAATTAAATCTAGTTTCTTCCAGAGTATTAGAAATCTCTTTTGTGTAGTTTTTAACTTATATTCCTGCTTTTAAGGAAAATGGTTTGGAACTCTTAGTGCCCCTGGTTAGGGTATGAAATTACTCAACAACAGCAGAAATGTTTTGTACTGGGAAAGGAGTAGCTTAATGATGTAGCTCTTGGACCTTTGCCTGGAAAACAACAATATTAAACCTAAGTCAGTCAGCTGTGTCTATCATTTATTTTGGGAAAGAAATTTTTGTTATGTATGAAACAATTTGAAAATATCCATTCACCTAGCAAATGCTCATCTCACTTAAGTCCTATGATATTAAGAATTTCCCACGAGTTTCCTCTCAGAAAGGAAACTGAAATATTGGAATGTGATGTGAGTGTGTGAAGCACATTGCTCTGTACCCACCATCTAACTGTGATGCAAAGACTTCTGAACCAAATTTTCATGTATTTTCATTCATGGTATGTATAACACACACATTATAACACATCACAGAATTCCATTTCGATCTGCTGGCATCAGAGCTGTACCAAATAGAGTCACTAATGATATTGTTAGATAGCTGTTTCATCAGCTTGGAGTTGTCCCAAGAGTTAGTGAATGCCAGAATTTATTTCAAGTAAAATAAAACCATAGATTTTGCTCTATTTAGGAACCAGAGGGAATTTGTCAGATCACTGAATACAGTCATGTCCTATCAGACAACATAAAATGTGATGAACTTAAAATCCTTTATTAAACAATAAGTAATTGCAGCTCTTTTCCTGACAATTCATCTCCATTGTCAATCATATGGAGCTGTTTAAAAGAGTCCAAAAAATAATAATGGTAACAATATTACCAATGTAGTCCAGATGTTAGAAAACAAATATGTGATTCTGAGCTTCATGCATCCAGTACAGAATTTTATGTTGAAGCTGTCTTCTCTAAATTTCTGTGAAAATACACTAAATTGACAAAAAAATAATCACAATGCAAATATCATTATTCATTCAAGGTCCCTTCCAACTCAAACTATTTGTGATTCTGTTAATCTGAAAAGGTCTAGGAATCTCAATCTTTACATACAGGTGCAAAATAATTATCTCTCTAAGCAGGTCACTTACTTCTGTTTTGATGATAAGTGGAAGTGGAAGTAAAAGCAGTGGGGTGAGGACAATGAGCAGGAACCTTCGGTAAACCAGGAGGTAGCTAAGAATCTTCATGGTTGATGGCTGTTAGATGAACTTTCCTGAAGAAACTGCCAAAAAACATGTCTGACTTTAAATAGCTGACTCTGATTAATATTTTTCCAAGCTATCACCTTTAGCCATTGCTAAAGCAGGCCAGTAAAGCAAGTTAAAATTAAATCTGGCTCTTTACTGTTTTAGCAAGTTTATTAACAGTAGGTTGATAAGATAAGCGTCCGCCTTAAACCAAGGCTAGATGTCAGCCCTCTCAGGACTTTCTCTCTCTGCTCTTCCTCATAACAAGTTTATGTAATTACAACAGGTTCTTGACAGTCAGAAAAATAAAACCTTCCGGTGCTCTCCCAGTCACTGCTGACTTCCGTAGGAAGTCAAAACATATAACATACACGAAATATATGCTCAAAACCAGTTGGTGCATTTATGTGAAATCATAAGCAAGATAATTTTATTGAACAAAATTAAAAATTCTTCATTGTCTTCTCCGTCTGTGGAGATATTCAAAACTTGCAGATAAGTTCCTGAGCAACCTGACCTGAACTTTGTTCTGCTTTGAGTAAAAGGTTGGACTAAATGACTTGCAGAAGTCCCTTCCAGCTTCAGCCTATTTGCATTTATCTGTATAGAATGTAAAGTATATGAGAAAAACAAGGCCTTATTTTTCTGTCTTGCCAGGCAGGGAATAGCTTATTTTCTCTTCTCATGCAGAAAAAGGATAAGTTCTTTTTTATGTACATCATATAAAGTTTTGAGGAAGTCTAAGAGTAGGAGATTTTTTGAGATAAAAGTCAAAAATAAAGAAATCCCTTTGCCTGAAATTTCCCTTTTTTCAATAAAAAGAACATTTGGTACTGGCTTTGTAATACAACAAAATAGCATCACATAAGGAACAGGAAAAGATAGGAAAGAAGCTTGTACACTATCTGTGGGTGAAGATTAAAAGGGGGAAGAACACATTGTTTTGTGCTCAGAAACTTACATGAAGCAGAAAATCAGAAGGGGAAAGAGACGAAGCGTTGAGCAGCCATCAGAACCATCCAAAGGACAGGTAATAAAGGTAGCTTTTTGCTATCCATATAACCTTTTGATTATAAGAATCCCATGTGTCAAGGTGCAGGCAAAGCAAGGGATTAAATTGTCGGTGTGGAGTACACACTTCTGGTTTCAGGAAGGTAGGACTTTGGCTATGGGAAAGCAGTATCTCATATCTAACTGTCAGAAAGCAATTGACTGAAAACCCAAAGGTGGGAAACAAACTGGAAAAAGTAAAATGAAATAACAGCCTTGCTACTGGGGAATTGGGAAAACATCTTTGACAAAACCTAGGGAGGTGAGACTGAGACTTCATGGGAAGATGATGTAAGGGATTAAAGATGTTCAAGCAAACTGCGAACTTTTGAAAGGGGCTGTTCCAAATATATAAAGACAAACTTGTTTAAAGAATTCAGAGACAGGATTAAGAAATCTTCAAATATCCAAAAATCCAAAGAGAATTGTATGAGACCTGGAAAAAATCTGTGCTATAAAGGAATAACAAGAATTTAGACTGATAAATTCAGAAGGATTGTGATATGAAATATATTTCAGTTGGAGAAATCACAGAAAATTTCTATTAAAGTACCAGAACTGAAAGAAAATTACAGGAGAGTAATTTAGTAAGCATAAGGGGAGACAAACTGCAGACAGTGCTGGAGTATTCAACATTTTCTTTGCTTGAGTCTTTACAAAGGTAAATAGAAGTCAAATTAATTTTAATATGAAAACTGGAACACACTGTGGGGACAGTGATGGTGGGAGTAGTGAATATTTATATTTAATATATGTATTCAAGTCAACAGTTCCATAGAAAATTCACACAGAATTCATGGGTGATAATTCATACAGTAATCTGAGAACTATTTTAGAATACGTTTGAATATATTTTGTTATGCCAAATACTTGAAAAACTTTGGAGTATTACAAATTTCTAGAAGACTGATCAGACAGAAATGGAAATAAAAGATGTCACATGAACTCAATTTAATTTTCTTTTTTCTTTGAGCAATTCACTTAGTGACCAAAGATGTAAATTATATGCATTTTATTTTATTTCTATGAACTTTTTAGATAAACCAAGAGCAAGTCAGAGGCAAGCATAGAAGAAATGCTTTAGGGGAAATTATGCCTGTGTGTACAAACTATTTTTTAAAATTTCTTCTTGTAGAGCAGTTGCAATTGTTATACATTCATACTTCGAAGATATTTCGAATGGCATCCTTAAGAGGTCTATTCTGCTTAGTTTTCTAGCCCATATTTTTGTTAATTTTTTTGAATCATAAACTTGTAATCAGCAGGACAAAGATAAGACCTTCCAGCTGATACTAAACCATAAAATCTGCTTTTTCAGCATTCTTAGGTAATCACTGCTGTAGCTAAATGCAGTGTGGAGATAGAAGTCTGGAACAAAGGAGAAAAGACACTTCCAATACTGATTCAAATAAAATATTGCTGATGAAGAGTAGAAATTGTCCTGCATAATTAACATTGAAATACTCAAACCTGTCTTCAGGTCCTTGGTCACCTATCAGAGATGGTCAGGGGAGAACAAGGTTCTGACTCCAGCAGGACAGGGGGAGGTTTCCTTCCAAACTATACTGAGATGTTTCTGGACAGTCAAGCTTCTACAGGTAACCTGAGTATAGAAACACAGACAGATGGTTAGAGAGAGAATGAATGTGCAGTGGAGTAAGTTTAATGGTGGAGAGCTGGAGGCTTTCTGAAAGAATGGAATTTGGGACAAAACTTTCCTTACAGGCAGGAAGAAGGAACAAGAGAGGATATGCAATCCTGCTTAAGAACTTTAAACACACAGCTCTGCATGTGAAGACAAAAGTGGTCTTAATGTGATTTGAGGTGTTACTGAATGATTGTGAAAAAAAAATTCAATTTGAAAAATAAATAAGGACATATTGACAACACTGGGAAAAATGTTTCAAAGAGGCAGAGTTGCTAAGGATAAAGAATATTTCTAGTTGTGCTACCTAGTGTTAGCTGATCTGGGTCAACATTGATCTCTTAATCCCTAGCCTTCTTGGAAAGTTTAATTTATTTTTGTTATGTCTTCAGTTAACTGTGGACATCCCTTGTGTGTTTTCTCAGTAGTTGAATTTTCTGGTTCATTTTTTAGACCTCAGAAAAGCCTGTAGGAACGGTCCTTTTATGCTGAAGTTTTGTGTAGATAGCTGTATTTGCAGCTTGGGTGAGGACAGCTATTTCTCTTTAATACTTGAAGAAGGCTTTGTATGTTCCAAAACATAGTTGTGTGGGACAGCAAAGAAGAAGAAGTGTTTGAAAAAGAAGAAAGAAAAATTCTCATTGTTCCAAAAGCTGATTTTTCAATAAAATGAAATAAGAGATCCAGTTATGGGGAATGAGATGGCAAGAGGGGCATCATTATATCCCAACAGATACAATGAGACAGAAATCATGTCCCCACTGGTTAGCAGACAAAAATATAAACTTTCCTAGGCACTATGATTTTCTGTAGAATGCGTATTCCACGACTCACAGTCCGATTGTGAGTTCTTTCTCTTGAGTGAGCCAAGAGAACTGTTCTGACTGAAACCCTGAGCAACAAACTGCTGCACAGATCAAGCAGCATATAGTTCATGCAGTCCCCATGGGCACTCCAGGCAGGACCAGATGAGAGAAATGCCCTCTATGCTGCTGCCAGGATGCACCACTCCATTGGAGTCTCTGGCACAAGGCACCTGCAGACACCCAAGGTCAGAAGTGCCAGGGCTACAGGGCAATTTGCTCAAAGACCTGGATACAGCTCATGGGTAATGTGGCAGAATGGGGATATCTGTTGTGTGTCCCAAGGACATTAAACCCTGGGGGTAAGTAAAATGTGGTTTGATTTCCATGTTATAGGAAGTACTTTGTCAAGAATTACCTGAAACAATGGAGAACGAGTCTTGCCAGAAGACAGGCAAGAGCTGCAATAACCCAACGTGAGGAAACAATTTAACACAATCTCTCCTGTCCTGAGCAGCCACCACAACACACCAAGGCCAAGTCATGCATCACACAACTCAGTGGACATTTTATGGATGTTTTACAGGGGTGACCCACAGACTATGAGAATCCTGTCTGTATATATATGTATCACGTGACAGGAAAGAGAGTGGTGCTTGGTAAGGTTGTATTGCGTAGCATAAGACTTGAGTGTGGCATCCATTGTATGGACTAAGGGCTAGAGATTGAGCTGGGATGGATGGATTTTGTTCATAGCAGTCTGTCATGGCGCTGTTTTGGACCACGTGATGTTTTGAAAATGCAGATAACACGCCTGGGTTTTGGTTATTGCTGAGAAGTCCTTCCATGGCATCCAGATATTGCCACTCTGCCTCCCAGTGAGTAGGCTGAAGGTGTGCAAGAAGTTAGGAGGGGACACAATAAAGGTAACTGACACAAAGTGATTAAACAGGATATTTTCTGCCACACAAAAGCAGGTTTTGCAATAAAAACTGGGGGGGAGGGCAAGTATTTTGGGATGACAGACATTGCTCAGAGTCTGGCTGGGCATTGACCTATTTGCAGGAGGTGGTCAGTTTTTACTTTTGTATTAATTTTTTATTCCATTTTATTATTCCTCTTTATTTTGCTTATTAAATGTTTTTAACCCACAGGTTTTCTCACCTTTGCCCTTCCTATTGTCCCCCCTGTCCTGCTGGAGTCAGAACAGCTGAGTGGTGCTTGGCTGGTGAACCGAGTCGACCCACCACACCTTGTCAATGGCCTTGTAAGCTACAGTACCACTCTTCGTCTTAACATGAACTTAAAAACCTTTCAATCATCACAGACAGTATGGTAATATTACCAGACCAAGAAAAACTTCTCAGTTAAGCAATACTTTTGGAAATTTCAAAGCATGCAGAATCTAGTACAACGTGCAGCAAGGCAGGATCCATAGAAATGTGAAGGGGGAAAAGAAAAATCAATATTTCCTTGTCAAAGGTTGATCATTCAGGACAGGTTTATAGGATAAGTACTTTATTAGAGCAGCCAGTCAAGAAGGAAAGTTTTTTTACACCAATATATGACTAATTATAGTAACAGAAATGCCACATATCACAACAAGAACTGTAAGATGAATAAGGTATTACTCAACAGGAAGAAATCTGTGGAAAACAGGGCAAAGGAATGTAATAAAAGGATCTTCTCACAGAAATTTGAAGGTTCTACGCTTCTTCAAAATTATATTAATGATTTTCAAAATTATTGATAACAAAAATGAGAAGCATTACCAAAAATGTTAATATTTTTATGTAGAAAAACTTGAATTCTGAAGTTACTAAGTTCTACTCTGTAGGGGAAAGAGAAGAAAGCTCCAGAACGGGCCTGGGTAAGCACTGTTGTGGGATTAACTTCTGATTTTACATTTCTATATCTAAATTGGTCACTATAACCTCTGTCTCACAATCTACAGATAGATGGACATACTCCCACCCTGCTCAACTGAAGTGCCTTAACCAGGCTGAGGTGAATTACGGGATGTTTCTCTTCACTGACTACAAAACCTCATTCAAGACATCTAACTTTTAGATGTCTGTGGTAGGACAGACATGTTTTAGCCTCTGTTTGTTTGGGAAAAAATCTTAAGAAGCTCTCTGGAGTCAAGAACAGCTACAAAAGACCTGGAGCACTGAACAAAGCAAAAGTCTCCTTTCCTTTGGTCTTAGGGTTTAAGTAAATTGATATAGCATGTACCCATCATAAAACAAGATTTTATCAGTATTTTAAACATTATTATTTTTGTTGAATAATTAGCTTTCACTCCTTATCATTGAAAAAAATTGGAAACCATCTCTAATTTTATTTGTGTGTTAATTTGCCAGTGGCTAGGATCAGAGGGCTTCATTATTGCCAGGGAAAAATTAAATGTCTTTTGTACCCAATACTGATCTCCACCTTTAGAAAGATGCCATTGAGAATAAATTTTCACAAAATAGAAAGTATGAAAATTAAGTCAAAAGCACTAATTCCCCAAGAACTTGCAGGTTCTGCAAAGCTTTTAACAGGCACAGGAAATTTTGCCTGGCTGTTTCCCATTGTTGCTGCTCATTATTTTTCTTCAAAAACACAAAAGCTTTTGAACTGAAAATTCTATTAATATTCCCAAACAGCATATAGAAGGAATTAAACACTCCTTCTCTTTACCTTTTTCTTATTACAGAAGTGAAAGCAGAGCTGCACTGAGTGCAGTTCCACAGTGGTGGAATTGGATGTGTGGTCGCTTGTCCCATCCTGAAGTTTTCCAATTTCTAAGTACATATTCAAAATGATAACAGACAACTGCTCCAACAACTCTAAATTTTCTAATAACTAGGTTAGGAAATCTTTATGGAACTGTAATTGTATTTTAAACTGCGTGTTTTCTTTTTTCAAAGAATCTCCTAAGGAACAGACTTTTCTAAGCTTAGCAGAATGCTATCAGGGACAATGAGATTTGTATGGAAAAAGAGGTAAAGAATCAAAACAAAAGTACCTTTTGGGAATTTAAATAGCATGAAATTCTGAATAATATGTGATATTTATCTGCAGATTGAAGATGGAGACTTTGGAGACTTCTGAAATAATTTGGGTGTTGTATTCCTATAATTTTGGCCTGACATACTAAACAGCAACAGTAAAAGAACACTAAACCCCATTTATTTTCATAATATTCCTTGCATTTCTTTTTGTACACTACAGAACAACTGAGGAAGTTCTCTTTGAAAGAGGTCATTGACACTTTTTGGAGAAGCAGTTCACAAAAACCAGATTAAATCAATTGCCATCACATTATGAGAGGAGAAACACATTTTATACCTACATTCAGTCTGTATTTCTGAATGGAAAGAATCTCACACATTGAATACACTTTCACACTCCTTTCTGCATAAAAGCAAACAAACTGAAAAGAAACAAAATCCAATTACTCGACACTGAAAATTTTAATGGGCAAGAAGTTCACGATTCATTGTAAACATGTCCCTTCTCGCTTTGAATAGAAACCCACTGTACCTAAAGTACTTTAGGGTGGTGATTTTTCAAGATGACCTGTACTTAGAGCCCTTTTCTTTGGCTCTAAGTTCAAGTGCTTCAGTTCAAGTGCTTCACTATATACTCTATATATTCTATATATTCTATATACAGAAATCACTATATATTCTTCCAAGTTTCTGAAACAAATTACTCTTCCAATGATGCTAGATTGCACAGAGGTTCTCCAATATTCTCATTTATTCTGGGTACTCCACTACTGCGATACTTCCCACTGGAATCACTGCCCAGTGACACAAAGGGGAATTTCCAAGACATAAACTACATGTAAACTTCCTGTTGATGAAAAAAAAGTAAAAGACAAAGAAATAATGGGATTTTAAAACAATAAAGGGTCTATATATGCGTCTCCTTTATTTGAAGCACACCTTGAGAGCTTAAGAAGTCTCAGCTATTTGAGATTCATTATACAAACTGTCTCTACATCAATCTGCTTCTTTCAAACAGCTCCTTGACAATGCTTCTCTTCACCTCAGAAGCAGCTGTGAGAAGTTTGACTTCAGAACTGAAAGAAATTTAGCTTCATCAATGAGATATTGTACCTACAGCAAACGAGTTCTGCTGAGAGTTTTTCCTGGCTGGAGCATGACATTAACCAGGTGAGTCAAATTCCACAGACTCAGAACCCATCCTGGATACTTGTCAGGCAAGCCTGTACCTCAGCTTCCATAGCATGTTATTTTCTTGGCCAGGACCTCTCTGTAAGTACAGTCCTCTTGATGAAGGATCTGCCATGCTTCCAGTTTGCTCAACAATTTTCTCCACCCTCATTCCAGAGGTTTCACTGAATGCCTCAGACTCCTGTACATGGTATCCAGTGTGCTCCTTTTAAGGACAACAGACACATGCCTTTTGAAAACTGACACCTCATATTCTGGCAAACTTCCCTTGCCAATAACCAGTGTGGGCTGGGAAAACCCTGAAGCCTTCATAAGCTTTTCATATTCCTGCGTATTCTGCTCATCAACTGAACAGGCAATAATACCATTCTGTAAGAGACGTGTCCTCTGGGCTGCTGTTGTGTGCCCCCGGTACAAAATCAGAACACAAATCTCAAAGTATTTATAGGCCTAATTTATCATTTAACAATTTTTTTTGCCTCCTTAAAATACAGCTCCATGTTTATTCTTTTTGAATGATGTGTAGTTGGTGCTGTGTGAACCCAAAGTCTAGCCTGCAGTGGATCTGCATGGACAGGCCTTACTAGAGGAGACACTCTCACAGCCTGGGAGAGTTCATGTGCACATTGGAGCAGCTATAAAGGCAGAACTCTTGGTCTTGCACCATGATCTAATTCTCTAACAGCACAGAGTTTTCAGACCTCTTCCCACTGAAATGTGCAGATTCCTCATGAAAGGATAGAGATTGCGGTAGAGTTAACACAGATTTGTAAGACTTCATTTCATAAAGTATTAATAATATTCCTCAAACATACAAAATACTGGCTTGGTGATTAATTCCAAAATATGTGTCTGAAAATAGTCCACAATTGTCAGCAAATGATCTGAGCTGAAAATAAACTAGGTGTGCTCTGATAAAACACCATCCTATACTTTTGATTTTTATCATTTTGGAGGAGGAATTTTGTTTTAAAATGAGTTGCATGATATAACTCCCAGGTAAGAGTTTTAATTTTCATAAGTCAATACATTCAGGGCCAGATTGGATGAACTTTGAACAACCTGGTCTAGTAAAAGATGTCCCTGCCCACAGCAGGAGATAAACTTGATGTTCTTTAAAGGTCCTTTCCAACCCAAACTTTTTTTATACAGAATGCAAAAGCAGCAGGAAAAACTTCTGCCTACAGTGGCACTATAAAAGGTGTCTTTGTTTGCATGGGATTTCCCTTCATGACAGCAAAATCTTTTATGGGGGCTTTTATCAAATAAAATGTGAGTCAGTAGTACCGTAATGATGTCTGTTGAGATGCAACATGAGAAAGAAAAAGATCTAAATCCTTTCCCCAGTCATTTTCCAGCTTTTTCATTTTTAACTATTCCAGGTGATGACAGATAGTGGGAAGTGCTAGAGTTATGCTTCTCATAATTGATGTTGTCTGTGTGATGATGACATGCTAATGTCATCAACCATGCTGGCTTTTATCTAAGATGTTTGATCGGTTGTGTTATTGTTGAAGAAAGATGTTAATCAGCCAAAACCATTAACTATTATGCTTGGCTTAGAGCAAAGTTCAAAATCATTTCCTTGGTTAAATTTATTCTGGTGAAACACAAAATTGAATAAAGGTAGTTTGTCAAAATTATGCAGGAACTTTTAATTTATAGATGTAACTATATGAAATTTTTCAGTGGCATAATTATTCTAAACAGATCATTCCTAGATTTAATCTTACTTTTTCTTTTTTTTCAATTACTAATGATTTTAACAGTTTGTTCCTTTCAGTAAAAGACATTGCTATTTCCATTTTATTAATACACTTTGTAAGTTCTCACATTCTTCCCCCAGGTGATATTTTGTTAATCAGGTTTCTGCATAATTTTATTTTATCTTTTGGAGACTTTTAGAATTTTTTATTAGAATTCTTTATTAACCCAAAACTTCACATTAAAACTTTGTTCTTCTGAATAATATCTATTTGTCATAAATGTCCACATATAAAAAAAACCCACATGAATAAATGCATCTTATAATGTGTAAATGTTTGACATCATAGTACTTTTGAGTTCAGGGGGAAATCTCTTCTGTCAGTCTTCTTATGTACTCTTTTTTTTCCATGAAGTTTATCAAACTGCTAGATGACCACATTCACATTTTTCTCATTGACAGTAATATATTTAGCCACCCTTCAGTTCTGTTTTCCTTGTTCCTTTCTTAAATTTTCAGTCATTCTTTGTCTCTCTTGGAACTTTCAGTGATCAATTTATCATCAACAATAAAATTGTTTCAGTAATTTATTTCTGTAAGGTCCTGAGAATAGTTCATAGCCAGATCAAAGCTGAGCTAATGTCTCATTCAAAACATTATTTCCTAATCTTACACTAATTTAGGACAATAAAGGCACAAATGTATTTACTCAGGGATTCTTTGTAATCTTAACTTTCTCATAAAACATGTCCATGATGTCTACCATCAAAACAAACCACACAAGTACTCCCATTGCCCTTTGCTGCTGCAAACAAACTCAAATTGCAATAAAACTGACTTGTGAAGCCTTGGAGTTAACTGTACATATTCCTCTTTTTCCTCATTCTGTCAAGACCTAGCAAACACTCTCCAAGCTTGGGTTGGCAGAGTGTCTCCTACAGTGCCAGGACACCCAGCACTTCTGGCAGAGAGTGAAGCTCCTAACATGCCCCAAGCCAGGCAGTACAAGGAAAATGGGCCAGGCTCAAGCTTCTGCTGGAATAAGAAGATAAGGTACTGGTACACATTTCACATCTCCAGCCCCATTCAGAATGGCTGAGGAAATTTCCTGTTAACAAAGTTAAATTTCAGGCTGAAACTGCATCAATGAGAGGAGTCTGCAGCCAAATAACCTCCACCAGAGCAGAGTAGAAGTGGTGTAGACAGTCTCTGCTCTCCTCTTCATGCCTATATCCATGTGCATGTGTTTTACTACCTACAGAAATTAACCATAGAACATTAGGGTAGCTATGTAATTAGTAGCATGGCTTAAGTTTAAAATACAGAAGCAGTGCTGGGATGTTTCTCTCTGCATCTGCATTGTCCCACTGTTTACATTGCCCATGCCAAAAGCCTACTGCTGTCGTGTTAAAGAAAGCTCAGCACTGAAGAGTAAATTCTGCTTGATGATAATGTGTTTCCATAGATTACTTCTTTTCACAGGAATTCTCTGAGGGAGTACTGGAGAGGCAGGAAAAAAATCACCTGAAAAATTATTTTTGAAAAGGTCATGAGATGAAAGCTGACCAAGTGCAAATTCTCTCATATCTCCAGAATTAATCTTCAGGAATTAGTATGCATCCTTCTTAATTTGGATAAGGAGGTTTCATTGAGCTGGGGAGCAGTCCCCTTAATGTCTCATGATTTAGGCAATATGAGACTTATATGCCATGTTGCAATTGGTTTTTTCCTTACAAAAAGTTGATTTCTTCTGAGATGCAAGATCAGCCTCCTAAGAGAGCGTTTTTGTATCTGTCATTTAATAAACAGTAAAGGAAAATATGTATTTCAAGGAAAACATATTTCAGTGAATAAAGATTAAAATTCAGATGTGAAAGCACACTAAAAAATCCCACTTTGATTTCCATATGTGTTTATTAAAGTAATACAGAAGAGCAAAATATTAATCAGCAATTTCTTAACCATTAATACTTTATTTTAAAATAGATCAAGCTCAGGGATCAGGTCCAGAGTTGCACTGAACCATATTTTAGGGCTCTTCTAATTTGTTTAATTTGAATTTGATTCAGTATTAAATTCTAACAGCATGAAAGATCAGGGAGCACTAATCATGAGGTTTGACTTGCACTATCCCCTTCTCCTTTATTCTGAAATAATTACCTTTTTCAGGTTCAAAGAAAGCTCTAAATTAATATTGTATGGTCCTGCCATTTCTGTGGAAAGCATCAGATTTCTTAATTGAACTTAATAGGATATATTAAAAAATGCATAAAGATGCTATTACTTTATTATTAGATGTAATTCTGAGCCTCCTGCATATCCCTGGAGCAGCCTGGTTCCAAGCCAGCCAGCTCAGCCACGTGAGGCTGAGCCCCAGCCTCCAGGGGTAATGGGCTCACGCAGGTTTACACCAGTGGTGGGCAAGGCCTCTTCAACAAGGGCTTCCAAGAGAAATTCAGGAGATGGATTTGCAACATGTCAGCTATTAGCCTCGTGTGGCAGATATGAAGCAGGAATAAATGACCACAGATTATTTCATATCAGTGAGAGCAATGCATAGAAACATGTTCAGATGGCCAGGCTACATTCCCAGCAGCTGCTCCCAAAGCCAATATCAGCTGAACAACCTAATTTTGGAAGCACCTCATGCCTTTGAAATAAGTGTTCCCCCTCTTAATGTTCTAACATGCAAAAGGTTTTTTTTGCTTTTAATCTAGTTTTGATCTGAAACTAGATTAAACTATCTAGTTTGTATATTAACAGCTCCTGTGGCCTGGAAACACACAGCCTTTGCCAGCCCTACTGACCCACTTGCCTAAAGGATCTGCTTAGATCTGGGAAGTCAAATCTCCAGATCCACTGGGTGTAAATCAAGAAGAAAGTGGCAAGAGCATACTTTATGGGTCAAAAAACCTGAAATATCTTTTTTGTCTTACAAACTAACAGTATTTTTTTAAAATTATATGAAAGGCTTCATTAGCTGTATATTTCCAAGTCCCAGAAAAACATTAAGGACAAGGAGGAGAGAGATACAACAGCACAAATATGTAAAGTATGGCAATCTGGAATTCCCTACTGGAATTAGTTATGGAGAGACATCAATCACTGTCCCCTCTAACCTAGCTTCAGGTCACTACCTCTATTCTTAACCTTTGCAAAGATTAACAATTAGCCAATTTACATATATATGGCTCTGTAAAAGATTTACAGGTTCAAATGGTAGGAATGAGTTTCAGATATCCTGGCAAGCTTCCTGTCTTAAGGGCTCTTCCAAATCAACTTCAAGAGTATATGTTCTCTTCCCCACAACCCCTCTTCCCCAAAATAAAATTAAATTAATCCAACAATAGTGGAACAGTACCTAAAAATACCACAACAAATTTGTCTCTTAATCTGACTTTTTCAGAACAAGGTCACTTTTTTCCTAAAACACATCCTGCATGATTATAACTTTACTTATGAGGAAGACAGAAGAATATAGTTAAGGGTAAGAGATGTTTTTGTGTACTGCTGGGTAGCAGGGCACAGCAACACTGGGCTCCCAAGGGCTGGATTCTTAGCAGAGCAAACTGAACAGCAGTAGCTCAAATTAGCTTCTCAGCCAACTCTTGGATACACTTTAAACAAATTGCCTGCATTTCGACAAAATTATCCTTTCCTCTACTTTCCTGATGTGTGACTGAGTAACTTTCATGTCAAAAAAACAACCATAACACTCTTGGTCAACTTCCCTTATGCTATGAAAACTGTTTTCTACTGGATTTAGCAGTTTAAGATCTCTGTAAAACACAATTTTTTATCAATACAAAGGAAATACTTATTGAAAACAACTTACATTCCCAGTTATGGTACCCAGGGCCAAATTGGTACAGGACCAACTGCTTGGGCTTTCTCTGTTTTAACCCCTGATGAGGGCAATACAACTCCCTTTTCCTGTCTGCAGTAACAAGACAGGCACAACTCAATGCTGGCTCATCCCAATCAGCTTTTCCTAAGGGATAGCCTCACCAGGCTCGTTGCCTTTCCCTGAGAAGAGGCAGCTGCTGGCTAACAGCAATCACTGGCAAGCAGGCACATTCCTCCTGCCTGCCCAGAGGTGCCAGTGGGGAGCAGAGGCCAGCTCTGCAGCCCTGGTCCAGAGCAGGCCTGATAGCCTGACCTTCAAAACCAGTCTCTTCTGGCTGCTGAGGTCAAGACAGTTTGGAATAGAGATTTCTGCTGTGTTAACAGCCCATCAAGGGGCTCCCATTTCACTTTGGGTCCTTGTGCACTAGCTATGTGCAGACAGTAAGTGCTGTGAACCCACTGCAGCCAAGCATGCAGGGTGGTCATGATGTCTTTTAAAAGATAAATATGTTGTGTGGCTATGCAGATAAACACCACTTTCCCCAGGTATTCTGAACAATGACATTGGGAGGTTAATGGGAGTTTCTGTCAGATTCTGAAAACTCTCCTGGCTACTCAAGCAGCCTGCAAATTCCTCTGTCACAAGGTTCAATGCCTCCACATTCCTTTGCAGAGTGTCAGGGTGATCTAACGACAGGAAACCTGCTGTTGCTGGTTGCAGAGCAACCAAGGAGGCAAATAATCTGTATTATAACAATTTAGTCTTCAGCCAGGCTCAAGTTTGTATTGGTGGGGCCAGGGAATAGCTGATCACAGCTGGGTGATGAGACTGCAAGCTTCCCACAGTGTTTGAGTGGCCTCTGTAATCCACTTTCCTATAGGTCTACTCAAAGGCAACTGAGGGGCTTGAAAGATTTAAAAAACAAACAAACAAACAACTCTCTAAAATAAATAGGCTTTATCATAATATAAAGTGAATCAGCTAACATTTTAAATAGAAAATAATCAACTATTTGATATGCTAGGAAAATTAAATAAATAAATATTACCCTTTTTTACACAGACCACTCCATCTCCAAATCAGTCCTTTATTCTGATGCTGGTTTAGCTAGTTTTGTGGCTTCCTGATGGGAGCACATTCTGCACAGCCCTCTGACGTGGACTGTTTTCCCTCTGTCCCTGTCAGGGCTGGCCAGCTGCTCTGTGCTCCTTGCAGCAGTCCCCATCTCTGTGCCCTGACCCTTTGCTACCTCTCCCTGACAGCTCTTGAACCTGCCCAGTCCCTCAGCATTCTCCCTCAAGAGCAAGTTCCCTCATCCTGCCTTCTTTCCAGATGGCTGAGCCAATTAAGTTTCTATTTAAGTGATCAGCATGAGTACATCTGTAGCAACAAATCAAGTGTTAAAACTGCCTGGCTCAGAATTTCTCAGCTGTGTAGACCAACTGCCTTTTTGGTGGCCAGCACTAGGTTAAGATTAGTTAGGCCCTGCTGCTCAGCCTTGGAGACAAAGGGAACTGTGCTGCCCTCAGCCTTATTAAAAGCCATTAACTCTGTTAATATCTCCCTTACCTGTCTTGTCTCCTGACAGACCACACAGCAAATTCAGCAAACTCAGACACTTGCACAAAAAGATGTGGCAGTGTCACCAGGGCTCTGCTGTTGCTGCCACATTTGGGTCTCCTCAGCAGTCTGCTTTGCGCCCTGGCTGTCTCCTCCAAGATACAGGTGACTCCTGTCAGCCCTGTGTCTGAAAACAGACTGCAAAAGAGCTGCTGGTATCCCCTGAATCTGAGTGGCATCAGCAAACTTTGAGAGAGGCACACGCACACTTGCGCAGGAAGTCAGAGGTATTGTAGAAAGGGCCATTGCAATTAAGGCCCATCTCTTATTAAAACAAACCAAACCAAAACAAAAAAAAACAAAACAAAACAAAAAAAAAACCAACAAAACAAAACACCAAAACAACAACCCAATTAAAATTCACAATCTGAACAGACTACTAAGCTGCAAAACAACATTCTTGTTAAGTCCATGCCCACTGTTATCAATACTGTGGGTAATGGGACTATAAATATAACAATTAGTGAGGAAACTCCTTACCTAATGCAATTTAACATTGACTAATCTCTATAGCCGAACACACTTGGTTTACAGCTAGTGACTGATGTGGTGCGAACTGTGCCTATGTCAAATTCTGGCAGTGGGGTGAGTTATAGCTGAGTATAACCCAAAACACACATTGCTCTCTTCTTCTGAGTTTTAGAAGTCTGTATACAAGATTCCCTAATTTCCTACTAATTCACTTAATTCTAACTAACTATGCATTTACATTATTTTTCGCAAGGTTTCTTTTTGCAGTGGTTCTCCATGGTTTGCTGTAGTATGATTTGACAGAAATTACTCACAGAAAACAGGCTATTAATACATTGCAGTAGAACTGTATTTTATAGAAACACATGCAGTATTCATAACGTGTGTGCCAAATTCAAACTTACAACAAAGCAGCAAGAGCACTATTTTTATTATTCTGGTCAGTAGAATTCTAAAGGCAGTAAACTTTCAAACCTTTATAAGTATAGGAGCTCACTTAGGGGGGATTTCCTAGGATTATTTAGGGGCTGCACAGTGCACTGTTAGTACATAAAAGGAAAGATTTCTTTGTTAAAAATTCTCAGTGATCCTCACTAACATATATTTTTGTGTGTTTTATCACACCCCAAAGGAAAGATTGAAGAAGGATTTGTTTTTTGGGGGGGGGAAATGGTGGGCAGGGGAAGTACTTTATGTTTGTTTACATCTCTTTTGCTAAAGATTCTGAATTATTCATACTATATTGTTAAACTCATATGTATATGCAAAGAGTTTACATTAATCAACTCTTAGCCACTTTTTACCACAAGCTCACTAGAATATCTACCAAAACCAAACAAAAAAGATGACATAAATACAATCAAAATAGAATGTGAATGACTATTCATGGTATTCATCCAGCTGTAATTATTACATATATTCAGCTTTCCTGTCTCTGGACAGTGGAGCTGAGCCTTTTTTTGCAGTACCAGAAGCAACTTTTTCTCAGGAAGAATTAGTTATTCCAGTGTTTCTTTTTTCATCTCATTTTCAGTATGCCCTGTCATTTCTCTCTCTCTGCTCTCTTTCTTTTCTCTGCTCCTCAGTGGACTTGCTGGCACGCTAAACTACAGAAAAGTTCTGGCAGACTAAACTACAAAAAAAATTTAATTAAAAATGGTTCCTTTCCCTGCTTAACAGGAAAGAATCCTCACAATTCATTTAACCACAGTGAGAATTTTGTCACATTCAGGCAAAGAGTATTACTTCAGGAGAAATTGAAAGGTTTTCAACGCTGGCTTTTCAAAGGACTCTGCTTTCACCAACTTGTTGAAAATATCCAGGCTTCACAAAAGTTGAATGCTCTGTCATTTGTCTCAAATCTAGCGACAAAAATGCTAATAACGTTCATTTATTCTTCAGATAATGAAATATAACAATTAATATTGTGGTCCTGAGATTCTAATGTTGACCAGGCTTGAGGGACTACTTGTTTAAAGGGTGAAGGAGAAGGACTAACTTCTGCAGGAAAAGCAAGGGATTAAATATGTGTGACCTTTCCCACTTTGAACATTCAAAAAACTATTTTGAATACAGGACTGTTTACAGAGATTCTCCTGAATTTTTTCAGTTCATATACAATAAAACAGTTAGAATTTTTCATCTCAGCAAATGGTATAAGGGAAAAAATATGTATTAGGCATGTAAGGATCTGATTTTCTTACAACCAAGAAAAACCCCAGTGTAAGAATTGAAGAAAATAAAATGTTCTGAATGCATGGAATTATGAAAATTGTTCCTAACACCAAAACTAATGAGATACTAGAGCAGATATTCAGGAAGTTCATGGGAGTGCTACATGGAAGCAAGGTCTGAGGACAGACTAAGATGTGATAAAACTCCTTACAAGTGATGATGACTCCAGGAGCTTTTGCTGTGCCTCTGTGTGTGTAGGTGCAGCAATGGCAAAGCAGAGATGCTGTTTCTCTGTCTGAGCAGCAACAAGGTGTGTGGGTGGAAGCTCCACCTGAACAGGAGGAAGAACTTTACTCTGCAGTGACCGAGCACTGGAACAGGTTGTGCAGAAAGCCTGTGGAGTCTCCCTCCTGGAGATATTCAAGAACGATCTGCATGCAGTTCTGTGCTATGTGCTCTGGGATGACCCTGCTTGAGCAGGGAGGTTGGACCAGATACCCACTGGGGTCCCTTCCACCTGAGCCATTCTGTGATTCTGTGAGATATATAGATGCAAAGATGGATAGCTAGCTAGAATATTTCCTGTTGTTTGCTGAGCTGGTGGCCTCCATAACAGCCTTTTATTTGCCAAAATTTTCTGTTACATTGCCTACATATTTAACTGAAAGAATATAATTGGGGAAGCAGTTTTCAAGGAGATCTTTTTTTCAGTCCAAAATCAAGGATTTTATGCAGCTACCTTATGGCTAAGTAGATCTTAATAGGACTACAACAGTATTGTAGGGTTTCTGCTCTAAAACTGGATTCCTTTTTAGCTCTCAATATTACCTGCATTAAAAAATACCACATCATCTGAAAGCATGAACAACAGGAGATTATGAATTTGGTACCTTATGTTCTTACCATCTTGATGCAATCATTACACAAAATAGGATGCAATGATAAGATGATAAAATTTCAGTATTTGCCCATAATTTGAATATCAAGACACTTGTCCTTCCCAGATGCTTTTTAGGAATACTGGACTCAAACACTCATAAGCAAGAGCAGAAAGAACTATAAATTTGTGAAGATCTATCAAGGCTTGTTCTGTTTCTCAAGAACCAGTTAAAAAAACCTGGGGGAGAGGACAACAAAAAGACCATGCATCAACTGTGTTTCCTCCCTTCCAACTACTTTCATATTCAATCACAAACATGGATGTAACTTGCTACAGATTCCTTTGACTTGACTTCTTCATATAAAAATTCCAGTATCATTGAACTAGGCCATAATTTCCAAATGTTGCTCCCCCTTAAATACAATTATCATTGCAAGGCACCTGGCAGATTGTGTGGGCAGAGGAGGGAAGGGGGCACCACACTGTGCTGGCAGATCCCCAGTCATTACAAAAACAAG